>NC_083340.1:47939031-48255257 GCF_019175385.1 Lycium barbarum
GGAGAAGTGCAAGGGAAGGAAGTAGAAGGTTGCGTATGCGAAGTTGATCAGAAAGCAAGTGAGATATGGACGAATAGGGAACTTTATAAGATAGCGAGGAGGAGGCGAAGTTGGCGGTTTCGACGGCAAAAACGGCAGCTTTTGAACGTCTTTACGCTGGACTAGAAGAAAAGGCGGGGATCAGAAATTGTTCAGGCTAGCCAAGGCGAGGGAAGAAGGGCACGCGATGTGGATCAAGTGAAGTGCATCAAGGACGAGCATGGAAAAGTATTGGTAGAAGAGACTCTCATTAGACGGAGATGGCAGTCATACTTCCACAAACTCTTGAATGAAGGAGGGGACAGAGACATCGTGTTGGGAGATTTGGAACATACAGGGAGGCGTCACGATTTTGGGTATTGCAGGAGTATTAAGGTTGAGGAGGTTAAGAGTGCTGTTCGTAGGATGCGCAGGGGAAGAGCGACCAGATCGGACGAGATTCCTGGGGAATTTTGGAAGAGCGCGAGCTCAGTAGGTTTGGAGTGGTTGACTAGGTTGTTTAATGTCATCTTTAAGACGGCAAGGATGCCCGAAGAATGGAGGTCGAGCATAATGATCCCTCTATACAAGAACAAGGGGGATATCCAGAGTTGCAACAACTATAGAGGTATCAAGCTGCTAAGCCATACTATGAAAGTGTGGGAAAGGGTGGTGGAGATGAGGGTGAGGAGAGGCGTGTATATTTCAGAGAACCAGTTCGGATTCATGCCGGGACGCTCAACTACAGAAGCCATCCATCTTATGAGGAGACTGGTGGAGCAGTATAGGGAGAGGAAGAGGGATTTACACATGGTATTCATCGACCTAGAAAAGGCTTACGACAAAGTTTCAAGAGAGATCCTATGGAGATGTTTGGAGGCTAAAAGTGTACCTGTGGCGTACACTAGAGTGATCAAGGACATGTATGAGGGAGCCAAAACACAGGGTAAGGACAGTAGGAGGGGATTCAGAGCACTTCCCAGTTAGGATGAGGTTGCATCAAGGATCAACTCTTAGTCCGTTTTTATTTGCCTTGGTGATGGATGGATTGACGCGACAAATTCAAGGTGAGGTGCCATGGTGTATGCTTTTCGCGGATGACATAGTCCTCATCGACGAGACTCGTAGTGGAGTTAACGCTAAGCTGGAGGGTTGGAGACATACCTTGGAGTCTAAAGGGTTTAAGCTGAGTAGGACCAAGACAGAGTACTTGGAGTGCAAGTTCAGTGAAGCACCTCAGGAGATTGGCGTGGAAGTTAGGCTTGGTACCCAGGCCATCCAGAAGAAAAGTAGTTTCAAGTATCTTGGATCTATCATGCAAGGCAACGGAGAGATTGACGAGGATGCCACACATCGTATTAGGGCAGGGTGGATGAAATGAAGGCTCGCTTCCGGAGTGCTATGTGACAAGAAGGTGCCACTGCAACTTAAGGGCAAGTTCTACAAAGTGGTGGTTAGACCGACTATGTTATATGTGGCGGAGTGTTGGCCAGTTAGGATCTCTCATGTTCAAAAGATGAAAGTTGCCGAGATGAGAATGTTGAGATGGATGTGTGGGCACACCAGGAGTGACAGGATTAGGAATGAGGCTATTCGGGACAAGGTGGGAGTGGCCTCGGTGGAAGACAAAATGCGGGAAGCGAGACTGAGATGGTTTGGGCATGTTAAGAGGAGAGGTACGGATGCCCCAGTGCGGAGGTGTGAGAGGTTGGCCATGGATGGTTTCAGAAGAGGTAGGGGTAGGCCGAAGAAATATTGGGGAGAGGTGATTAGACAGGACATGGCGTAGTTACAGCTTAGCGAGGACATGACCTTAGATAGGAGGGTTTGGAGGACCCACATTAGGGTAGAAGGCTAGTAGATAGTCTCGTTATCCTTCATTATTAATAGGCACATTATCGCAGTAGAATTTCCTGTGCTCTGATTTCTGGTATTATCTGTTATTTCCTGTACTTTGATTATTCTATTCTATCTTATCTGTGTCGTTTTCGTTATTTGCATTTCCATATTGCTTTGAATTTCTTAGCCTATCTGACCTCTTTTTATGATTTTCATTGAGCCGAGGGTCTTTCGGAAACAGCCGTCCTACCTTGGTAGGAGTAAGGTCTGCGTACACTCTACCCTCCCCGGACCCCACGTTGTGGGATTTCACTGGGTGGTTGTTGTTGTTGTTGTTGTATATCATAAGTTACATCTATGCTCCACATGAAAACGCATGTACACTTTTGTCTAAGGATATTTCAGTTTGCATCTTATTTTTGTTTACAGTAAATTTAAGAAATTGATGCTCTTGCTTTTGCTCATTGTGCTTGAGATTCTATATATTTCTCTTGCCCCATTAAAAAAGTGGTGACAAGAACTAATGTTGCACAGCGGAACGTTGTTAGTGAGAGATGCAAGCAAATTCTTTTTATATGCTTTAGTTGAATATTGCCACTATAGGATCTTTAAATATTGATTCAACCCCGTAGATTGCTGCCATGCAGACATTAAGAAAATTGATGTTCCAGGTTTCTGTGGATGAAATTCTATTCCCCTGATTTTCCTATAGTTCAGCTGTTATTTCTTATGAAGAGTTGACACTTATTTTTCCCCTTATTACAGGAAGCTAATGAAGCTGGTGCCCTCCGTTTAGCAAAAACCAAGCTTGAGAGACAGTTGGAGGATCTCACTTGGAGGTTGCAATTAGAAAAAATTACGGGTACTGGTCCAATGGTTAACTTATATGTAAATGATTTTTCTCAAATTAAACATATTTGCTTGCTAATTGGATGAAATATCGTTTGAACATTGTGATGCAGGTATCAAATGAGGAGGCTAAATTAGTGGAAATTTCCAAATTCACAAGACTGTAGAATCTTTAAGCCTCGAGTTAGATGCAGCGAAGCTGGCTGCAGTCAATGAGGTCAATAAGAATGCCGTGCTTCAGAGACAACTGGAATTATACATGAAGGAAAAAGCTGCTTTGGAAAGAGAATATTTTCAGTAACTGAGCTGAGAAATGAAAATACATTTCTGAAGGTCATATCACTGCTTTCTGTATTTGTCTGCCTTAAACTCTGATTACTCATATTTAAATTGGATGATTGATTCCCTTGTGGAAATTTAGTTCTAGATGTTGTGTGCATATTTTAAGCACCACTCTTTCTTGAACTTCATAATGACCTAGTAGTCTCACTCTCTAGAACGGGAAGGCTTTTGCTATACCTTATGGATCTTGATTAGCCAGAAAGTGTATGGGCATAGTACTATATAGCAGCAACAACCTGCACCTCAATCTCACGCCGGTTGCGGTCGGCTTTATAAATCCTCCCGATCCGTGTTGCTCCATTAGACCTATCACAATTCAAGATTTAAATATCTAGACTGAGCACTGGAAGTTCTCAACATACTCTACTGGCATATAATCACGCAGTGCTTTGGCCGTAGTGGTAGGAGCGCATCTTATGATGTGTGGGTTAGGTGCATATTACAGGTTTGAATCCTGCCGCAGCCAAAAGCCTGATATTTAAGTGAAGAAGGATAGAGGGGCGGGTCAATTATCCACCGAGTTCCGAACCATGCGTCCTTGGCCCTCAGTGATTTCTCGGTTATAAAGAAAAAGAACATACTAACATGACTGAACCTTAATCTCAACTAATTGTTGTCACCTATGTGTCTTTTTAATTCGTTGTGCTAAATTTTTCAATAGGTCTGCTTAGGTTTTAAGAGATTATAAGTTTAGAACTATGTGATGTACAATTTATCCAGTGATGTATGAGTACTGGTTTGCTAAAATGTTGCTTTTAAGAGCTCTGTAAGGTGTCAATTTTTCTTTTAAGTGTCAATGAAGGACTTATACTTGCTTTTCTTCTTGCCCCTAGTTCAGGCTTTGGTCTAGTGGTGAGAGCGTAATGCATGATTTGTGGATTAGGCGCATGCCATAGGTTTGAACCTTGCCGTAGACAAAAGCTTAGCATTTAAGTGCAGAAGAGTAGAGGAGCAGGCTCATTATCCAGCAAGTTCTGAACCGTACGCCATTGGCCCTCAGTTATTTTGTCTGGGGCAGGGGTAGCTGGATTTTGGTAGCTGGATATTTCAAGGTTTCTATAACCACGAGAAATTTTGCTGTAACTACTACAAGACCAGATAATCTTATTTGTCATGATTAGCTGATATTTGGCATTGTTTGTATTTAATGACTGATTAAATAAGTTGACAAAGTACTCTGCTTCTAGACAAGTTGCTTGCTTTTGTAGACTAGGACTTTAAAGGTAGACAGTCCTGCTAATTGCTTTTGCTTTAGAGCAGAAAGGGCCTGATCCGCTTGCCGTTACTGCAACCCAGATAGTCAGCAATTTTAAGCTTATAAGAAGGCCCAAAGATTTGCATTGTGGGATACTTATTTTGGTATCTTCTGCAGAGTTCTATGAGCGCCTTGGAGGAGAAGAACTCCGCATTGGAGCATGAGCTACTAAAGGGTAACGAAGAGTCTACTGACACAATTGCCAAGTTGAGAGCAGTTGAAGAAACATGTTCACAACTCCAACAGAACTTAAAAAGGTACATTTTAATAAATCAAAGAGAAGTTATTTGGGGCAATGTCATCACATAGTTAGTCTTCTGCTTCTCTTAGTGGTAAAACTTAATAGATATATTAGGAAATGGAACGATATCTGTATAACTTTGTTAGAAATGTAGATTTTCTGTCTCTATCTACATGCATTTCTGCTGCTGCTACAATATACTTTCTCATAACTGGTTGATTTCCAGATGATTTAAAACTAATGTGTCTTTTCTATATTAGTATGGAGGAGAAGCTCTCAAATTTAGAGGATGAAAACCATATCCTCCGGCAGAAAGCATTGAATGCAACTCCAAGGAGCAATCGTGTTGGTTTTGCCAAGCCTTTTATCGATGTAAGCTGTTATTTGTTAACTTGTAATGTATAACTGAAGATTTTTAGCAAGAAGAAAGGGCTTCTTGTATTTCTAAATGAATATACAATCCATAAGAATGGGTACTTATACATGAGTTCTAAGACTAAATAAGGAAAGACAATATTACACAATCAATTCCTAATCATTTACATCAATACAATATATTCCTAAAATTAAGCTATCAATCTTAATCATCAATATCAAATCAACATCTCAATCTTAATCATTAATACCAAATCAACACTCCCCCTCAAGTTGGTGCAAAGATGTCGCACATGCCCAACTTGCAAACCAGTGTATGAAAAGTCCGTTTGTTGAGGCCTTTAGTAAACACATCAGCTAGTTGTTTTTCTGATGACACGTGGAATAAACTCAAGACACCACCCGTGACTTTTTCTTTGATGAAGTGTCGATCAATTTCAACGTGCTTTGTTCGGTCATGCTGGACTGGATTTCGAGCTATACTGATTGCAGCCTTGTTGTCACAATACAAGGAAAGTTTCCTTTTTTCAGACAATCTCAATTCTTCTAGTAACTTTTGTAACCATAAAAGTTCGCAAACACCCTGGGCCATAGCTCTATATTCTGCCTCCACACTTGATCTAGCAACTACACTTTGCTTCTTGCTTCTCCAAGTGACCAAGTTTCCTCCTACGAGTGTACAATAACCGGATGTAGACCTTCTGTCATCTAAAGATCCAGCCCAATCTGCATCGGTAAAGGCTTCTATTTGGAGGTGACCATGTCTGGAGTAAAGTAGACCTTTTCCTGGAGCAGACTTCAGATACCGCAAAATGTGAAAGACAGCTTGCATATGAGGATCTTGAGGATCATGCATAAACTGACTCACTAGGCTGACTGAATAGGCTATGTCTGGTCTGGTGTGAGAGAGATAAATGAGTCTTCCAACCAGCCTCTGATATCTCTCTTTATCAACTGACTTTCCAACTCCGCTTTGTAGTTTATGATTGCTTTCAATGGGTGATTCTGCTGGTTTGCAACCTGTCATACCTGTTTCTTTCAAGAGATCCAGAATATACTTTCTTTGAGAAATGAAGATTCCTCTTTTTGATCTAGCAACTTCAATTCCCAAGAAGTACTGCAATTTTCCTAGATCCTTGATCTCAAATTCCTGTGCCAACAACTTCTTCAATCGGGTCATCTCCTCTTTGTCATCTCCTGTCATTACTATGTCATCAACATAAACTATGAGAAGAGTGAGTTTACCCTTTAAATGTCGTATAAAGAGGGTGTGATCCGCATTGCTTTGTTGGTAACCAAAGGAGATCATTGCTTTATAGAATCTGTCAAACCAAGCTCTAGGAGATTGCTTCAATCCGTACAAGGCTTTCTTCAGTCTGCATACCTTTCCTTGACTTTGTTTAGTACCAAAACCAGGAGGAATCTCCATGTACACCTCTTCTTCTAAGTCTCCATGAAGAAATGCATTCTTCACATCAAACTGTTGCAGGTCCCAGTCAAGATTAGCTGCACAAGATAGAAGAATTCTAATAGTATTCATTTTTGCAACAGGAGCAAATGTCTCTTGATAATCCACTCCAAAAGTCTGAGTGAATCCTTTAGCCACCAATCTTGCTTTGAACCTTTCAATGGAACCATCAGCTTTATGTTTTACAGTGAAAACCCATTTGCAACCAACCAACTTCTTGTCTGGTGGTGATGCGACAAGTTCCCAAGTCTCATTCTTTGATAAAGCCTTCATTTCTTCCATCATAGCTTGCTTCCACTTAGAATCTGCAAAAGCTTCCCTCCAATTCTGGGGAATAGACACAGAAGAAATAGACAAGGCAAAGGCTCTATAGGAGGGAGATAAAGAATTATAGGAAACGAAGTTGGATAAAGGGTGTTTAGTGCAAGATCTGACTCCTTTCCTGTGAGCAATAGGCAAATCTAACATATTAGGAAGTATAGATAACTCACTAGAAGAAGAAGGTTCGGCTTCGGCAGGTTGCATGATGACTTCTTCTGTTCTATTTCTCCTTGAGTAAGTTATCAAATCAGGCCTATCCAAACGCCCAACAGTCTCCCCCTGAATTCTTTCTCCAATTTCACTTTCCCTTGTGGCAGTAGTTTCAACAATAGAACTAGGAAAAACCATCTCTTCTTCCTTATAATTCTCCCCCTGAAGAGGTGATGGTGTAATACTGAAATAGGGCTCAAATTCCCGAAAGGTAACATCCATACTGACAAAGAATCTCCTAGAAGGAGGGTGATAACATTTGTACCCTTTCTGTGTTGGAGAATACCCAATAAAGACACATTTAAGAGCTCTAGGTTCAAGTTTCCCAGAGTTCCTAGCGTGAACAAAGCAAACACACCCAAATATCTTTGGAGGAACAGTATAGTCATTTTTACCCTTTAAAGCTTCTAAAGGACTCCGAAAATTAAGAGTTTTAAGTGGCATTCTA
The DNA here is from genome assembly GCF_019175385.1 of Lycium barbarum. NCBI lineage: Eukaryota > Viridiplantae > Streptophyta > Magnoliopsida > Solanales > Solanaceae > Lycium > Lycium barbarum. The sequence goes on from NC_083340.1 coordinate 47,946,398, forward strand.
TTGATGAGGTAGACAGCTACTAGAATGGCATCCCCCAGTAAGGCTTTGGCAGATTCATGGTAAACAAAAGGGATCTTGCTACTTCTAACAAATGCCTATTTTTTCTTTCAGGAACCCCATTTTGTGCACTAGTATAAGGACAACTAGTTTGATGGATTATCCCAAAAGACTCCAAGTAAGCTCCAAAAGTTTTATCCATGTATTCTGTGCTATTGTCAGTTCGAAATATCTTTATCTTAGCCTCAAACTGAGTACAAATCATCTTATGAAATGACTTAAAACAGGAGAAAACTTCACTTTTGGCTTTTAACAGATATACCCATGTCATTCTAGTGCAACAATCGATAAAAGTAACAAACCATCGACTACCAGATAAAGAAAGTGTTTTAGTAGGACCCCAGACATCAGAATGAATAGTCGAAAAGGGAATTGTGCTTTTATTGTCACTCAGAGGATGAGAGTTTTTAGTGTGCTTGGCATATTCACATGCATCACAAGACAAAGATTCAAACTCAGTTCTAGAAAATAAACCAGGGTATAATTTTTTTAAAGCAAAAAAAAATGGGTGTCCCAACCGTCTATGCCACTGTATTATTTCTCGGTTGACATCCTTATTTCCTACAAAAAAGGCCTGACCAGAGTCTCGAGTTCCATCGATCAAAGATAAGCCATCATGCAATCTACCACTGCCAATCTTTTTCCCTGTATGAAGGTCTTCAAAAACACAATAATCAGGAAAGAATCTGACACTACAGTTTAATTCTTTGGTGATAGCGCTAACAGATAATAGATTAATAGGAAAATCAGGCACATGAATAATGGATGATAAGGTAATATCAGGAGTACCATTGGCTATTCTGACATAATCCCCTTTGGGACTAGGAGAGTAATTTTGAAGGCCTTTAGAAGAGCCTGTCATGTGTCTATTCGCACCAGAATCAATAATCCAACAATTAAGCTGAACATTAAAAGCAATACCTGACTGCACATAATTGGGGCTAGCAACACTAGAAGAGTCAAGTTTGTTCAGAAGACGGCGAAGATGTTGAACTTCATCTTGAGACAAAGTCTCTCCAGAAGTAGTGTCACCCATATTATCTGGATGGGAAGGGTTAGAATAGGCCTACGACCCGAGAACTGAAAAAAAAAAAATTCCAGAAAAAAATCGCCGGAAAGTTGGCTGCCACGCCGGAATCCTAATTCCGGTGATCGGAAAAAAACAAAACTGATAGGGATAGGCTCAGAATGTTCCAGCAACCCCAACAGAGAAAAATAATCCAGAAACGAACTGAACGGGAGGAGTTTTTTTGCGCGGACAGCCACAAAGAGAGAGAAAACTCGACCTCTTTGATAAAACACGGAACCCTAGTGCTGCGAGGGAGAAAACTCACCTCAAAAAGGCAGCAATGGCTCTGATACCATGAAGATTTTTAGCAAGAAGAAAGGGCTTCTTGTATTTCTAAATGAATATACAATCCATAAGAATGGGTACTTATACATGAGTTCTAAGACTAAATAAGGAAAGACAATATTACACAATCAATTCCTAATCATTTACATCAATACAATATATTCCTAAAATTAAGCTATCAATCTTAATCATCAATATCAAATCAACATCTCAATCTTAATCATTAATACCAAATCAACAATAACCCATGGTAGAGAATTCTTCCTCGCATTCTGTGCCTCTAGATCTAATAAAATTTTGGCCCCTTTGTGCAGAAATTCTCTGGTGCAATCGCTCTGCCCTCTGCTGATCGTAAACCTTCCTTTGTAAGTATCCTTTTTTCTGTCTTAGTTTAAGTACAGAGTTCTATTTCTTGATCTCTAAAGGTCGTGTTTGTTTGTTTAGGAATCTCCTACCCCAACAAAAATCATACCACCTCTTGCTCAAGGATTTTCTGATTCACGTAGAGCTAAGTTGACCAGTGAAAGGCAGCAGGTTGATTTCTGTTTCCAACTAGTGATGATTTATGTTTTTATTGCCATGATTGCTTGGTTATCACTGTTGGGGAGGGTGTAAAGTGTAAGAAAACAGGGGCATGAGTGATGAAGGATAATAAGCATTCTGGTAATAGATGACGATTATTGAGGATTAAATCTCATTACTTTCCTTCTAGTTGTAAAACAACACAAATGAATGATTTAATTTCCCTCGTGAGGGAAAAGTGATGACTCCCCTTGCTTTACTCACCATCCGCCTGCTCCAACTGTAATTTTGGTGGATAACTAGTCTAAAAGGTCTAAGTAATGGTGGCTTTGGTGTGAGCTGCTTTAAAATGAAGTCTCTCTTGCAGGAGAATTGTGAAATTCTTTCACGGTGTATCAAAGAGAATTTGGGATTTAAAGATGGAAAGCCTGTTGCTGCTTGTGTCATCTACAGGTGCCTCATTCATTGGCATGCCTTTGAGTCAGAGAGGACTGCTATTTTTGATTTTATCATTGCCGAAATCAATGATGTTTTGAAGGTAATCTATTTAATGTTCTTGGTTGTAAATGATGTCTGAATTTTATATTCTACTTGGTCTTTGTCGAACTGATGCTTCATTATGTAGTTCTTAACCAGATTTTGCATAAGTGCATTTTTCCAGATTACATTTATATTTTACTCTCTGTTTTTATTCTTGTTGTTACCATCTTATGAGTAAATTCCTAGAACAATTTCTATTTCTGTGGACATTATCTTGGATTTGTCCAAGATTGATACTCCATGGTGCAATCTTGAGCAATGGAGTGCCAAAATTCTAATGCCTGTTTAACCAGTGAATTGACGTTTTTGTCGGATTTGACTACTGTGAGATTAAGCAACATATATGGAACTTTTTGAAGGCCTACCAAGAAGTAGGAGACTTGGAGTTGTGGTTCTAGTCCTAAATCCATTGTGTTGCAGACCTAAAGTGAATAAAAGTGTTCTTTAACAATGTAAGCTTTAAGAAGAGGTGGTTCATACACTATAAAAGGTCCTGGATTCGACCCTTGGCTGCTTATCGACAAAATATTTTCGTATGCTTGGCCCATGAAAAAAAATAAAAATTGGGCCCCACTAATAAATGTGTTTCATCTCTTAATATTTTAAATTGTTAGATGAACTGGTCTAGACAATCTGTTTTGATATGTTAAACCCACCCCTGAAATCCCCCACACCCCCAACCAAATGAGCCCAACAATGGCTTTTTCCCTGTTTCTCTACCTGTGTGACTCAAAACTCTTGCCCTTATGTTTGGAGGTCGAGGGTCCTTACCGCTAGACTATACCTCCCTTGTCAGAGGAGGTTAACCGGTTACACAATTAAGTACAATGTTCTCAAATTTTTTTGCTCATGTGCCTATAATTACTTGCTTACCATGATATGCAACTACATCTGGGTTGGCTTGCTAACCCAGTTTTGAACCACCGTGCTAATTATTGAACTAAATTTGCTCATCGGGTACCTCGAATAACTTGGCTTACCATGATATGTAGCTGCACATCCAGGTGGCTTTCCTAACCTAGTGTGTAGCTATTGCATTAAATGTGCTCATTGAACAAATGACTGTTTTATTCCGAATGAAAGGATAGTTTTTTCCTTTTGGAAAAAATGCATTTCTTAAAAAGATGGTAACTATCTGGTAGTTGTAGACTAGCTAATGTCTTTAGTATCATTCATCTTTAACGAGGTTTTCTCTTTCTTCTATTTTATTGAGCTGCAGGTCGGAGATGAGGATGTCACTTTGCCATATTGGTTATCTAATGCATCTGCACTTCTCTGTCTCCTGCAAAGAAATTTGAGGGCAAATGGCTTCTTCAGTTCGTCTTCTCAGCGTTCTGGAGGTGGTTCTGCACTAAATGGAAGGGTCGCACAAGTAAGTTGTGTAGCTATAGAGGTCGTAAATACAAATCCTGGTATTTGTAATAGTATATCATGTTTCATTGTTATTACTAATATCCAATAATATTTGATCATGATAGCTGGGATTTTTTTGATGAAGTAGTAGGTGGTAATCAACATACATCCCTCTACTTTTAACTATTATGGTTTGTATTCCTATGTAGTTTCTTTATTAATATTAACTTGCATTTTACGAAAATTATGAAATTGAGTCTGAATACTCATAAAAATTGGAGCACCAGGGGTTAGTTTTGCTGCAAAGGTGGAGGGACTTGTGTCTTAGCTTACAAGTTCGAGCATTGCACTAAGTGAACTAAGTCCAACATTTAAGTGGAGAAGAGTAGAAAGGCCAGCACATCATCCCCGAGTTTTGAAGGCTGATTGGCCCAAAGGGTTGGCCATATGGTTTTCTCGGTCATTAAAAAGCTCATAAAAATTGGATTACAATATTGCGAGCCATGCAGCGGTTGGAGTATTCTTTTTGGATAACCAAGAATCCTCAAGGACAAATGGTGCACGATTCAAGACTCGGTGGATAATGGGTCCGCTCCTCTACCTTCCTCCACTTCAAATACCAAGCTTTTGTCTGCAACAAGGTTCGAACCCGTGACATGTGCCTGAAGCACACATCACGCGATGTGCTCTTACCACTAAAGCAAAGCTCAGGGGTGTGGTTGGAGCAGTGTTTAGGATGGCGAAAGGCGAGGCGTGGCGACAAGGGCTCGCCTCACGCCTCATGGCGAGGCGTGGCGTGGCGAGCGCCTTTTAGGAGCAAGGCGAGAATTAACACAAAAAATTAAAATATTAAATATGCATATATAAATACCCAAAAACTCAAATACTCAACAAAATACTAGCATATATTTCAATTGAAAAACTAAAAGTAGATAGTTGATAGTTGATACTAAAGTCTAAAGTTCTCCAACTAGATAGTTAATAAGTCTTAAGGTCCCTAAGTGTTAGCATTAACCAAATTATAACGAAGCAACATCTATTCTTCTTCAAGATCTAAAAATTCTTCAACCACAAGAGTGTTAGCATTATATTGGTTGCCATCTTCTTCTTCCTCAGAGTCTTCATCAAAGAGGGTTCGACTTGAAGAAGCCACCCCTTTATCCTTGTTCATTGAACTTGAACAACTCGCCCTAAGACCATAGATACTCTCCTTACATCCACTTGCCGAAGCAACAATACCCCAAGTCAGACCATCATCTTCTAACTCTTCCTCTGCAAGGTCTTCGGGTGCTCCAGTTACCCATTCATTTACCTCCTCAATATTCTCCAACCTAATTGGATCAATGGTGTCGCGAGCTTTATAATGATGCTTCAATGTTCTATTGTACTTAATGTACACTAGATCATTGAGGCTCAAGTCTATTCCTCTTCTTGGAGTGAATCTGTGTATAAGTTGTAGAGAGTAATTAAAGAATGCTAATAAAATAAGGATAATGTAATTATGTAATATAAAATAGAATAAATCTTCTTCTCTCTCACATGTTCATAGACGCTCCAATTTCTTTCACATCCGGATGCACTACAAGTTAAGCTTAGTACTTTGATAGAAAACTTTTGCAAGGCTGAAAGGCTCAAAGCAGTGATCTGGAAGCTGGTGTCAGGGGAGCAAAATGCCTTCCTTAAGAACAGACAAATCACTGATGCCTCTTTGATTGCAAATGAAATGCTAGATGGCAGATTGAAAGCAGGAACACCTGGGATTTTATGCAAACTAGATGTGGAGAAAGCCTTTGACAAAGTGAGCTGGTCCTATCTGTTAGACATGCTGAAGCAAATGGGTTTTGGAGATAGATGGATTAAATGGATCAAATACAGTCTTTCAACTGTAAAATACTCCATTCTGGTGAACAGGGGGCCAGTGGGTTTTTTCTCTCCTCAAAAAGGAATAAGACAAGGGGATACTCTTTCTCCTTTCTTATTCATTCTAGCCATGGAGGGTCTGAGCAAGATGCTGGACAAAGCCAAAGAAAATCACTGGATTGAGGGCTTCAAGGTGGAAAGCAGGCCAAACAATTCTATCTCAATTTCCCACCTTTTATATGCTGATGATACCCTGATCTTTTGTGGGGCAGAGACACTTCAAGTTCTATATCTTAATCTTACTCTCATGCTATTTGAAGCTATTTCTGGACTTCACATTAACATGATGAAAAGCAAGATCTATCTTGTCAATGAAGTTCCAAACTTGAATATCTTGGCAGGGATCCTGGGGTGTGACATAGGCTCCTTCCCGTCGACTTATCTGGGCCTTCCTTTGGGTGCAAATTACAAAGCAACTGAGGTTTGGAATGGAGTGGTGGAGAAGGTGGAGAAAAGGCTGGTAAATTGGAATATGCAATATCTATCTATGGGAGGAAGGCTGACTCTAATCAATAGTGTATTGGACAGCATACCTACTTACATGATGTCCCTCATTCCAATGCCTTGTGAGGTAAAGGAGCAGCTGGATGGCCTAAGAAGGGCATTTCTATGGGAAGGAAACAGTGAAGATCATAAATTCCATCTTGTCAAATGGGATAAGGTCATAATGCCAAAGGAACAAGGAGGTCTGGGAGAGTCAGAGATCTCAGCAAGCACAACAAAAGCCTTCTTATGGAAGGAAGTGGTGAATGCAAAATATGGCAGGCTAGATGATTGGCGCACCAAAAAGAATACAGCCCCTCATGGTGTTGGCCCTTGGAAGCATATCAACAATCTTCAGTATGACTTCTTCAGGGAAGTATCCTTTAAGGTTGGAAATGGTTCTAAAGTCAAGTTCTGGAAAGACAAGTGGGTGGCCAATCAACCCCTCAGAAACTCTCACCACAGGATATTCCTTTTAGCTGTAGAACCTGACTCATCTGTTGCTGACAATAGAGATGGCAACATTTGGGATATTCACCTTAGAAGAAACTTGCAAGACTGGGAGTTGGAGGTACTAACTGATCTTTATAGGTTACTGGCAAACTACTCAATGAATCCTCAACTTCCAGACAGCTTAAGGTGGGGGAATTCAGAGAAAGGCATCTTCACAGTAAAAGCAAGCTACAACCAGTTGAATGCAGCAGAGGGAGTGACAACTTCATGGCCCTGGAAGCTGGTTTGGAAGACAAAGCTCCCCCCCAAAGTTAAATGTTTCACCTGGACAGCTCTTTACAATGCTATTTTAACCCAGGACAATCTCATGAAGAGAGACATTACAGTGGTGAGCAGGTGTTTTATGTGTCACAACAGCCTAGAGACTGTAAACCATTTGTTACTGCATTGCCCTGTGGCAGCTGATCTTTGGACTGTGTTTTTGGCTATTTCTGGAATTAGTTGGACAACCCCCTTCAGTCTAAAGCAAGCAGTTGAAAGTTGGAGTTTGTGGAAAGTGGACAAGTCCATCAAGAAGATCTGGCAGATGATTCCAGCATGTATTTTTTGGTGTATATGGACAGAAAGGAACAAAAGATGTTTTGATGGGATCTCAGCTCCTAACTGCTCTCTTAGGCCCAAGTGTTTGATGAATCTTTTTAGTTGCAGCAATCTTTCCCCTGTAAATGATGTCATTCCCCTTTTAGATTTTATCAGCTCACTCTCAGTGGCTTAACTGCCTTGAGTTTTTGCTTCTGGTTCTTAACTCCCAGCTCATACTAGTTTTTTTTTTTTTTTTTTTTTTTGCAGTATTTGGAGTTATAACCATATGATTTGTAATCATTCACGCATCTTCTTGATGCCTTTTTAATGCAACAACTAACTTAAAAAAAAAAAAAAAAACTTTTGCAAGCTGGAACATGGTTATAATATTGCATCCACCATTCGACTACGGAAAAAATATTTCAAAAAGTATTAAGTATAAAGAAATCAAATAAGTTATAAAGACAACTAAAACAACTAACTTACCTGGTGACAAACGGTCTCTAGCTCTAATGGCAGATTCCTTACCAAATGTCCCATCTGCTCTTGCCCGGTCTCACCAAATTTCTTTCATTTGTAAACTTCCTCATCAAGTTTAATAGCAATGGCCTTTGACTGATGTAAGCATACATCTTAGTAGCCTTGCTAAAAACTACAAAAGAAATACCAAATAGTTATTAAGTATAAATTGTAAAATGTAACACTTTGATGCTATAGCACAAGTACACAAGTCAAAACTATATTAAAGTTACCTGAAGCATACGGGTTGATCTTGAAAATGTCACCAAATATCAAATTGATACAATTGGCAGCACATGGAGTCCAATAAATATGTGGGAATGCACAATGCATCATTTGACCTGCTTTTACATTCTCACTAGCATTATCGGTAACCACTTGTACAACATTATCCTTTCCAATTGACTCAATAGTCCTCTCAAACAAGCTGTACATTTTAGTGGAATCCGTAGAAGAGTGGCTAGCATCATATGATCCAAGAAACAAACTACCTTTTGGAGAGTTTACCAAGAGCCTGTTTGGATGGGCTTATGCCTGTAAGCTGTTTGCAGCTTATAAGCTAAAAAAAATAAGTTGGGGTAGTCTAACTTATTTTTTTTGGCTTATAAGCTGTTTTCAGCTTATAAGCTGCTTTAGATAAGTTAAGTCAAATGGGCCCAATTATTTTTTTGAGTTTATTTTATGCACAAAATGACTTTAAGCTGGCCAGCCAAACACTCAAAAAAGCTGAAAACAACTTATAAGAAACTTATAAGCCAATCCAAACGGGCACCAAAACATTGATGACCATTTTTCCATTCTGTGCTGTCCATTTAGCCATCATAATGGAACATCCAAACTTGCTCCATTGCACTTTATGTTCCTCCACAATCTTGTCAACCTTCTCCACCTCTTTTTGTAGATAAGTAACTCTAACTTCGTGATAGGTTGGAGGCTTCATATTAGGGCCATATTCTCCTATGTAGTCAATGACTTTTTTAAAACTTTTGGCATTGACACAATTAAAACGGAGCCCTGCATCGTAGACCCATCTTGCAAAAGCACCTACAACACGATCCTTTAAAAGCTTCCGGGATCTTTCATTACTCAAACTGTCACCTGCCCCTTCCTTTGGCTTCTGTGGATAATAAAGATTCATAGGACCTTTCGTCCCGGTGTTCCTTTTTTGAGTTTTGGAGGGGGGAGGCATCATTTCATTAACTTCATCCATATCATCATCACTATCATCCATATGATCAGCCACACATGTATCGAAATTCATTTGTGTTTTTGCCACATTCTTTTGTTCCATATAAGCTCTTATTTCCGCCTTAACTGTTTCCGGACATCTTTTACACGCTTTAGAATTTGTTCCGATACCAAGTAAATGTTGTTTGTGCTGGGTTATTCCACCCTTGCTACCTTTTTCACAAAAATTACATATAACTTCATGCTGAGTTGGACCTTTTCTACCAAAATTCCACCCTATATCTCTCCTATCGGAATAGGATGTCATTATTGAAATCTGTTTATATAACAATAGAAGGCAAAAATTAATGAAAAATGAAAAAATAACTGCCGGAATTGGGTCACCAGCCGGCTGCCGGAAAGTCAGATCTGCCTGGAAAAGGCTAATCTGCGGCCGGAAAAAGCCAGCCAGGCCGGAAAGAAAGAAGAAATACAAGAAAGAAGGAAAAAGAAGAAGAAGAAGAAGAAGAAGAAGAAGAAGCAGCTTACCTGAAAGTGGCGGAAACTGAAGGTGGCTCTGCTGCTGCTGGTGGAAGTTGGAATAAGAAGAAACCAAAGAAGAAGGAGGAGACGCAGCTGCTCTGGAAAAATGATGAAATAAAATCCTAGAAATAATATTTTACTGTTTATTCTCAATATGTTTTTAAAAAGTCAGCTCTTTTTTAAAAAAAAATCAAAAGGCGACGCCTTGCTCGCCATACACATTCGCTTCGCCATGCTCGCATTTCTGAAACTGCCACGCCTTAGCTGGCTATGGCGAGGCAGGCTCGCCTTGCCACGCCTCACGCCTTTTGGCGTAAGGCGTTCGCCTTTCATAACACTGGGTTGGAGTACCTTTTTATCAGCCTAGTGTTATTCCAGCCTGTATGGATCTCATCAGTTTACCGTCTTCTTTCCCACAACTCTATGCTAGAACTTTTTTGATGACTTCTTCTTCACTTGTTGGAAAAAGCTCTATCGGTGTGGCCAATGAGTCATGTTGCTGTTGTCTATGACGTACCTGAATTCTGTTCATCTTTAACAAATCTTCCTTTACGTCCACCTTGATCTGTCTCCTTTCTTTTCCCTTTTGCTTTTCGGGGGTCCTGAGGATTGGGGAAGGCTATCTGTGTGCTCATTTGAAATATTTCTATCTGTTGTTTCTGGGGTTGTCACGTTTGATGAAATTACATCTTATAGTTTAGGGGGTGGGGGCAGATAGAGAAGTTTAAAATGGCCGGAACTGGGTTACAACCAACTATGTGTCCATATAGTGTGCGTGTGTGCCGTGTATATATTCATTATCACTGGGTTGTGCTTTATCCTTATCAAACCTGCTATGATTGTCGTTGTCTCTTTTGCATTTATCATCATTCAAATTGCTGGATAACGATAAGAAGACCTAAACAGGTTTTTGTATTTTCACGTTCTTCAGAGTTTAAAGTCGCCCTTGAAATTTTTTGGATCGGAGGATGGAATGTCACATATGGAAGCAAGATATCCAGCTTTACTGTTTAAACAACAATTAACTGCATGTGTAGAGAAGATATTTGGTCTGATTCGTGATAATTTGAAGAAGGAAATATCCCCATTGCTGGGTCTGTGCATTCAGGTGCGCTCTTCTTGCCTCACAAATAGTTTTCTATGCATGTGCATGTCATCTAATTCAGCAGTTGAACACTGTCTTTCAGTACTTAATGCCTTTTAAAGAACTGATTACCCAAGTCAGGATTGTTTTCTTGTTGAAATCTACTGATTCTGCAATCACTAGTTAGTTAGGTCGTGAGAAGACCTGCCTACTGCTTTAACTCCTTTTTTTGGCATTAATTATAGGTAAGTAGTGATAAATGAATGAGGGTTGTAGAAAGAGTTTTTGGTGAACGCTTTTGCTTTCAGCCTTAAATGCTCCGGGGACTTTCTTTTCTGCTTCAGGCACTTTGATTGTAATTTGGTGTCTGAACTTATTCAAAAGCAATATGTGAAAATAAAGAATGCTTATGATTACCAAGTACAATAAAATCAGTTCATTCGAGATGCAATTGAGAAATTATATTATTTAATATCGTTCTCACATGAATTTAAATGAAGTGTGACATGATTAGTGAAGATTCAAATAGCTGACTCAACTTGCTTGGGGTTGAAGCATAGCAGTAGTAGAACACAATTTCGTTTTTACTCGAGTAATGTTTGCTCAGTCTTATCCAAAAAGGATTAAGATGTAATCCTCCTTGGCAGCATCTTGTAACCCTCGGACAGGTTGATGAGAATTTGTACATTCGATATGAGCGGACTCCCAGAAGTATCAGACCGGGTCATTTATAAATAAGCTTGGGAAATTTCTAAATGTTGATGGTTTCATGTTCTTTCTGTAGTTAAGCATGATATTTGCATCACCTGATAGGCTACCTTTTTTCGTTTGAGACTGCAACTTTAATTTTTCATATTTGTGGTCGTGTGTAGGCTCCAAAAATCCAGCGGGTGCACGGAGGCAAATCAACTAGATCACCTGGTGGTATTCCTCAACAGGCACCAAGCAGTCAGTGGGATAGCATCATCAAATTCCTGGATTCGTTCTTGAGTCGCTTACGTGGAAATCATGTATGCATAACATTCTCATCCTCTCTTAGCTGTGTCTTTTTGTCACTCTTCATTGAGGTTGCAGTATTGCATTGGCGAAGAATTTCTTTGATGCAATTTTTATATGCGGAGCTTGTAGTTGCATTTAATGTTGCAAACTCCTTTTTATTGTTATTCCGTTTATGTTGTTTACTGTCTCTAGGCATAGTATAAACTGGTTTTACTTATTTCTATTGCAACAACTGTTTTTTTTTATTCTCTCTATTCAAGTTGAATGTTCTGTTTGACTCTCTCTCTCTCTCTCTCTCTCTTTTTAAGAATACAATTTTGGCTATGAATAGTGAAAAAGGAGGGATAGCCTAGCGGAAGGGGTCTTCAACTGTGAAGTTGGTGATTCGAGTCACCAAGGAAGCAAAGTGGGTGTAGCCACTTTTTGGGGGCTTTGGGGTTTATCGTATCTCGGGAAAAAATCCGGTCCTGACTAGTCTGGTTGAGTTTATAGTTTGTGATTCACATTATGGTGCTGGTCCTAAGTGTAGGGTAGTGGTTAGTTTTTGGCTCTTAAGAGTTAAGATTATGGATGTGTAGAATGGAGCCCATTAAACTTTTTATGTGTACTCTTCATTTGCATTGTCTGAGCTCTCTATTTTGTGGGCACCGAAGTTAAGATGAGAGATAAGTTTCGTTCTTTTTAAATGTAAGACGTTCCGGCGCTAAGGTTTTTTTTTTTTTTTTGGGGGTTGAAAATGTAGAACTTTCTAGCAGTGTGGTCTTTTAGAATGATAATTAAAATATTGAAGAGTGTGAGAGAAAATTTCCCTGTAAATAATTTAAATTACAGCAGTCTGGTGGGTCAAACAGTGTATATACTAGGAAATAATCCATTTTTGGGAAATGCTACTTTGGTACAGCCAGATGAATAACATGCCAATCAATTTAAAAATGAGTTAGTAGGAATTGTGCGGCATAGTACGATTTTAAAAATATATATTATGCTTCACAAAGGACGTGCTACGCAATTGGACTTTCATAAAAAGAAGATGCAGGGCATGAGATAGGATGTTCAGATGGTTCAGAATATAAATATTGTCTTCAGAAAACATTGAGAGGGCAGTTCCTCGTATAAAATGCCTTTATACAAAAAGCCATGTTCACAAGTATGCATCAGATATCTGTGTCAGGTCATTTAGTTTGCAACGTGCGCATGCTGTCTTATCATTTTCTCTGTGTTACATGAGGATGCATATTGATCACCTTTAGTGACGTATTAGTTTGCAATGTGCAAATGCCTTATTACAGCTTGCCTCTTGGTCTATATCAGTGCTCCCTGAGGATTCCTGATCACTTTAATGATGAATCAGTTGCTCCTTCTTAGTTTTCCTTTTCGTCTATTTTGTATAGCTGAATAACCTCCAAAACTTTCAATGAGAGGTGATATCTTATTTTGTTGGTGTTGCTTTAAAAAAGCCTGTATTATGCTTTTTCTGATAACCGAGAAATCCCGAGAACGTATGAGCACGGTTCAAAACACGGCGGATAATTGGGTTGCCTCTATTATTCTCCACTTATATATCGGGCTTTTGTCTGCCATAGGGTTTGAACCTGTGACATGTGCCTAACCCACTCATACAAGGTGCACTCTTACCACTAGACCAAAGACCTGGAGGTAAGCTTGTATTATGTTTTTGTGACACTTGCACCCGCATCATTGATGGTATACTGCAAAAGATTAGTGTGGGGGTGATAGGAGGATGTCTGCTTTTTCTAGTTTCTTCCTTGTTACTTCAAAACTTGCAATTTCCTTCTCTTGTCAATTTACTGTCTTGATGTATTTCCAGGTGCCTTCGTTTTTCATCCGCAAGCTGACAACCCAGGTTTTTTCCTTCATCAACATATCTCTTTTTAACAGGTATCATGATCTTTCAAACATCTTTTTCTTAATCCTTGTCTTTTTTCTTTTGTGGAAATAAAGCTTCTGATTGTCTTTGGTCTTAAAATGTACAAGTCTTTTACTCCGACGAGAGTGTTGCACATTTTCAAATGGAGAATATGTGAAGTCCGGGTTGGCAGAACTAGAAAAATGGATAGTCAATGCAAAAGAAGAGGTATTAAGAAAGACATTTTTTTTCTTGTGCGTTCTCCAATGTAGATGTTGAACTGAGAAAGAACTACGCGGGTGCTGAATTTAGTTTGCAGGTACATCTTGGCATGAACTAAATTATATCAGACAAGCCGTTGGATTTCTGGTAGAAGCTATATCCTTGCTAATAGCTCTTTAATATCTGAAAGTTTTACTGTGAACTATAAGTTTTATTCGTTGCGACTATGTAGGTAATACATCAAAAGAGGAAGAAATCATTGGAAGAGATAAGACAGGACCTTTGCCCGGTAAGAAATAATACCCCAAAATGTCATTGTGATGTTAATCTTCTTTGCAGACTGAATATCCCTAATACGTCATGTTGGACAGGCATTGACAACCAGACAAATTTATCGAATTAGTACCATGTATTGGGATGACAAGTACGGAACTCAAAGTGTGTCAAATGAGGTAAGTGTTTCAATGCATTTCTCCTAAGTCTGTTTTCCGGGTATGTTTTCGTTCATAGGTGTATGAAACTGTATACTCTGTAGGTTGTCGCACAGATGAGGGAGATTTTAAACAAGGATTCTCAGAATCTAACATCTAACTCATTTTTGTTGGATGATGATCTGAGGTAAAAGCTCTAGCTGCGCTGCTATTCCAGCATTTTTTCGTTTGGGATATGCCTATCCTAAGATATCTAGTTAATTGTTCTGTCAAAGTCAAATAGTAAATTGTTGTACTGTTCAGTGCTGATGGTATCATTGAGATATAGCAATATTTTAATCATGAGAAGTAAGTTTGTTCTATATAGATGCTTGTCCTGGTTTCATAAATGCTTGATAACATTTAGTTTAGCATACTAAATATTGAAGCATAGGATAAGAACCAGATTGTAGGACATGTCAATTTTGCAAATTCCATTCTGTTTGACATTGATCAAGCATTTTGCTTATTAAATGAGTCCATAAGGTGCAAGCTTCATATCAGTTGCCTGGTTTATGGAGAACTCATTTCATCATTTGTCGGTTGCCTTTGTTAATTATTTCTTGCTGCTTGCAGTATTCCGTTCTTAACAGAAGACATTTATATGGCACTTCCCGAGTTAGATCCCTCACTTCCGGAGCTGCCAAAGTTCCTATCTGAATATCCGTCGGCGTTACTTATGATGCAGCAGACAAAGTAAATTCTCTTTGTGCATGTTTGGTGTATTCTTTTCTGGTACAACTCTAGCATTGTCCACTCGCGATGTGCAGCATCTACCAACTCTTGCCTGGGGAAAACTGCATCTGAAGTTGGGAACTGATTCCTGGAGATGCTGGAGAAGTTGTCGGCCAAAAACAAAATCCCTTCAGATTGTTTACACGACTGTCTAGGTCTAGAGTAGAATCTGTACAGCATTAGGCGTAGTTAAGTCAGAAGGCTTCCTATTTTTTCGGAATGCCGCCCTTTTTGAGCTCTGTATATTTGTCATGTTGGTTATTTCATTGTTGTATGCTTCCTGTCTTAGAAGTTTTCAAGGCACTTGCCATGTTAGAAATGTAGCCATATCTCCTTTACCTCACTTCAACCATCTCTATTCCATGTACTAATTGTAGGCTTGTATTTGTTGATGTACATTTGGAAAATTATAAAAAAATCTTTCATTTTGTAACAGACGCTACCATTCAAGTTCTTGTACATTTGTTCCCACTCCCTGAAGTGTAAATACCGAGCTGAGGTTGCATAGTTCGGCAAGTGTGTTCTCTCTTGCACCCGGTTCTAAGGATTGATGATTGGATTTGATTTACTTTTTCATTTACTTGAGTTTTTTTTTTTTGACTTCTCAGAACAGCAATTTATTATAGGGTCTATTTAGCTGAATGATGTAGAAATTGGTATGACAATTATCCATGAATAATATTGTTTGAAAGATGAGGTCTTGTCTTAGATTTTGGTTCTCTTGTTAGTTTTCCTTTTATCCCTTTAATGCGTTGCATAGGGACTCAGCTTTGATGAAAGCATCTGAGCCAGTATTCACTTTCCTGTAAAGCCCTATATCCTTAGCATGCGTTTTCCAATACTACTTTAGAGAAATTGTGTAATTAAGCACCTCTAGCAGACGGGTGACTAGTCAATTTTGAATGAATTTGTTGTCATTACCTTGGTCAGACTGATCTAATTTTTTTTAAAAAAAATCCCATTTTATGTGATGCTATAACTTTGAGTGAAACAATTTTCTGAGTTGCGATTTTCTTTAATATCTTGCTAATTGTAAAATGTATGATTTACATTTTTCTTTATGTCTAGCTATATAACTCTTAAGTTTGTCAAAAGATTTCTTTTGAACACCTCAATTGAGGCAATAACGTATTGATCATTGGATGTGTGCTCGAAGTGTGCATATTAGACACAAAGGGCTGACATGAAACATATTGTCTTTTACTCAAATTAACTGTTCAGCAAAGGTATATACTGAAAATACGAAGTCTTGCTGGGAAATGTTTTCCGGCCATTCTCTCTCTTTGAAATAATCACCATGTTCCGACTATCAGAGTTGCCAATAAGTTGTGGCTCAGTTGAGGTGTTTAAATGAAAAATTTATAAGGGGTGCTTATGTATTCTGCCATTTTCTATTTAATTTCGCTTGATGTAAATTTTATAAGATTTTAATAAATCGTTTGGAATCACATGAATTGGAAATATTCAAACCTTATGATACTCCTAATCCGCAGTATCCTTATTTTGGTAGGTAGGATAAAAATAAAATAATGCTGCATATATTGTAGTCTTTTGGTTCAAGCGAATAAAATCTGTTTCTCTGTCAGCATATTATCCCGTGGCAGCCCACTCACAAGGAAAACAGTGTCAGATAAGTAATCTGTTGGCTTTTGGGGATGGTCACTTTTATTGGGTGCATCTCCAATTCATTTCACTATTTTTTATACTAAAATGGTATAAACATTAAAATGGTGTAAATTAGTTGCACCAAAAAAGAATATTCCTTTATATTCTTCTCTCTTTTATATTATTTTCTTTTACTTAAATTTTATTTTTATCGTGTTGTGCAGTATAATACACGATGTTAATATATCATGTGCAGTATATATCATGATGTTAATTTATAAAACTTACACTTCAAATTTAAGATGTAAAATTAATATTATAAAATATTACATAAAAAATAATTAGGTATATTAGGAATCTAAAATTATAAATTAAAATTTATAATATGTTAAATTAAAAGTGTTATATAATAAAAAATAATAATAAAATATTAATGAATAGTAATGATGTAGATGAATAGGTATATTAGGAATCTAAATGTAAAAATTAAAATTTATAATATGTTAAATTAAAAGTGTTATATAATAAAAAATAATAATAAATTATTAATGAATAGTAATGGTGCAAAAAATAGTGCAATGAATAGATATATTAGGAATCTAAATGTAAAAATTAAAATTTATAATATGTTAAATTAAAAGTGTTATATAATAAAAATATAATAATAAATTATTAATAAATAGTAATGATGCAAAAAATAGTGCAAGGTTAGTGTTTCAAAACACATTTTTTTGCACCAAAAGGTTATTGGAGATGACCTGAAGGTCCTTTCTCCATTAAGAAACCATAAAAGCCATATGGGCCCTACCATAGGATTAAAAAGCTCTTAAAGTTTTTCTTGTCCTCCTACATTTTACTATAGGCATGATAGGATAATTGACAGCCTGCCAGTAGTTTCACCTCATATATGTTATTAATAATGTTAAAGAACATTATCTCTCATGTTCATCCTTTGAAGCGATGACTTGATATATCTACTGTACGCCTATTAACTAAAACATGTGGATGGTCAACTAATTGACAGACTGCGGGAGTAGTTGGCCTTATCTAGTTAGAAAATAGGATGTTATCCAACACATTTCAATCTTGATGCTTCTATTCACCATGTTCCTTAAATTCTTGAATCCTCTTTGCTAAATGAACAGAAGAAGAAATTCTGTTTATACAAATTCTTGAACAAGAACTTGTCCAAATGCTCAAGTTGGCTCCTTTTCTACTTTGGTATTAACAGGAGGACTTGTTGTAACAGAAACAAATTCACACTGCTGTAAATCAGCCAAAGAGAAAGATCTCCAACCCGAGAAATTCCCACGAGCTAATGGCGATAAACAAGGAGAATTATTCGATACATTACAATAGTTGTGGTTGTACTCTTTGAAATGAGGATTAAGACGCGAGACAAATGGAGCAGGTGATGTTGAGAATGAGTTTGTGGAGCTTTCACAAATGTTGCTAAGACCTGAAGAACAATTCATAGCTGCTGCTAGTGCCAATGAGGTTCTACTAGAATTTGTCACTCTTTTTGAGATGCCACCTCTGTTCTTGTTACTCTCCCAAGCTAAACCGCAAGCCAATATGTTTCTTCTTTTCTTAATATAGGCATTTTCTGGCTTTGCAATTTCTTTCATGGAGGATGAAGATGAAGCTTCTCTTAAACTAGTGAATGATTTTGACTTCCCATTATAGAACCTTGAGATACCCTTTCTGCAAATATCATACAATATGCTCATTAAAACAATGGTAAGGAATTGATGCCCAGAATAACTCATAGGAATCCAGATCTATATGAAAAGATTGGATCAAACAAATTAAAAATTGATTTTCTAGGGACAGGTTCCTACAAGAAAAGGCATATCATGAGAATCATTTTCAGTAAGTAAAGCCTGAAAAAATGCCATTAAGAAAAGAAGCTGATTCTAGATTTCTTCTACTGGAGTCT
This sequence comes from Lycium barbarum, assembly GCF_019175385.1. NCBI lineage: Eukaryota > Viridiplantae > Streptophyta > Magnoliopsida > Solanales > Solanaceae > Lycium > Lycium barbarum. Next base: position 47,964,812 of record NC_083340.1, read on the forward strand.
TGGAAGATTATCACTTTCTCAATAAGTAGTATTGAAAATTCAAAAGGGGAACACAAACAAGAAAAAATAAACAATAAACTGAACAAAGAAACTTGTCTCTTTTTTTTTTTTTTTTTTTGTGGTAAGTAGGAGAGTATAATATTGGTGAATATGCTAAAGAGTCTGGAATTTCCTAAATAAAAGTTAAATTCCAGCTAATTAGGAACCCCTCAATAAAAAAAATCCAGCTAATCTAGAAGAGATCACTAAAAAGGAAAAACATCAAAAAATTGAAAAGAAAAAAAAAACATCACCACTGGCTAGATGAGTTTCTTTCTAAAGATCTTAAAACAAAATCAAGTAAAACAGAAACATATAAGGTTAATAAAAACATTGCATGCTTTATTTTTCTTTTCTTTGAGTGTTTTTTTTTTTTTTTTTTTGGCAATTTCAGGATATGAGAAAACAGGAAAAACAAAAAGCTGAAAAAAATACCTGATTGGTAGAACTTCCTGTAGAGCTTCCATAGAACTCAAAGGACCTTTATAAGAACTCTGTACTTCATCAGAATCATCTTTTTTCTCCATTGATCCATCAGATATATCACTATTTTTCCCAATTGATGATGATGAAGAACTGCATGAATTCAATGCCTTCTCTTCATTCATTTTCCCTTTAAAAACCACATTTTTATTACCACAAAAAAACCTCTCATCTCCTTTAAATGTATCTTTTGGATCAACAGACATAGACGATAATGCATGCATAAATCCAGATGAACCTTCAACTTCCCTTTTCTCCATCATCATACTTACAGACATTTTCCTTTTTATTTGTTTTCCCTTCTGCTTTAGATCACACAACAATTAAATAAATAATCACATTAAAAACACAAAACCAAGAAATCTTGGAGACTAGAGAAATGGGGTTTCAGAAAAAAGGCTTAGATCTTTGAAACAAGAAAACAAGAAGAAGAAGAAGGGGAAAATAGAGGAGACATATCTTGTTATATAATAGTACTAAGATGACGAGTTATCACTTTGTTTTAAAAAATAGGCTTAATACCTAGATGGACCCTTAAACTTGACATGTTTTGTAAGATAGGCATATAAACTTATAAGGTGATCAGATAGACACTTAAACTTACTCAAAGTGTATTTTTCAAGTTTTTCAGTTGTTTTGAAAATAAAAACTATATTTTTCAAACACTCACAATTTTCATGGCCAAACAAGCCCTAAATATATCACAAAATATTTTTTTTAAAATGCAAAAATAAGGCAAACGCATATACATGAGACTATAAATGTGCACTTAAACCAATAAATACTCGCTAATCGCAATTTTGCAGCTTTCAATTAACTCGGATTTTTTTTTACACTTGAATAATTAAAAAACAATAACTTTAACCAATAAAAATCCTTAAAAAAAGAAATTTCAAATTAAGAAATTTCTAAGTTCAGTATTTCAAGTGTAAAAGAAATTTCAAATTAAGAAAACTGTAAAGCCGAGAAGAAATTTCTTAATTTGAAATTTCTTTTTTTAAGGATTTTTATTGGTTAAAGTTATTGTTTTTTAATTATTCAAGTGTAAAAAAAAACCGAGTTAATTGAAAGCTGCAAAATTGCGATTAACGAGTATTTATTGGTTTAAGTGCACATTTATAGTCTCATGTATATGCGTTTGCCTTATTTTTGCATTTTAAAAAAAATATTTTGTGATATATTTAGGGCTTGTTTGGCCATGAAAATTGTGAGTGTTTGAAAAATATAGTTTTTGTTTTCAAAACAACTGAAAAACACACTTTGAGTAAGTTTAAGTGTCTATCTGGTCACCTTATAAGTTTATATGCCTATCTTACAAAACATGCCAAGTTTAAGAGTCCATCTAGGTATTAAGCCTAAAAAATACTAATCAAGAAACCTTAAGTGGTCGTTTGGTTGCTAGTCAAAATAGTCCCGGGATTACAATCCCGGGACTAATTTATCCCATCAGTTGGTATTATTTTATACCATCTGAAAGATGGTATAAAATAATCCCAGTATAAGTGGGTTAAGAAGGTATAAGTTGAGTTATTCCAGAACTAATTTTTATACCACGTTTGGTACAAGGTATAAAATAATCCCAGAATAAATCTATACCTTATACCAAACGTGGTATAAAAATTAGTACTGGCATAACCCATTTTATACCTCAAACCAAACGACCACTAACAATAAGTAACAGAGGATTGAATAGAATAATGGATATATATAAAAAATGAATAGTTAATGAAGTAAAAAAAAAGGATTGGTCTTATCCTGAATCCTAATCCACTAGTTGTCCTTGTTAGAAAAATAGAAAATTAATTTGTTTTTTAAGAAGGTACAAATTGAATAAGTATTCAAATCAAGAATTAATGGTACCCACTAAGCAATGTCATTATGAGATGTAAATCCATTGGTTTACGTTAAATAGTATAATTAATACAAAGCAGGGATATGGTTTACTAGTATGAACCTAGTCCGCTTTACAGCAATTTTTGTTAAGGATAAGATAATACCTATCATTCTTGTTGAGATGCTATAGTATAGTATTTCATTACCATTTTAATTAGAGTTTGACTTCTTATGCAAGAAATACTTACGCAAATTATGTTACTTTAAAAGTAATTACAAGTTATTTAACAAGTACTATTACTCCTTCCGTCTCATTTTAATTATCGCTGATCACTTACTTGGTTGTGTAAATATTTTTAACATCATTGGTGAGTAAAAATAAACTCTTTGTTATAACAGATTAAATACTGTGATTGTATAAATTTTTTTCACTGCCATTATATATTATTGTAAATTTCCTTAATTATTAACTCCGTTTTCTAATCTAAATAGTAACTTAATAGCATTTAAGAAATAAAGAAAATTTGAAATTATGTCATTAATAACTTTATATACGTGCTCATTGGCTTGTTAGTCATCATCATCATAATAATAATTCAAACTTGTGTTGGTATTATATAATATAGCTATACAATTTCTTAATTTTGATTTCGATATAAATTATGGTAGCTCAATGTGAGGATTTGAGTGGTGGTTGAATACGACTGTTCCTCTTTTGACTTGTGGTTGCCTAAACTATTTAAAATTGACAGGACGAAAATCGAGTGAAGAAATTTATTATTTTTTTTGAAGAAAATAAAACTACATAAAATTTTCTGAATGCGGAACAAACTGAATCCTACTCAACAAATTTTTGTTGCTCCTTGACCTATCTTTAAAGGATTCTAGAAATTAATTTTTTGTTTTTTCTTTCTTTCAATTTTTGAATTTTACAGATTTATGATTAATACCTACCAACGTATTCTGTACAAAAAAAACGTTATTACTTTTTATTTCTCAAGTGTCAAAATTCAATGAACACTAACTACCCCATCCTCTCAATTTATGCGATATAGTTTGACTAGGCATAAAATTAAAGAAATAATGGAAGACCTTTGAATCTTGTAGTCTAAAATAAGCTATAAATATTTATGTGGCTGTTAATCATTTCATTAAGGATAAAAGAGAAAATTTTAAGTTAAATTATTTCTAAATATAGAAATTTACATTCTCTTTTGGACAAAAAATGAAAGTTTATCACATAAATTGGGACAGAGATAGTAACATTTTCGAATATTTTATGTTGTCAATTTGATAAGAAAAGAAAATACAGTGTATAGTATTTTACGTTTGTCATTTTCAATAATGAGATATAAATTTTAAAATAAATTAACTTATTTATTGCAGATGATGGAATTAGTTAGTAGGATTAGTATCCACAATGTTAGCTTGTACCTAGTCTTACCTAATTATATCCGGAATAGTTAGTTGAGAATTAGTCAAGTTAGTTAGAGTTAGTTGATGATGTGGCAAGTAGTAGTTAGTGGAAGCAGTATATGACAGCTGTATACAGCTTGTATATTCCTGTATATATATCTCCTTGTAACTAACTCCTATCATATGAAATCATTTCTCATTTCTGCACATTCTCTCTCAAGCTAATAGCAGATATGGATTTCATCTTCTAGATCAGATTTCTTCATGGTATCAGAGCTGCGAATCAATCAGTGATTCAAGCAGATTCGATCAGTTACAGTTTGTGTATTTGTGTGTTCAGAAACTGTGAAGAACAATGGTGAGCACAGATACAATGGATGATGTAGAGAAGCAACGTAATCATCCTCTCCACCTCCATAATTCTGACACTCCAGGGATACCTTTGACCACGATTCCGCTCACAGGAGTTGAAAACTATACAATATGGAGCAGATCGATGCTGCTCAATCTGAGAGCTAAGAGCAAAATTGGATTTGTCAAAGGAACCTGCAAAAAGAGTGATTACAGTAGTGATTTGGAAGAACAATGGGAGAAATGTAATGCTTTTGTCCTATCATGGATTGTTCATTCAGTTTCAAAGGAACTCATGAGTGGGATCATGTATGCATCAGATGCAGCAACTGTGTGGGCAGATCTAAAGGAGAGGTTCGACAAAGTTGATGGATCTAGAGGTTACCAGTTGCATAGAGAGATATGCACAATTGCACAAGGAACTTCATCTGTTTCAGCTTATTTCACAAGGTTGAGATTGCTTTAGGCTGAGTTTGATGCATTGATTGCACCTCCATCATGTGGTTGTCCCAACTCTAGAGAGTATGCAGGACATTTAGAGTATATGAGACTGTATGCATTTCTGATGGGACTCAATGAATCATACAATCAAGCACGTAGTCAAATACTAAAGATGATCCCTTTACCATCAGTCAACAAGGCTTACTCAATGATCATGGCTTATGAAAGTCAAAAAATCACAGCTGGTTCATATTCAGGAGGAGATATGGGAGAATCTCCTTCAACAACTTTGTATGCTAGTAAATGGAAGGGACATGTGAATGAACATCAGTCAGCTAGCTCATATGGTGCAAAGAATGCAGGAAAGGCACATGCATATATGAGTGAGCCTTCAACAGCACTTTATGCAGGAAACTATATAGGAAGTCATGCAGGAAAACCAGTATTTTATAAGCAAGGGAGAAATTTCAACTTATAGTGTGAAGTGTGTAGAAAGAAAGGACACACTAAGGAAACATGCTACAAAGTCATTGGTTATCCATCTGATCTCAAATACAAGAGGAGATCAGGAAATGGAGGGGGCAACACTAGAATGGCAAATGCAGTTGAAGACAATGATCCATTTGGTGCAGTTGCAAGATTTGTACAGGGACAAGATGCTGACTATCAATTTGCACCAGGACTTGCTTTCACAAAGGAACAGGACAATCATATACTGAATTTGCTGAGCAAAGATGGAGCTCATGAAACAGCAGGTGACATGACAGTCAACATGGCAGGTACCAATACTGTTGCCTTTGTAGCACAAAGTAGTAATGAGATTGGCAATGAAATAGCCCTTGCAACACATACTAATAATAAGAGATGGATAGTGGACTCAGGAGCTAGCAAACATATTACTTCTAACATAAATAAATTGTTAAATGTATCAAAAGTGGCTGAGGGAAGTAGAAACAAAGTTTACTTACCTAATGGACAATGCACTACAATAACTAGTACTGGTAGCTATAGATGGAACACAGGGGAAATTTTGTGAGATGTGTTGGTTGTGCCTAACTTCAAGTATGACTTATTATCTGTATCACAACTCACTAGACAACTGAAGTGTTCTATCAACTTTTTCCCTGAGTTCTGTGTCTTTCAGGATCTCTCAACTGGGAGAGTCAAGGGGATTGGTAAAGAGTCTGGAGGTTTATATCTGTTGGTGGAACATGCTTCTAAATCACTGATGAATGAAGAGGTCAAGTTGCTAGCAGTAGAGATTAATAAAGTGGAAGAAGTCATCTGGCACAGAAGACTGGGGCATCCTTCAATAAATGTGCTCAGAAAACTATCATTAGCAAGTAGTAAACATAATAATGTTGCTAGTGATGAATGTATAGTCTGTCCCCTAGCTAAACAGACAAAGTTCTACTAGAAGTAAGCATGTATTTGATATGATTCATCTAGATGTCTGGGGGCCATACAAGGTTGCCACTCATAATGGATATAGGTATTTTTTGACTCTTGTTGATGACTGTTCAAGGATGATATGGTTGTATCTGCTCAGGTTAAAAACAGATGTTATTACTGTATTGAGATTTTTTTTTTTTGATGGTGAAAACTCAGTTCTCTTGTTCTGTTAAGATGTTGAGATCAGATAATGGTGGTGAGTTTTTTAACCAAGAATGTAAAATGTTGTTTGAATCCTTGGGTATAATACACCAAAGTAGCTGTCCACACACTCCTCAGCAGAATGAAGTAGTGGAGAGGAAACACAGGCATATCTTGGAAGTTGCCAGAGCTATCAGGTTTCAAGGTGGAATTCCTATAAGGTTTTGGGGTGAATGTGTTTTATCAGCAGTATACTTAATAAATAAGTTGCCTACAACTGTGCTGAAAGGGAAGTCTCCATTTGAATTCTTTCACAAACATAAACCCAAACTTGATCACCTTAGAACAATAGGTTGCCTATGCTATGCAACCAAAGTTATTAAACATGACAAATTCTCCCCAAGAGCAACTGCTTGTGTTCTCATGGGTTACTCTATGACACAGAAAGGTTACCTACTCTATGACTTGCAAGACAAGAAGTTCTTAGTAAGTAGAGATGTTATTTTTAAGGAACATGTGTTCCCTTTCACTAACCTGCAGGGTGAACAGTTACCTGTATCTACTGCACAACCACAAGTGACTACACATGATCAGTCTGATGATCATACTGCAGATGACTCTATGCCTACTGAAGGGATGGAATCAAGCCATGATGACACTATTGCAGATGATGCACTTCCTGATCAAATTACTGTTGATTCACCTGATGTTACTACTGAGATTGACCATGTGGTTCCTCCTCATATCATTAGAAAGTCCACAAGATCTGTTCATCCCCCAATCTGGCATAAGGACTATATTACCACTACCAGGAGTTCTGACAGACAACAGTCCCACTCTATGGCCAATTATGTGTCTTATGATCAAATTTCACCATCCTACCAAGCTTACCTGTGTAAAACTTCAGTTGCCTTGGAACCTAAGACCTATGAAGAGGCTGTCAAAGACAACAAATGGATCTTGGCCATGCAGAAGGAACTGCAAGCCTTGCAGGACAATGGTACATGGAAGCTCATGCCTTTGCCTCATGGAAAGTCTCCCATTGGATGCAAATGGGTGTTTAAGATCAAATACCAAGCTAATGGTGAGATTGAGAGGTACAAAGCAGGGCTGGTTGCCAAAGGCTATAACCAGACTGCAGGGATAGACTACCAAGAGACTTTCTCACCAGTTGTAAAGATGGTTACAGTCAGAATCATCATTGCACTTGCAGCAGCTGAAAATTGGGACATATATCAGATGGATGTCTACAATGCATTCCTGCAAGGTGATCTCTCTGAGGAAGTGTTTATGGAATCGCCTCAAGGACTGCATGTTCAGGAGAAGCAGCAGCCTGTGGTTTGCAAGCTTGTCAAGTCCCTCTATGGACTAAAGCAAGCTTCTAGGCAATGGAACTTCAAATTGACTGAAGCTCTAGTGAATTCTGGTTATGAGCAAAGCCACCTCGACTATTCCCTTTTCACAAAAAGAAAGGGAAGTAGTGTGGTGATGATCTTGGTATATGTAGATGACTTGATCATCACTGGGAATGATCAAACACTAATCCAGGAGACAAAAAGTGTGTTGCACCACAACTTCAAAATCAAAGACTTGGGGCAGCTCAGGTTTTTTCTTGGGATTGAATTTAGCAGGTCAAAGAAAGGAATCCTGATGAACCAGAGAAAGTATGCACTAGAACTCATTTCTGAAGCTGGCTTGGCAGCAGGAAGGACAGCCTTGACACCACTTGAGTGCAATGTGAAACTGACCACAGCTGATCATGATGATGGTGAGCTGCTTGTTGACATTCACAAGTATCAAAGACTGGTTGGCAAGTTCTTGTACCTGACCATAACCAGGCCTGACATTGCCTACACTGTCCAAACTTTGAGCCAATTCCTACAGAAACCTAAAGTTCAACATTGGGATGCAGCCTTGAGAGTGCTTAGATACATTAAAAATGAAGCTGGTCTGGGATTGTTGATGTCCTCTAAGAAGAGTATGAAACTCACAGGGTTTTGTGATGCAGATTGGGCTGCATGCCCCAACACAAGAAGGTCAGTTACAGGTTACCTATTGAAACTAGGTGATTCCCTCATTTCTTGGAAGTCTACGAAGCAGGCCATTGTTTCAAAGAGCTCAGCAGAAGCTGAATACAGAAGCTTAGCAGCTCTAACAACAGAAGTGGTTTGGACTACTAACTTGTTTAAGGAGCTAAGGATCACAATTGAAAGGCCTGTTGCCATATTCTGTGATAGTAAGGCAGCAATACAAATTGCTGCCAATCCAGTCTTCCATGAAAGAACTAAGCATATAGAAATTGATTGCCACTTCATTAGAGAGAAGGTGACTAGTGGCTTGATACAAACCATTTACATCAATACCAAGGACCAGCAGGCTGATCTGTTGACCAAGGCACTTGGGAAGATTCAACACGACACATTACTGTCCAAACTAGGAGTCCTGAACATTTTCAGTACACCTAGTTTGAGGAGGAGTATTGCAGATGATGGAATTAGTTAGTAGGATTAGATTCCACAATGTTAGCTTGTACCTAGTCTTACCTAATTATATCCGGAATAGTTAGTTGAGAATTAGTCAAGTTAGTTAGAGTTAGTTGATGATGTGGCAAGTAGTAGTTAGTGGAAGCAGTATATGACAGCTGTATATTCCTGTATATATATCTCCTTGTAACTAACTCGTATCATATGAAATCATTTCTCATTTCTGCACTCTCTCTCAAGCTAATAGCAGATATGGATTTCATCTTCTAGATCAGATTTCTTCATTATTCGGGATTTATTTCTGAAAATGCTTTAATTTAGTAGTTAATAAGCCGTGCTAAATAAATTGAGAGGACTTTTTTTTCCTTTCTTTTTTTGTTTTTTTACAGAAAAATAGCTACACAATTCCATGGGAAGAAAATTGAAATCATGCAGGCAGAATGCCGACTTGTTATTGCAGAGGAAACATAAGATTGGTTGGATAGTGACTGAATAATATATGTAATGGGCCTTTAGAAATGATGATGATGTTGATAAAATTGCATTATGAGATATGAAGAGGAATTTGTGAGGGATTACCCCAAAAAGAGACATCATAAATATCAATTGGACAACCAAATAAATGTGGCTATTTTTGGTTGGTTCTTATCCAATTCTTTATCCTCCCAATTTCCTAATTGCACCAACAGTTTAACTTTGATTGAAACTCTCTAACTAACAGAAGAGCTAATGACATCCCATCCAGTTCAAGTGATAAGACCAAAACCAATTAATAAAAGAAAGTAAGGAAAAAAACTAGTATCAATTTTTAGATGATTTTGGTATTAGAAAACCATTTTTTTTGGTTCTAAATTTGCTTTATTTTCTTAATACAAGTCATTTTTCCTACAGTTATGTGAGTAAGCTTCTTTCTTACAGTTTAATTTATTAATTTCATAGAATTTAAATCCTTAACTCAGTCACAGTTACTAATGTTCATGAATCATGACTAAGGACCAGCTAGCCATAATAGGCTTATCCAAATCCTAACAATCTAAAAGGTGTGAAGCTTCATTTTTGGTCCTTGTGGGTCCCCCACACATTGTTTTAAGATAAGATTTTATTAGATATGGTTCCTTAACTTCTCTCTCCTCCATGATTTACTCTCAACCATCTTCTTGTGCTTCTAAATGTCACTGACTTGGGTATGTATGGAGGAGTCATTATCTAAAAACTGGTGAAAATCACTTTCTTGTACATTGAGAAAAAAATAATAATTAAAGGAAGATTTCTTTGTATTTTTTGTTTCGATATCAGTATCTGGTACTCGATTTGGTTTTGACTAATTCGAACTAGGGTTAGAAATCTCATGAGTGAAATGTTTTTGAAGACGATTATATTCTCAGTATTCAAACACAAAATTTTTAATTAAGAATGAAGAAATGTACCAACAGAAGAAACAAATCTAGAGGTTTAGGTAAAAAAATTTGATTGCTTAAGCTCTACTTATTTAATTTAAGATTAGAATAATTCAGGATAGTGGGAAAGAACATAGGTGTCGGAAAGAAGAAACAAGTGTTGAGTTTGGAACCAAAATGAGGTGTTTTATTTCCAAAAGAATTAATAAATGTAAAAATAAAAGTAAAAAATCAACATTTGTACCTATAGGGCATGAAATTCATGTGTCCCGGCCGCTAACAAACATTTGATAGCCTTGACCCATATAGCATATGAAACTCGTGTTCTATATAAATATATTTTACAATCCGAGACAGACTTCATTTTTGCATAGATTTTTCATCTCCATATTTTATTTTTCACTTCCTTTTAATTCTTTGACAAATTAGTTACGTCTCAAACATCTGAAAGCTTGATGTTATCTAGAGAACTCAATGTTTGTCTTTGTGTCAATATTGTAGGTGGAATATCTCAACGACTTAAAAAAATTAGGTCGTAGATTTTGAGATTTGTAAAGTGTCGAGATTGAGTTATTTGCTACTCTCTCTGTTTCAAAATGTTTGTCTTATTTTCCTTTTTATTCCATTTAAAAAAAGAATGTCTCTTTCCTTTTTCGGCAATTTTTTAGTTTTAACTTTTCGCACGGCATGCATGCTTAGGACCACAAAATTAAAGGGGCATGTTGGTACATTCTAAACGTCTTTAATTTAAGACCACAAGATTCAAAAGTCTTTTCTGCTTTCTTAAATTTCGTGCGAAGTCCAAACCAGACAAACATTTGGAAATGGATGGAGTATATTTTATAGAGTAAAAATATGTGGATTACTTTTTTTTCTTCAAACATTGATAATTACTTGTTATATTTTGTAGGAAATGGTGAATGCGATTATATTAGGTGGCATGATTTGCTAGAGACAAATCAAACAAGAATAGTGTTGTCGCAATTGAGAAGGCTAGTTGACCCTGATACAACGACTTCACAAAGTAATATAAGTTCGGATTACAGTTTAGGCTCAAAGAAGCTGAAGAAGACGGGATATTCTTAGACCGTTGCAGAAGGAAGAAAAAAGGATCATATGAAAGATAGTCTTAGTAGAACTCAACATGATAGGGATTATCTGAAATGACAGCAGGACGAAAATTAAAAAAATGAATTGTTGAGGTTCATTTGTGGTTTATCTTTGTTGTTTGTTATCTGGAAATGTTGTATAGTTGGTTAGATCTATTATTTGCTATTTGATGTTATTTTGTAGGAAGCGTAAGTTATGTAGGAACCGCTCCATGTATTATGTGTCATGTATAATTCGCATTATATATTGACATGTATTCTGCATTTTAATGTGTTAATCAGCTTTTTAAAAAATGTTAATCAGCTTTTTTAAAAGTATAACTTGTTTATGTAGTATATACAATATTTTTCAAGTCTAATATGTTTGAAATTCAATTACAACAACATAAATTACGCAATTAATACGAATCAACTAACAAAATTGAACCGACTATTTCTTTTTTAAAGAAATGACATATGATATCATAAATTAAAAATCATAACAACCTTAGTCAGTAGGATAGAAGCACTTAATATCGTCATCAAATAATAGTTTTTGTTTTTTAAGACATTTCTTCTTTCAGCATATGTTAGTTCTCTTCCGATCGATGACGCTTGTTCCTTGGCCAACTTGAGCATGTTGAATATAACATTCCGTTGTTTACTTTTCTAATCTTCTTTACCACAATTTCGTAAGGCTCTCAATTAGTTCGAGACATGATTATTGAGAATCTTGTTGGGATTGGATAAGCCATCCTTGGTGGTGAGCATTATTTGGTCTACAATGATAATGAACATTATTTGGTCTCCCAAAGGACCAAATCAGAAGGTGCGGCTTGTATTCATTGAACTCAATTTGAGTGATATTAGACGAGGAATCACCCGAAATGCTGCTATAATTTGAGTTGGCATCATCGCTGACATTTGGATCCTTTGAAAATAATACTAACCAATCTATGTTTTCATCGTTCGACATGCTTAGTAGTCTTATCTTTATGTACTGAATTTGCTAAGAAATGAAACCCTACTTATATAGTGAAAAAATTGAATACACATAGTACATTAGTGACTTCACTATGACGTATACATACGCTGCTTGCTTAATTTATAATATATCGTAACAGGGTCATGAAAACTCATTGTCATCGGACACTTCGCAGTTAGAATCACAATAAGATATGATGGTGTATCCATCTTGATTAAATTGAGCCTTGATGCAACACATCTTCATCCGATTGTTCTCTTCGCCAAAATGATTAAGGGCCAAATTAAATTGTTATGATGTACTACGTGACATTGATATAGCACGACTTCTTGACTATTTAAGTCCAAATGCCCAGCTTTCCAACCTCTTTAACATGCCAATGCAATTGACGTATCATATCATTGTTGTAACGTTGATTAGACTGCTTGTTTGGATCATTCGATTATTCAAATTGTTCATCCGTTGCCCATTTGGAATAAGTCTCCAAGATGGAATGAACTAATACCGATTAAAATTGGAAAATTTGGTTTCACGATGATATAGTTAATAGCTTTCAATGCATGTTAGTTACTCATTAGTCACCCTATATACTACTCATGAATACTTTTATTCTTACTTACGCGAATGACATTTCTGTATGACAACACAACGCATGCCTTCAATTTGTACATCTTGTGATGTGTTATGTATGTACAATAAAGTAAGAGAATCTCACGAGTACATTGTCTTATAACACAAGGCACGCCATTAGGTTGTACTTTCGTTAACAATTTGGTCATCTTGCTTGGCTTAAATCTTTAATTTTGTCATCAAGCACCAGTTCTTCTGATCATGTTGACTTTTTGTTAAAGTTTCTCTCTTTTATATTTAGTAAGTTGACAATTCAAACATTCTATGCGATAAGTTTATAATCACAAAGTTCGAAAAATATTTTAGTACATTACACATAATGCACGTCATTGGTACTTTCATATGACATAATGTATCACTAAAGTACCCACGAGAATCTACATAGCGTTGAATTTTACATGCAGTATATTTATTTAAAATACCTATTCACATAGTGTTGATTTTATGTTCAACGAATTTCTACCATTATATATACAACGCAGACTATATATTCACCATGATAGAAATATTACGCTTCCAAAATGCCTAAGAATATTATCTTCAACAACTAATACAGAATAGACAAAAAGGTGATGGTAGCTCAAGAAAGCCCTAAAGCAGGAGCGATATTAAACAAAATTGAGCCCTATTTTAAACAAAACATGTTAGGTTTGTTGGGATCGAACTAACATGGCGTCATGCGGAAGCTTACAATTGCAAAACCTTGAATAATGATAAATCAGACGACAAAGAAAAACATACTAAAAGAGGCATAATATTCTAATGATATGATTTGATCAATTGATCTACATATGAAAACTAATATAAAAGCATAAAAACTATTGGGAGAAAAATCTCCCCCTAGACAAAACTCTTTTAGGGACTACATTGTGGATGCTATTGTGTTATTGTATGAGAAGAAAGATCTCCTATTTATAGAAGTCTAAAACTTCTCCTTCCAAAAAAGAATAGATATAGAAGAGTTCTTTTCTATTAAGAAAACCTTTTTGAGGTAAACGACAATTATGTGGAATCCAAATAAAATAGAAAATTCAAGGCCAAACCCTAACAAGATTGTTACACTGATCTACCATATGAAAAGTAGTAGGGTGTCCTTCTCTTTAAAATTAAACCTATTTGTATCCATATCGATCAAAAAGTTGTTGGACACATCATTGAGGATGGCACACAATCCTCAAAATTCGAAGGACTCCGAATTTGGAGTGAAAAACTTCAATGAGTTTAGTTATATTAAAAAAAAATGATCATGAAGTATCGTGTCACTGAAATAATTTGATGATACCACAAGCATTGTCAGCGACTTTTTAATTTGTTTTGGGGATTTACAATTGCATCCCTGACATTTTTTTTCTCACTTTGAGTCTACTTGAGATGCTCCTTGACTATATATATATTCTATTTGTTTCAATTTATGTGAACTTATTTCCTTTTTAATTCGTGTCAAAATGAATGACCTTTTTCCTAATTTGGAAACAAATTCACTTTATGAAATGATTTACAGCCACACAAATATTTAAGACTTATTTTGAACCACAAGTTTCAAAAGTCTTCACTCTTTTTTAAATGTCGTGTCCAGTCAAATTGATTCACATAATTTGAAACGGAGGAAGTATGTGCTATGGGCAATTTTGATGTACCTTAGCTTGTACTACGTTTTGTCTTTTGTCTTTTTTTTTTTTTTTTTTTTTTTGGCTTCCTCATGTTTAAGTGTATGGAGACATATTTATGCCTTAATAATTATGTTTCCGATAAATAAGTCGATTATTGAATTTACGGTTTGGCTAATGGTTAATAGCTCAACTCTTTAGGAGTCGATACTCATGAAAATAAATGTTGACAAGTTTGTCCCTTTCTCAATAATCTGTTGGGATGTCCAACTTTTATTAAAAGACAAAATATGTACCAATATGGCACAAGTTTTTTAAGTTTGTTCCAATTCTATATTTGACAAATATTTAATCTTATTTAATTATATTATCCTTAATAATATGAGTTCAATGACTTGTGAACATCCAAGTGATCTAAAAATCTAACCTTTTTAGAAAGAGAGGAGCACAAAAAGATATGTGACATTCTTATCAACACGCATTTAGTTATTAATATCAAGAGAAATTTTAGTTTTATTTATCTTATGAGATAGTAAGAATAATTTTTATGACACTTGGAAGTTTTTATTTTAGCAACATGAGTAATCGTTAATTAATTATTTATTTTTCTCGAGCTCATGTGCGGAATTAGGAGTTGCAAGGGGCTCATCTGTATCCCCTCCAATTGAAAATTATATTCCGTTTGTTTAATTTATGTAAAGATGTTTGACTAGACACGAGGTTTAAAAATGAAAGAGACTTTTGAAATTTGTGGTCCAACATAAGTCACATGTATTTGTGTAGTTAAAATCATCCCATTAAGCATAAAATGAGAAGTTTAAAGTTAAATTATTACTAAATATCGAAAGGTGTCTGTGGACAATGATATTTTATTAAATTTAAATCCACAAGAAATTTGGATTATATTAAATTCAAGATATATTAGTCCAAATAAATATTATGAGCTAATATGATTGACTTAATTATTTAAGTCCAATAAATGTGAATTTGATTAATGATTCAATTTTATTGGGCTAGTCCATTAGTTTGGGCTACAAATAATGAGCTCACTTTGTCAAGTCCAAGATGTCATCTTATTCAAGAGGCCCAAATTGGTGCCACGTGTCAAATGACGTGGCACGCCAAGTCAAAATAAAGGAGCCTATAAGATCACACCACGTGTCAGAATGATGCAGCATGCCTAGTCGAATCGAAGGCCAATGGAAATGCGTCACGTGTACAAGTGACATGTTCCGACCAATCAAATATCGACATGTCAGCTTAAATCTGATTGGATGGAAGAAGTCTGTCCTTATCACAACTCCTCCATCCTACAACTATAAATAGGGGTCTCATAATTCAGAAAAGGGGACAGAAGTTCTAACAAGAAGCAAGGGAGAGCTCGTGGATCAAACGCCGCAGATTTCTCTACAAGCTAAAAACATTCAAGCATTCAAGTATTTCTCTAGAAGTTCTAGAGATCAAGACGCAGATTCAAGATCAAGCTCAAAAGCCCTTGAATTCAAGCCCAAATCAAAATTAAATCCATCAAGTTCAAGATCAAGCTCAAAAGCCCTTGAATTTACTGTTGAAAAGATGAATCATAGGAATCATAGAGATTGTAACACTCATAATTTGAAATCAAATACAAAGATTGTTGCGATATTTTCCTGTCTTGATTATTATTTTCTCGACGCGAATTTTATTGTCTACAAATTCTGGCACGCCCAGTGGGACCATCTCTACCTCTCATCTCAACTTTTCAATCATCAAAGTTTAACAACATCGAGATGACTTCAGAGAAGATCAACTCCAAATCAGTTTCCTCCAAGGTTGCTAGCTCCAAGTTCTCTGCTGATGTGGAAAGCATCCTCGACATTACCTTTGGTAGCATTGGACCAGTTACGAGGAGCAAAGCAAGCATATTGGGACAACAAGCACTCCAAGTCTCATCCGTAACAACTCCTGCTTTTGGATCTTTATCTCCGAAAGGAGCGAGATCCTCTACTGATGCATCGGAGGAAGGAAGCAGAATTGCTGAAAAGATTAAGAAGACTCTAGCTCTACTTGATCTCTCTGGATCCAAGAACTCTGCTATGAAGGAAGATGATGATACTTCAAGTGACAGATCCTCTCCACTCACACCATATGAAGTAGGCCAATCAAAGATCAAATTATAGGATAATCCATGCTATTCTCCAACATCCCCAACAATCATGCAAGCAATGGTAACTAACGCTTCGTCGATAGAGGAGACACTGGCAAATTTGGCAAAGGTGATTGATGGCTTGGCCAAGCATGTGCAAAATCAAGACGCTCGGATTGAGAAGTTGATGGACAAGATGGGTGGATTAATGGAAGGAGAATCCAGCCACGCACCTGGGAAGGGTCCAGAAGTACAAGAGACTGAACCACGTGCAAAGCAAGTACCACCTACCAAGGAAATTCCTGTTTCTTCTGAAGGAATGATTCCGCTTGACCGACTAAAGGAGTCCATCGAAGGTACTATCAAGGATAAGTACGAAGTTGCTGCCAAGTCTTCGTTTACTTACGGATAGCCGTACACTACAAGAATTGATAGCTTCAAGATGCCCGCCGGTTATCAACCTCCCAAATTTCAACAATTTGAAGGCAAGGGAAATCCAAAGCAACATATTGCACATTTTGTTGAAACATGTAACAACGCTGGGACTTATGGAGACTATCTTGTCAAGCAGTTCGTCCGCTCTCTCAAGGGGAATGCCTTTGACTGGTACACTGATCTCGAGCCTAATTCTATCGATAGTTGGGAGCAACTAGAGCAGGAGTTCCTCAATCGCTTTTATAGCACAAGGCGTACCGTGAGCAAGGTCGAGCTTACAAGCACTCGCCAGAGGAAGGGCGAACCAGTTATCGATTTCATCAACCGATGGAGAAATGCGAGTCTAAACTGCAAAGATAGGCTCAGCGAAGCTTCTGCGATAGAGATGTGTATCCAAGGAATGCATTGGGGGCTTCACTACATATTACAAGGAATTAAGACAAGGTCTTTTGAAGAACTAGCTACTTGTGCTCATGACATGGAGTTGAGCATGTCTTCCACTAGGAATGAAGTAATGCCTGTCTACGACCCTCGCAAAGGAAAGGACAAGCAGGAACCCAAGAAATGGAGCAAGTTCGTCCCCAAGAGTGATAATAAAGAATCCATGAACGTCAACGCCTCGCCTGTAAAGTTTACTAAAAAGGTGAGCAAGAAGCAGAGTATGAAAGCAACTTCCTTCCAAGACAACAAAAGCCGAAAGTCTACCTTGAAGGAGATGCAAGAAAGAGAATACCCCTTCCTGGATTCTCATGTCCCTGAAATTTTTGATGAACTACTTGAGCTGAAGCTCATTGAGTTACCAGAGATGAAGCGCCCCAATGAAGCTGGAAGAACAAACGACCCGAACTATTGTAAGTATCATCGACTTGTGGGTCACCCTCTTGAGAAGTGCTTTGTCTTCAAGGACAAAGTTATGCAGTTGGCTAATGAAAACAAGATTCTGCTTGATGATGAGAAGGCAAGTTCGAATCAAGTCTCTATCACCTTTGGCTCTTTCGATCCGGTCCATATATATAACTTTGAAGAACATGAGGGAGGACTATTGGAGGAAAATAGAACCCAAGTTGATGAAGCCAATGATGAAGGTTGGATTCTAGTGACTAGGCGGAGGTGTTGTAAAACAAGTCCACGAAAAGAATCATCTAAACAACCAACAAGGAAAAGGATGGTTAGAAGACCAAGGAAGCAGAAATCAGTTGAGCGTCCGAGGAAAGAAAAAGTGGAGGAGAACTACCACCAAGAACCACGACGTCCTGTGACTTTAGGGGAATTCCTACCAAGATGGTTCCACAATAAGACTGCTCGAGACAACATTGAGGTATCATGCTTCAATACTGATAAAGAGAAAGCAAATGATGAATACCTATCAACATTGTCTCTGTCATCATCTGAAAAGCCTGTTGAATCTTCTTCGAAAGAGGTACACACATGTGATAAAAGAATCACATTCACAGATGACGATCTTCTACTTGGTGAAACACTACATAATCGTCTATTGTATATGGTGTGTTATGCCCTCGAGAAGAGGATAAACAGAATATTGATAGATGATGGATCTGGAGTTAACATTCTTCCTATTCGTACAATGAAGGAACTTGGCATTACAACTGAAGAACTTTCTGAAAGCCGCTTGATGATACAAGGATTCAATCAAGGGGGGCAACGAGCCATAGGTGCTGTCAAAGGAGATATCACCATCGAATATTTGTGATCAAATGCATGGATGCATGTCATCGACGCGAAGACTTCGTATAATATGTTGCTTGGCAGGCCATGGATACACGAGAACAAAGTTGTCCCATCTTCCTACTATCAGTGTTTGAAGTATCTCGAAGGCAGTGTCGAAAAGAAGATAGTTGCTGATGATAAGCCATTTATTGAAGCAGAGTCACACTTCGTCGATGCGAAGTTCTACTTGAAGAACTACATGGTGAGAGAAGTAAAAGTCGATGACATCGCAACGACCAAGAGTGATAAGATCGCAACTGAAAGAGCTGATGAGACTATTGGAAAAGTTAAAGTTGGTGCTGAGGTGTCGCACTCCAGTCCCAATAAAGGGAACATCGTGTCTTTGAAAAAGAAGAAGACAACTCCCGTGCTCTGATATGTCCCAAAGTTGAAGAAAAAGGAAGGTCAACCATCTGAAGCTCAAGAAAATACGCTAGGAGGGCTAACTCTTCCCATCAGACGAATTGATGCGATAAATTTGTCCTCAAAGTTACTTGGAGACTTCGTGGCTCAGAATCTGCCACAAAATATGGCACTCCCTACAAAACGTACAAATGAAGGCTTTGATCCAAATGCTTACAAGTTATTTGTCAAGGCTGGGTACAACCCTAACGAGCCGTCAAAGTTAGGGAAACTTCCATCAGGAGCTAGCATGATGCAATCACGTGAAGGTTTGGGATACAAACAACCTCCGCCAGTTCGCATATCCATAAGTAGGGCAAGTATCAACTACATCACTGTGGAAGATGAGTCTGTTGCTTCTAATAAAAGGCCTTCAGTGTTTGATCGTCTTGGGAAGTCGGCCACAAAAGCTTCTGTATTTGAGAGATTAGGGCCGTTAAAACTGAATAAGAAAAGGAAGAACAAGTTCCACAGAGATTATCAAAGCGTGAAAACGCTTGCTTTG
The DNA here is from genome assembly GCF_019175385.1 of Lycium barbarum. Taxonomy (NCBI): domain Eukaryota; kingdom Viridiplantae; phylum Streptophyta; class Magnoliopsida; order Solanales; family Solanaceae; genus Lycium; species Lycium barbarum. Next base: position 47,984,353 of record NC_083340.1, read on the forward strand.
CCTGGAACCCAGAGGGATATACAAAGTTTGATTCCTTCTAGAATGAGACGACAAATAAAGCTTGTGGTTTCATGTGGGGAGGTGCTAAAAGAAAAGTCTCACACTGTAGTGTATACCAAGGAGCGTGACGAAGATGAGGAGAGTGTAGGTTCTTCATATCATATTACTGCACAAAGTGATCAAGATACTTCATTTCAGATAGAGGTTGCTGAGAAGTTGGAGGACATCTCCTCGTGTTACCACATATCTTTCAATGATGGCGATCCTCGAGAGGATGAAGATGCCAGAGATGCTCCTCCAGAACTTGAAGAAGGGGTGAAGACCACAATAGACTCTTTGAAAGAAGTTAATCTTGGTACTGATGAAGACCCAAGGCCCACCTACCTAAGTGCTTTTCTAACAGGTGATGAAGAAGATACTTACATGGAAATACTCAAAGAATATAGGGATGTTTTTGCTTGGAGTTATAAAGACATGCATGGATTAGATCCCAAAGTAGCAGTCCATCATCTGGCGGTCAAGAATGGTGCCCGTCCTGTTAAGCAGGCCCAAAGGCATTTCAGACCAGATTTGGTTCCTTCAATCGAAAATGAAGTCAACAAACTCATTGAAGCCGACTTTATTCGTGAAGTTAAATATCCTACATGGATTTCGAGTATCGTTCCCATAAAAAAGAAGACTGGCCAAATTCGAGTTTGTGTTGACTTCAGGGATCCTAACAACGCATGCCCTAAAGATGATTTCCCGCTTCCTATCCCAGAATTGATGATTGATGTTACCACTGGTTACGAGGCGATGTCTTTCATGGATGGTTCATCCGGCTATAACCAAATTCGCATGGCACCAAAAGATGAAGAACTTACTGCCTTTCATACACCCAAGGGTATTTATTGTTACAAAGTGATGCCTTTCGGTTTGAAAAATGCTAGTGCCACATATCAAAGGGATATGCAGAATATCTTTGATGATTTGCTCCACAAAAATGTTGAATATTATGTGGATGACTTGGTGGTAAAATCAAGAAAGAGGAGCGACCACTTGCAAGACCTGAGAATGGTGTTCGAGCGACTTCGGAGATATCAACTTCGAATGAATCCATTGAAATGTGCCTTTGGAGTTACTTCTGGAAAATTTCTTAGTTTCATTGTTCGACATCGAGGTATCGAAATTGATCAAGCCAAAGTTGATGCGATTTTGAAAATGCCCGAGCCTCGAAATATTCATGAGTTAAAAAGTCTGCAAGGGAGGCTAGCTTATATTAGGAGATTCATTTCGAATTTAGCTGGGAGGTGCCAACCATTCAGTCGTCTCATGAAGAAGGGCGCCCCTTTCGAGTGGGACGAAGCATGTACTAATGCCTTCGAGAATATCAAGTCATATTTGATGAAGCCTCCAGTTTTAGTAGCCCCTGTACCTGGAAAACCATTGATACTGTACATTTTAGCACAAGAAAGGTCGATTGGAGCGCTATTGGCCCAAGAGAATAGTGAAGGGAAAGAAAATTCTCTTTACTACTTAAGCAGAATGATGACACCAAATGAGCTGAATTACACGCCAATTGAAAAGTTGTGTTTGGCTTTAGTCTTCTCGATTCAAAAGTTGAAGCACTACTTTCAAGCTCATAGTGTTCATCTTATTTCCAAGGCAAATCCCATTAAGTTTGTAATGTCAAAACCAGTCCTCAGTGATCGACTAGCAAGGTGGTACCTCCAGTTTCAACAATTAGAAATTACATACATCCCTCAAAAGGCTGTAAAAGGACAGGCATTGGCAGATTTCCTTGCAGATCACCCGATACCTGATGACTGGGAGCTAACCGATGAACTTCCCGACGAAGATGCAATGGTCGTTGAAATTCAACCTCCGTGGAAAATGTACTTTGATGGTGCTGCACAACGTGATGGAGCTGGTGCTGGTGTGGTGTTTGTTACTCCACAAGGAGAAGTTCTACCATACTCCTTTACTTTGACACAACGTTGCTCCAACAATGTCGCTGAATATCAAGCACTAATACTTGGACTTGAAATGGTCGTCGACATGAAGCAGTTGCAGTTGCAAGTCTTTGGTGACTCTTAGTTGGTGATCAATCAACTCTTGGGAAGCTACGAAGTCAAGAAGCCTGAATTACTCCCCTATCATAGTTATGCTCAGAAATTGATAGGATGGCTTGGTGATGTGACTCTTCAGCATGTTCCTAGGAGGGAAAATAAGAAAGCCGATGCTTTAGCTGCTCTAGCTTCAGCGCTTACTCTGCCAGATCAAATACAAGTGACTATCTGTCAAAAATTGGTAGTACCTCCGTCAAATGAGGATGAAGGCGCGGAAAGTGAGCTTGAGCATCTCGTAGCTGTTTCTGAAGCTGCAAAGGAAGACTGGTGACAACCCATCATTGACTACTTAAGTTATGGGATACTGCCAGAAGACTCAAGAAGAAGAACTGAGATTCGTCGTCGTGCACCTCGATTCCTTTACTACAAGGATACCTTATATAGAAGATCTTTTGAGGGGATACTCTTGCGATGTTTGGGGGAGGATGAAGCAATCCAAGCTTTGCAAGAAACACATTCAGGAGTATGTGGATCACATCAATCGGGACCAAAGCTCCACTTCCACATAAAAAGGATGGGATATTATTGGCCAACGATGGTGAAAGATTGCTTGGACTATGCTCGAAGATGCAAGACTTGTCAGTTTCATGCGAATTTTATACATCAGGCGCCCGAAGCATTACACCCGACCGTCGCATCTTGGCCATTTGACGCTTGGGGGTTGGATGTTGTTGGTCCGTTGCCGAAATCTTCTGGTGGACACTTGTACATCTTGGCTGCAACTGATTACTTCTCAAAATGGGCCGAAGCTGTCGCTCTTAAAGAAGTGAAGAAGGAGAATGTTGCGAACTTCATCCGAGTAAACATCATCTACCGCTTCGGCATTCCTCGTTACATAATAACGGACAATGGCAAGCCATTTGATAACAAATTGATGAACAAGATTTGTGATCTCTTCGGCTTCAAGTAGCGTAAATCTTCTATGTATCTTGCTGCCGCCAACGGTCTAGCTGAAGCGTTCAATAAGACTTTGTGTAACTTGTTGAAGAAGGTTGTCTCCAAGTCCAAAAGGGATTGGCATGAACGAATGGAAGAAGCCTTGTGGGCATAGAGGACAACTTACCGCACACCAACGCAAGCAATCCCATACTCGCTTGCTTATGGAGTTGAAGCAGTCCTACCACTTGAGCGCCAAATACCTTCTTTACGACTTGCTATTCAAGAAGGGCTCACCGAAGAGGAAAATGCTTGATTGCGTCTTGCAGAGTTAGAAGCACTTGATGAGAAAAGGCTGGAGGCTCAACAAAATTTTGAATGTTATCAAGCCCGTCTATCTCGTGCCTTCAACAAAAATGTTCGCTTGAGGTCCTTCCAAGTGGGAGATCAAGTCCTTGCAGTAAGAAGACCCATCATCGTTTCTCATAAGTCTGGGGGCAAATTCACTTCAAAATGGGATGGACCATATGTCATACAAGAAGCATATTCAAGTGGCGCTTACAAACTTGTTGATGCGGATGGCTTGAGGATCGATCCTATCAACGCGAAGTTCTTGAAAAAGTACTATCCTTGAAGCAAGATGACGCTCCTTAAGGCACGAGCATAAACTGCATGCAACACCTAGCCTGCAAGAGTATAAACTGTGCACGGCCCAAGAAAATGTCCGCTAGGTTGAAAATCTCGCAAGAGGCGGCCTAGGCAAAATTTAGGACACAAGGAAAAAATGTCCGCTAGGTTGAAAATCTCGCAAGAGGCGGCCTAGGCAAAAGTTAGGACACAAGGAAAAAATGTCTGCTAGGTTGAAAACCCTGCAAGGGGCAGCCTAGGCAAAAGTTAGGACACAAAAAAAAAAAAAAAAAAAACCTGATTCTTTCTGAACTACGGTATGACTTGATCCTCTTCACCGAGGTACGTAGGCGCTTAGAGTTTTATTCTAAGTTCAGTCGCACGAGTAAAAAAAAAAAAAAACGCATCAAAAGAGAAAAAAAGAAAAAAAAACTCATTTTTCTGAACTACGGTATGACTTGATCCTCTTCACCGAGGTACGTAGGCGCTTAGAGTTTTATTCTAAGTTCAGTCGCATGAGTAAAAAAAAAACGCATCCCCCTATGCGTTGTTCAAAATGAAGTTCGCCTGACCAGGCGCATGGAGATCGTACATACAAGTATCCTTCTTTTTCAATTTGGACTCTCACTAAATATCAGTAGTCCAACGAAGGCAAACCTCCATGACAAATGGGTTTCTCCAATGGAATGACTGTAATCTCTTAGCAAGTGGTTAAATCAAGGAGTTAAAGTCTGCAAAATCATTTGTCTCCAAATTGAAGGCCTCGGCTAAAGTTTTAAATTCATCATATCTACAAGTTGAAGTCTTAGAATCCAGCAAGCCTTCAAATTCAATCCTTCAAATCCGTCAAGTTTTCAAGTTGGAATAAAAAACAAATCTAAGTGGATTTCCCGAATTTACCTGGGATGATCCAAAGGGTTTACAACTTTGATTTTTGGATACATATTAGATTAGTAAGTCTAGTTTCCTGAGAATTTAGAGGATCATGATTTTGATGTACCTACATCGAGATATGAATTTTCTCGACGAAACTGCGCAAATCTGGAACTATCGACGTTTTAGCATGTATTGTCAACTTCTTGAATTTATCTGGAACTATTAAGATTGTTGTTGGCTTTGATTTTTGGGTACATGCTATATCTATGAGTATAGTCTCTTGAGAATTTTGCGTCTCATGATTTTAACGCCCCTACTTCGAGATATGAATTTATTTGCGAGACTGCTCGAATCTGAGAAATATTGGCGTTTCAGCCTGTAGAGCCAAATTCTTGGATTTATCTGGGATGATCTATATTTTTGTTGACATTGATTTTTGGATACATGCTATATTTATGAGTCTAGTTTCTTGGGAATTTTTCGGCTCGTTATTTCAAAGCCCCTACGTCGAGATATGAATTGTTTTGGCGAGACTGCTTGAATCCGAGAAATATTGGCGTTTCAGCATGTAGAGCCAAATTCTTGGATTTATCTGGGATGATCTATATATTTTTTGACATTGATTTTTTTTACACATGCTATATTTATGAGTCTAGTTTCTTGGGAATTTTGCGGCTCGTGATTTCAACGCCCCTACGTCGAGATATGAATTTTTTGACGAGACTGCTTGAATCTGAGAAATATTGGCGTTTCAGCATGTAGAGCCAAATTCTTGGATTTATCTGGGATGATCTATATGTTTGTTGACATTGATTTTTGGGAAAAAGCTATATTTATGAGTCTAGTTTCTTGGGATTTTTTCCGCTCGTGATTTCAACGCTCCTATGTCGAGATATAAAAAAATTTGGCGAGACTGCTCGAATCTGAGAAATATTGGCGTTTCAGCATGTAGAGCCAAATTCTTGGATTTATCTGGGATGGTCTATATGTTTGTTGACTTTGATTTTTGGATACATGATAGATTCCTAAGTCTAGTTTCTTGCTAATTTTGTGGCTCGTGGTTTCAACGCTCCTACATCAAGATATGAATTTGTTTTTGGCGAAACTGCGCGAATCTGAAACTATCGGCGTTTCAGCATATAAAGCCGCCCGCAAGAACTTCGAGACATGAACAACAAAGATAAATCAAAGCTCAATACAATAGCAATGTGCAATGAAACAAGTAAATGGTCCTTGATGTTTAAGCACAAAAGAGATATCAATGAGAACTGCAGTATAAACCAAAACGCAAGAAGCTTTTATTACTATCGAGAACATCAACTAATTAAAGGCAGGAAAATAAAAGGAGAGCAAGAAAAAAAAATGTTCCTATAGACTAATCTAAACACAATTTATAATTGATTAAGTCTTGGCGCATCGCTTCTAGACGCTCCTTCTTCTGCTCCAAATCAATCAAGTCGTCAGCACTCGATAAGTCTACGTCAAAGCATGCATCGAACTCATTGCTAGCAGTCGAGGCTCCTAATTTGGCTTCTTCAACTTCTTTATCGGTGACTTCTAAGAGGGCTTCTAAATGTCTCTCCTTTTTTCGCAGCTTCTCTATCTTCTCCTTCACCTTATCTAGGGATTGATGGATAGAGGATACTTCTGCAACCTTTTTGTACTCTTCGAGCATGGCATTCGAAAGACGCTCTCCAGCTGCTATAAACGACTCTTTTCTTGCGGCTTCCACATCCTTATCATGCAGAGTTGATCGTGTCTGGTCATATGAAGCAGCAAACTCAAAGAAGGAGTTCAATAATTTTATCAAAGGTGAAACATCCACATCCTTGCCATCCATCTCTTCGAGGATCACTCGGATCTCATCTTCAAGGGACGAAGCGCAATCTACATCACTTCTCGAGAGCTTACCTTGAATCACATCCCAAAGAGTAGAGATAAACTTCTTTCGATGGTTTAGGACAACCTTCTTTCCATCGAACACGGACACCGAAGCTGCTGGACGCTTGTGTATATCAGAACTCAATCTTTCTCTAACTTCATCACGAGGAAGGGAGGTTGAATCTTTTCCTACTCTGGCTGTAAAAAGTGGTTGCATTAAGTCCGGACCAGATACAGACTCAGTACTATCTTGTGACCCTTCTCGTTGCAATACTCTGAGACCACTTGGCTGCACAAGAAAGACGAAAAATTAGTAAATGTCACTGAGGTATACCTGGTAAACTAAAAGTTTATCTTATCATACCTCTTTAATGGGAGCTGTTATAGTCTTCGAAGGGCTACCAATGCTGTCAGATATTTCAACCACAGGAGTTTTAGTATCTTCCAAGCTGCTTGGACGTGCTTTCACTCTCTTAAAGTTACGATCTCCATTGCTACTCTCGCTCCTTTCTTGGGATAGTCTTTTGGAAGAATAGACGACTTGAGCAGGGCACTCTTCTCCTAAAACATTTGAAGGCAATTGAGCTTCCTTTCCTTGGTGCTGCCCAGACAACTTAGCATTTGAAGCACAAGGGATGTTAGTATTGGGGACTTCATTTGCGCATACTTCATCTGATTCTTCCAAGAGTGCGGTAGCGATTGGCCCAACAATATTCATTAAAGTCTGCAGGTGTTTGTCAAGGAAATCCCCGTGCGTCTTCTTCCACCAGGTCTGGTAGTCAGCTGAAGAGAGTTTCTTTACATTGGAAGTGATTGAAGGAAAAACTGCTCGTGACATAGATCGATCCATCGTGCAAATCCTCCAAAACATGAGCCCTTCATCTAAAGATACATCGCGGACATCATTCCCCAAAATACCAGGCTTGTTTTGATAAAACCCAAATTGACGACTGAAGCGATGTGGACTATATGGCTCAATGATGAATGAATTATCGCACCTCAGAGGGAGATAGTTAAAACGGATATTCATAAAATAACTTGAATCCAGCTCTGGCGCTCTACCACCATCTACATAATAGTAAGGATGAGAATTATTTAGCATGGTTGATGTCCAAATCGCGCTTTCCCCAATATGACTGCGTCTTCTCGCGTCACTTTTTTCAAAATACTTTGCACCACCTTCCCCTGAGTAGGCCACCATCTTGGGAATAAATGGTCCATGGGTAAGTGGATAATGAGTTTTAAAATAATGGGCAAGCCAGCCATAAACATAATGAATAGGAAAGCAAACTTTAATTTGATCAAGTTGCGAGGAAAATGAAATCTTATTCAAGCCATTGTAGATACTTGCCAAAACTGGAATAGCAAGGCCGACCTTCCGTCCACTCGCCATCATGCTTGCCATCTTGAAAGTCCCTGGACGAATGAAATCACCTTTCTTATTTGGGAAGACGAAAGCGCACAACCAACAGGACAAGAAAGCTGTCAAATACGTATCGTCTCTTTTGTCATAAGTCACCCCAAGCTTGGAAAATACCGCGTCTTCCGTGTTTGACCATGTTGTCGTATCAGGTAAAGTCCCAGTAGGATTATGTGTCGATTTGAGACGAGCAGATTTCTTTTCCTTCCTTGGTGGAGCAGGTTCATACCATAAAGGTTTCTTGCACCAAAATTTTATCCACCTACTCAATGAGACTTCTTGGTCGACACCCCGGAGATGATGGAAGGCTGCGAATAAATATTCACAAGCTCGAGAAACATATCTTGTTCTTCTTTGGTCTAATCCTGTAAGTTCCTTGGCCTCAGGAACCACTTCTTCATAAAGAGAACCCCAAATAGGTAAGCCTCCAAGAACATGTAAGTCTCAAAGGGAAATGGATAATTCGCCAACAGATGTAAGGAGTGTATTCGTCTTAGGGCACCAAGCTTCACAAAATGCTTGCAGAATATCTGAATTGCGATCGTAAGTGAAAAGTGAAGCATAAACCGCATCATAAATCTGAGTCGTACCCAAGATTTCTTGACTCCTCCCAAGTATATCTTCAGCCCATTCCCAATACCCTGGAATGTGACGATACTCTCCCTCAATCGTTACGGTGCCTCCCCAGCATACCTCTCCTTGAATTATACGACGAGCTAAGCATGGTAGTGTAGACGCAATGTTGGCATGATGATGGTTTGGTGCTTGGAGTGACCACATCTTGGATGATCGATTAGAATTTTGGGTTTTCTCCGACGTCCAGTTTGCCATATGAAGTGGATTCCTCAAAGAAGGCCACGCACTAGCATATCGCCCAGCTTGTATGGTATGAATCAAGAATCTAGTTTGGTCCGCGCCATCTTCAGTCTCAACTACGAGATACCTTAGTTTGGTGGATGGGGAAGTGTAGTGTCTGAAGTAAACCATCTCTTCAAGCTGCAAAGGACAAGAGAAGTTATTAGTAGCAGACTTGGACGTATATCCATAGGTACAAAGACCTTGACAAATGAACTCCCTAAATTCTTAAGGCGGGGACGAGTGTTCATCCCTTTACGCCGTAAGATTACCTTACCATTCTTAGGGCGGGGACGAGTAACCATCACTTTGCGCCGTAAGATTACCTTACCGTTCTTAGAGCGGGGACGAGTAACCATCCCTTTGCGCCGTAAGATTACCTTACCGTTCTTAAGGCGGGGACGAGAATTCATCCCTTTGCGCCTCAATATTACCTTCTTCATGCATGAGTCATTCTCTTGAACAAGAACTCATCTTTGTCGTTTGGACAAAAAAAAAGGAAAGAGAAAGATGACAAAAGGAAAACGTAAAACGAACGAAGAAAAAAATTGCCTAGAACCGACACTTGCAAGTCGGGTTTCAAATTCTTGCGGAGCTCACAGGATTTTGGATGGTCAAATTATGAGAATCACGCAGCTATTTATAGATGTCAAGAGGCGGCTACCAAGAGTTGTATCCTATTTGGATTTGGTCACTGGTGGCGGTGATATTTGTAATTTGGAGTTCTAGATCCAAACGAAGCTGTTTCTTACCACATTAAATTCTAGACAGAATAGGATTACAATTACCGACCGAAGGCAATTGCGTACGTCATGGAGGATGCAACATTGTAATTCATGCAGAATCATTTCAATGAAAGGGATTTCTTTTCCAACAAAAAATATTGAAAATCCCTGGCAGCATGTACATAATGTGATCTTGTCTCCATCCATGACAAATGGTCACTGAAGCTTTCCAAGCAATTGGCCGTGCAAATGAATTGCATGGATAATTCTCATTCTAAATTTGACCCAGATTCAATTTGGTTCCATTGGTACTTCAAAACTAGTCTCCGAGAAATCTCATGAGTTTATATTCCGACAAGTCTTGAAGTAGGAGGCATTTGTGGACAATGATATTTTATTAAATTTAAATCCACAAGAAATTTGGATTATATTAAATTCAAGATATATTAGTCCAAATAAATATTATGAGCTAATATTATTGACTTAATTATTTAAGTCCAATAAATGTGAATTTGATTAATGATTCAATTTTATTGGGCTAGTCCATTAGTTTGGGCTACAAATAATGAGCTCACTTTGTCAAGTCCAAGATGTCATCTTATTCAAGAGGCCCAAATTGGTGCCACGTGTCAAATGACGTGGCACGCCAAGTCAAAATAAACGAGCCTATAGGATCACACCACGTGTCAGAATGATGCAGCATGCCTAGTCAAATCGAAGGCCAATGGAAATGCGTCACGTGAACAAGTGACATGTTCCGACCAATCAAATATCGACATGTCAGCTTAAATCTGATTGGATGGAAGAAGTCTGTCCTTATCACAACTCCTCCATCCTACAACTATAAATAGGGGTCTCATAATTCAGAAAAGGGGACAGAAGTTCTAACAAGAAGCAAAGGAGAGCTCGTGGATCAAACGCCGCAAATTTCTCTACAAGCTAAAAACATTCAAGCATTCAAGTATCAAGACGCAGATTCAAGATCAAGCTCAAAAGCCCTTGAATTCAAGCCCAAATCAAAATTAAATCCATCAAGTTCAAGATCAAGCTCAAAAGCCCCTGAATTTACTGTTGAAAAGACGAATCAGAGGAATCATAGAGATTGTAACACTCATATTCTGAAATCAAATACAAAGATTGTTGCGATATTTTCCTGTCTTGATTATTATTTTCTCGACGCGAATTTTATTGTCTACAGTGTCATTCTGTTTTGAACTGACTAAAAAGAACAGAGTGTCACATAAATTGAGATGGAGAGAACGCCAGGGCGGAGCCAAATGGGAGCAAAAGGGCTCATGCAAACAGTGGCGTACGCAGAATTTTTCATAATTAGTGTCACATTTTATATTGAGAAATAAATAAAGCACTATAAAGTCATATTAACGAAAAGAGAGTACAATATAAATAAAACATAACCCACACATATTGCTATAACTCTTCTCATGAGTATTTATTTTTTGAAATATATTTAAAATAACCTCATTAAAAATAACATTTAACACTTTTAATGCACCAAACTATCACTAAAAAACTCATCATCCATTAATCGTTTAAATCATTTTCGTTAGCGGGAAAAAAATATAAAAACAAAAAAAGCAGCAGCACAACTAGAAAGCAGCTTCCAACCTCTCATACGTAGACGAGGTGCAAACAATTTAAGTTTTAAAATGGCAAAATGAAGCTGCCCAGTTTCGAACCCAAAACCTCCGGTTCAAATTATAGGTACCTAACCGGCTAAGCTACAATGCTCTCTCTGTCCAATAATTCACGTTATTTACTATATTCTTTATTCTGTTTCTTCTTTTTAATTTTATATACATATATTTAGTGAAGTTTTCCGACGAAGCAGTGTCACGTGACACCCGTAGGCCAAGGGTAAATCCGCCCATGCATGCAAACTCCCTTCGGCAAAAAATTACACTATATATCCAAGGTTAAATTATTTTTATGTATATATAGTATATGGTCAATCTCCTTGACTTTTTCATGTTTTACTTCTCAACTGTTTTAACCCCTTTAGTGGAAATACTGGCTTCGCCGCACGGGAGCATTGAATAAGAGTTTTCACTAAATATATACCTTTAACTTCTTTATATATTTATTTTTTCATATTCTTATCTCCTTAGTGAAAACTCTTATCTTGTCACGCTTCAGTCAAAAGGTACAAGATAGTAGTGGCGTACGCAGGATTTTTCGTGAGCTGTATTGATATAATACAACAATATTAATATCACATCTGTATGTAAGAGATAGCCTTGACCCATTGGTTAAGTATTGTTTTAAGCTACAGGAGGTTGTGGGTTTGTACGTTTAGGTTAAGGTCGAACAAAAAAATCATGCACTGAACCAACACTCCAAGTGAGTCTCAATGTTGAGTTGTATCATTTTTTTTTTTTTGTATATATCAATTTAGGCACAATATTAATATATATAATAAAATTTTCTGACTGTGTCAAGTGACACCACTCGGGTCAACCTGGGTCCGCCCCCGAAAGATAGTAGATGAGTGAGAGTTTTCAAAGATCAAGTTGAGTTATCCACAGAAGCTTGAGAAAGCATCAAACGACCACGTATCCCTATAAGAAGTTACAATTTGGTTTACCTTTCAATCACGTGGAGATGACTCACCATTTCTTGGGATAATCCTTTTCTAATCTCCTCTTTGCTTTCTTCTTCTTTATTATTTTTCAATTAAAAAAAAAAAGTATATCTCTTAGATCAAGTGATCAACCCAATCATAGAAACTTCAAACCCCACAATCTGTTTTCAATTTTCTTTTAAATTTTTATTATTGTATTAGTATTATTCGTTATTAACTCTGTCTACGCAAGCTTCGCATAATCGAACGGCAAAAGACGTGTAAGCGTGTGAAGGGTTCTGCTAATCATATTGTAGGCACTTTTGGCCAATTTTCTCTGTACAGACTATTTTGATTAATAAATTTCAACCAGCATGATGCTGGTTGCTTTGATTAAAAAAAAAAGCGTGTGAAGAGTTTAGTCCAATTGGATTTTTAGAAATGTTATACCGTTCGATTTTTCGAGCAATTGTTATGCATAACCAAAAGTATACTTATTCCGTAAAAAAATTGTGGCTAATCTAGCTTAACTAGGAAATGAATGTTGAAATTATTTAAACATATAAATAGAATATATATTTCAGAGATCTCCCTTCGCGTTTCGTTTTCATAACACTAATCTCTCTTGTAATTTATGACATTATGCTTACTTCACTTATTTTAATTTTTTTGTAACAACTTTCTTAGTCTATGTATCATTACTGTAACTACCAATTTTTCCCTTTTTTTTTTTTTTTTTTTTTGTCCAAAGGCATTTTTCCCTTTTGCTGGGTGGTAACCAGTAACTAACCGTAATAACTCAGAGCTATCATTGTTGTTATTAAAATGAGTTAGATTTGCCCTTATTGATCAATGTCAGAAGTTTTCCAATATGTGAGCTTTTTTTAAGGAAAAAGAATCAAATTTGTTTTTGAATTATGCAAAATGGTCTAGAAAAGAATTTTATTTGTTATATTAGATAGTGTATAAAACTCAACATGAATTTACCATTGCAATTTCCATAAAGATATTTGATTTCTTCCTAAGTTCTCACAGGAGATGCCTTATCCCCGGAAACCCAGCTCTTGAGAAACAATAAGATTTTCTCCAGAAAATTAAGATTATTATTTATAGTCTCGACGTACTGTATAACAGATACACTTAAACTTGAGCTTATTTGCTCTAATATAAGCCATGCAAGGATCGGTTATCCCTTATATATAAACTTCAAAAACATGTGTATAAGTAATATTCAAGAGACTTTCATAGTGAACATCTAGTCAATTATATAATCAAGACTGGTAATGGTGCGTCCCGTTATGGTACAAGACGTAACACTATATATATAAGTGGAGTTGTGCATGTTGTAGGCTGAGTATCTTCAAAGTTTTCATTGAGTTTTAACATTAGTGTTTGGTGAGTTCTTATTGCAGTACCGGCTGTAAACAAAGCTTTATAAGGAACCACTTAATTTGGAGACATACTTGTGACAGAAGAACCACCAACTAACTATATGGTGATTGGTGAGCTTAAGTGCCAGGCTTGTAATTCCCAAAACAATCATGCATCCTGTTCCTCTTTTTTTTCTTTTTTGTAGTCCCCTCTCAATTTATCTTTTTTACTTTTTATGAACAAAAGAAACAGAATATATACAGAAGAAACCCTATGGTTTGGTGCACAGATCGATAGCTGATTTGAGGACGGTTATTTAAGTCATAGTTGAAGTTTATAAACATTTGTAAATTTAACCGTTTTAGAATTAAACTTTAAGCCTACAGGCCTAAAATTGAAAAAGTCTGTGTCTGAAGATGCAAGCTTCTGATATTAGCCAAAACCTAGGCCTATGTCTAAAGAGAAAAGGGTCAATTTTATCTGTACTTTGAGAAAAGGTTTATATTTAAACCTAGTAAGTTATACAACTAGCATGTGTCCTCACCGTTGACAAAGTCAACAAAAATGCCCCCAACCCTCACGATTGTCCACCGTGGCATTGCCATGTCAATTAATGAGTCCATGTCGGCTGTCCACCGTGGCATCCAAATCTCTCAAAACTATACACGTGTCATTTCCTTATTGGATATTAAATAACCAAGTACTTTCAAGCTTCTTTTTTCTTAATTATAATATCTCTTATTTTGAAATAATTTTTACCGGTGGGTCCCACTACCCATTTATCTTTCCCTTCTCCTTCTTTTTCGTCTCTCTCTTTAGACCCAACACGCCTCACCGAGTCGAAATCCGCCTTCTCTGGCAATCCTAACCCCCATGTGAGCTCCATATAGCTCTCATAGTTTTGTTGGGGTTGAATTTTTAGATATGTCGTGTTATACTTTCTCTTTCTTATATATCACTCTTTACATGTTGGAGCCTTTTAAAATGAGTAACACGGTATTATTTATTTATATATAGCTTTTCACAACTTCCAAATTTTATTTATTTGTGTTTTGTTGTTTGATTTTGTAACTGAACTGGGAAAATAATTGATGGAAAGGATTATTTAGAAAGGAAAGACTAGAATGCAACAGAAAAATGTAGCAGTGAATGATCCAGGGGGTATCATTTTTTTTTCATAAGCCTGATCTAAAATCTGATTAGACGGTCTTAATTCTGGAAGACAACTAAGTTTGGGTTCATTGAAAACTAAAATTGTGGGAGGGGTGCGAAGGTTTGTTCTAATTTTGTTTCGGGGCATGAGAGGATAGAGAGAGTAGAATTGATCGTCAGGGTTGAGAAGACATGGGAGAGGAAAACATTAATAGTAGTTTAGTTGGCAAGATAAATGGGTCACGAAAAAGAAGGAGATGGGAAAGACAAATGGGTAGTGGGACCCACCGGTAAAAAATATTTCAAAATAAGAGATACTATTAAGAAAAGAAGCTTGAAAATACTTGGTTATTTAATATCCAATAAGGAAATGACACGTGTATAGTTTTGAGAGATTAGGGTGCCACAGTGGACAGCCGACATGGCCTCATTAATTGATATGGCAATGCCACGGTGGACAGTCGTGAGGGTTGGGAGCATTTTTGTTGACTTTGTCAACGGTGAGGACACATGCTAGTAGTATAACTTATTAGGGTAAATATAAACCTTTTCTCATGTCTAAATAATAATTTATTTCGCAATCTTGCGACTATTGAGCAGGCAAATGTTTTAAGATTTTCAACCATGTGGAATGACTTCTCATAACTTCTATATTGATCTCTCTCTCTTTATATATATTTTTTTTTGTATTCTTATTTCCTTAGTGAAAATTTTTATTCTGTCATACTTAGGTTAGGTTGAGGTTCGAACCTGTAATCTTGAACAAAAAATCAAGCGTCGAACAACGCTCCAAGTGAGTCTCAATGTTGAGTTGTATCATTTTCTTTGTAATTTTGTATATATCAATTTAGGCATAATATTAATATATAATAAAATTTTCTAACGAAACGGTGTCATTTGACACCCCTCAAGTCAATGTGGGTCCGCCCCTGAAGATAGCAGATGAGTGAGAGTTTTCAAAGATCCAAGTTGAGTTATCCACAGAAGCTTGAGAAAGCATCAAATGACCACGTATCCCTACAAGAAGTTACAATTTGGTTTACCTTTCAATCACGTGGAGATGACTCACCATTTCTTGGGATAATCCTTTTCTAATCTCCTCTTTGCTTTCTTCTTCTTTTTTATTTTTCAAGTAAAGAAAAAAGTATATCTCTTGGATCAACCCAATCATAGAAACTTCAAACCCCACAATCGGTTTTCAAATTTCTTTTAAGTTTTTATAATTGTAGTAGTATTATTTTGTTATTAACTCTGTCTACTCGAGCTTCGCTTGATCAAATAGGGAAACACTTATAAAAATGTGAACAGAAAAGGGTTATATTTGCCTCTCTATTCTCACAAATAAGTTATATTTTTCATTCATTATATTTTTTTGGTATATTTTCCCTTACCATTCAATTTTAGGATCATATTTACCTCTGTACTCTATTTTCGGGCCATATTTGCTCTCTCTATGTTAAATCTCCTTGCCTCCATCTTTATTTTCCTATATGGCGCGTGAGTGGAAATTTTTTCCCCCAATTCAAATTAAAATAAACCCAAATACAGATGGACTGATTAGACTTCGTGGCTTTACAGATTAGAATGCTCAGAGGTGGAAGAGAAAATAGGAAGTACGAAGGAAACCTAGGCTTTGGATCCTTGATAAATTTAACAAGGGAGACACTACCAATATTTTGTCTGTTGGATGTTTCTATAGGTACTATAGGACTAACAAAAAAAGTTCACAATCAAATTCAAAAACAAACGACGAGTAGACTTACGCACAACTCTCTAATTCCTTTGATCGGATGATAATCTGGGAACTAAAATGCACCTTAAAATGTAAATGGGCTTGTCTCATTTTCCTGAAATATGATTATTTCTGGTTCTGGAGAAGAACCCTTCAACATTGTCTTATTTTCAGAGTAATCATCATTTTGATTTCACTACTTGCAAAAGGTTTGTGATGAGAGTTCTTAAAGCAGTTGATGGGATATGTTTGTAGTGAGTGTAATTGCTGATCAGCGGTGTAATGGTGACTGTTTGGAAGCTTTCTATAGTGGTATGCCCGTTTTATCTATGTATCATTGTTCTTCAATTCTCTGTTTTGGAATTTGAATTTTTGGTAATAATGCGAGTACTTTGGCAGGGAAGTTGAGAACCCACACAACACTAGGTTTTTTGCCATGACGAAGAAGACTGTTCAATAAAATAAGTGGACCCCCGGGGGGAAGGGTGGGTGGGATGGGGGATTGTTTTTATTTTTAATTTAAATTGGGACATTCCACGTATAACGGATGAAGGGTAAATATGACCCGCAAATAGAGTACAAGAGTAAATATGGCCCTAAAGTTAGATGACAAGAGCAAATATATGAAAAAAAAAAAATATAACGAAGGGTAAATATAACTTATTTGTGAGAGTGCAGGGGAAAATTTGACCCTTTCCCGAAGCGTGAATGGTAAAGTTTAATTGGAATTTTAGAAATTTTATACCATTCGATTTTTCGAGCAATTGTCATAACCAAAAGTATACTTACTCGGTTAAAAAAAAGTAGCTAGTCTAGCTTAACTAGAAAATGAATGTTGAAATTATTTAAACAGATAATTGGATATTTCAGAGACCTCCCTCACGTTTTGTTTTCATAACACTAATCTTTCTTATGATTTATGATATTATGTTTACTTCACTTATTTTAATTTCTTTGTAACAACTTTCTTGATCTATTTATCATTGATGTAACTATCAATTTTCCCGTTCTTTTTTTGTCCAAAGGCATTTTGCCCGTTTGCTGGGCGACAATTGCTAACCAACAGTAATAACTCAGAGCTATTATTGTTATTATTAAAATGAGTTAGATTTGTATTTATTGATTAATGTCAGAGGTTTTTCGATAAGTAAGCTTTTTTTTTAAGAAGAAAAAATGATCAAATTTGTCTTTGAATCATGCAAAATGGTCTAGAAAAGAATTTTATTTGTTATATTAGATAGTGTATAAAATTTAAACTCAACATGAATTTACCATTGCAATTTCCATAAAGATATTAATTTCTTCTAAGTCAGTGTTTAAAAAGGCGGGGGCGTAAGGCGGGGCGTTTTACATATGCCTCGGTGAGGCGTAAGCCCCGAGGCACGGGGCGTAAGCCCCATGGGTATTTAATTTTTTGTATTTCATAAAATAATATAATTATAATAAATATTTTTAAATAGGTAAAATTACATAAAAAATATAAAAAAAAAAGTGTAAATAAATGAAATAAATAAATATATATATATATATATATATATATATATATATATATATATATATATATATATATATATGTGTGTGTGTGTGTGTGTGTGCGCGCGCGCGCGCGCGCTTGATCCTCACAAAAAGTTAATCAAAGCAATCCATTATACGCCACTTACAACTTGTAATTATATTTAATATAACCTTAAAAGTATAAACAATACAATGAAATAAAAGCTATTATGAAATGCAAATCAACTCTAACATCTTAACTTTCAAACAATGAAAAAATCACAATTTGTTAAAACAATATTACTATTATACTATTCATTTTATCTCCCTATAAACAACTTTATTAGTATTATAATTGAAACATAACTCCTTCATGAATAAAAATAAAATTACTTTCAAATAGAGAAATAATAAAGTATGATAATTTTGATACATAGGACAAAAGACTAATGACAAGTGAAAATTCACAATTCGGTTATGTATTCTTAAAAGAAATATTAAGTGATATTCACCCTCACGATGGTCTCATATAGTAAATATGCAATACTACGACTTGTTATTTGAGTTATACCCAATCTTCTTATTTCGGTAAATGAAAAATTATTAAGTATCAACCATTTGTTAAAGAATTATGAGGATCAACGGTTTTAATTAAGGAATTTAACATATAATTGTGTAAGAACTGTTAGGCGAGCCCTGAGCGTTGGGCGTTAGACGTGTTTAGGGCATACAATCGGGCGCTTAGGGCGTAAGCCTCACAGGAATTAAGCCCCACACGTGAGCCCTGAGGCATTTTGCTAGTGCCCCGCCCCGGGGTGAGCCCCGAGGCGAGTCCCAGAACTGCCTTTTAAAACACTGTTCTAAGTTCTCACAGGAGATACCTTATCCCCGGAAATCCAGCTCTTGAGAAACAATAAGATTTTCTCCAGAAAATCAAAATTATTATTTGTAGTCTCAACGTAGCGTATACCGGATCTACTAAAACTTGAGCTTATTTGCTCTAATATAAGTTATGCAAGGACCGGTTACCCCTTACATATAAACTTTAAAAACATGTGTATAAGTAGTATTTATGTAACACCTCGTAAAATCCGTACTAAACCATATTCATGACTCAGGAGGTTAGAAACCCAAGAAGGAGAGTGTTGGAATCGAAAATATGTTTCCGTTCAGAAAACCCAGCGTTACGCTACAAAGGACGGACCATAACGTGTGTTACAGACCGCCATTCATACCGTAACGGGTATGGATTGAAAAATCACCGTCTCGTAACTTGGACAAAAGGACGGTTCATCGTTACGGAGCGTAACACGTGTTATGGCCCGTAACAGGTCGCCATAACCCAACCTCAAAAATCAGACCCTCACTGGAAATTTTACACGCGTTGTGGTCCAGTGTTACGGACCGTAACACGGTCCGTAATAGTTCTGCGACTGAGACAATTAAAAGACGGGAACTCAGTTTTATTTCATAAGTCTCATTCCTCGCAAACCCCAACACGAAAGTTCTCTCCTCTCAACTTCTCCAAGCATCAAGGTAAGCCCCTAAGGCCATCCTAAGTGAATTCCATCAATTTCCCATGAATTCTAAGTAGGAATTTCATGTTCTTAACATAGGGTTTTCAAGAAAACCCAATTAAAGGGATTCAAGACTAGGCTTTGGGATTCTTATTCAAAGTTCAGAATTTTAATACAAGTTTAGAGCATTACCAGATATGTAGAGTTTCTATCTACGTGTGGGAACATCATTGTTCTTCCCTACGCCCTTCTTCCATAAATTATGAAGTTATACGAAAACTAGGGTTTTGACTATGATCATGATAACCCTAGGCCCATGTCCCATGATTATAATATGTATGAAATTGTTAGTAATTCTTCATCGAAGTTCTTGATAATTCCTTATGGTTATTGATAATCTGTCCTAATCTATGAAAAACTCATGCTTTGCATCCTATGGGTTTTTACATGCAAGTTATGACTATTATGATATTTTCAAGAAATATACCACATGTTTTACAAGTTTTCATGCAATTATATTATATAATTACTTTCATGCCATGATACAAGATACATACATGCTAAATACAAGTCATGCTTTCATGAAACTATGTTTACAAGTTATGTTACGAAAATCAAGGGCTTCTTAGCCAACTATATCATGTTCATGTTTTGGGGAGTTGCACAATTATTGAGAAGGCTCAGATAGCCTAAAACTACATAGCCACCATAGGACAAGGATCGCTCCGCCCAGTTAGGACGATTCCTTAATTTCCACTGAATGGATCCATCAGACACGTTACACCTAATACCCTGGAAAGGTATGGGGGCTCTGCTGGTCCAGCGAGGTACCAAACTCCACGTACCCACGTGGTGATTTACAGGGCGACGCATCTGCTTAGTAGGACTTCGCACTTATCAGCTTTTTGGTGAGCCCCATCTCTTCTGGGGTTTCGACATTTATCATTTATTTATTTTCATGAAAAGATATGCATTAAAGGTATGCTGGAGGTCTTGTCCCCGCGAGTATGTTTTCATGTTCAGACTTATTTAGAGGTTTCATAGACTAGACAAGTCAGTTAGGTTATGTCAGACTTTCAGAGCCGGTTAGCTATTTTGGCTCATTTATGATGTTATCCGCATTCATGATTTAAACAAATATTTCTATTTAATATTAGGACTTACTATGTTTTACAAGGGCTCACTATGCATCCATGTCTTATTCCTCTTATGATACGTCTCATGATGGTTCAGCAAGCCATGTGGTTCGCTTGGTCACATGCAGTATAGCACCGAGTGCCGTGTTACGCTCAGGCCATGATTCGGGGCGTGAAAAAGCTTGGTATCATATCCCTAGGTTCAAGTGTCTTAGGGAGTCTATGAAACCGTGTCTAGTGGGGTCACTTCTATATGTGTGAGGGCCCCATACATATAAACAGTTGACCACCAAGACATTTAGGATTGTCTCACTTCTTTCATACTCTAGATCGTGCAGTTAGAGCAGTACTCTCAGGATGCCTTTCTAATTCGTGAGTGTACGTATTTTCAAAAAATGCCTGCGAAAAGAAAATACACCAGGTGGACCACAACCACCAGCCAGAGGGCTACCACAGACGTAGCTCACGAAGATACCGTTCCGACCCAGACAGCAGCCCCAACCGCTCCTACAATTACACCTACTAGTGATTCAGATGGGGATGTTAGGAGTGCTATCAACATGCTCACACAACTGGTAGCAGCTCAGGCCCAACGTCAGGAATCTGGGTTGAGTTCAGGGAATAATGGAGAGTCTTTTAAGACTAAGGAATTTCTCAGGATGAATCCCCCAGTCTTCACGAGGACAAAGAAAGATAAGTCCCTCAGGAGTACATTGATGTTCTTCAGAAAATGTTCAAGATTATGACAGTTACGAAAATCGAAGCAGCTACTTTTGGAGCTCATCGGCTGCAGAGCATTGCTAACACTTGGTATGAATCTTGGGAATTATCCCAAGGTGAGGATGCACCTGATGCTACATGGGATGAATTTTCAAGCGCATTCCTAGACCACTTCATGCCAATAGAAGTCAGAGAAGCTAAGGCTGAGCAATTCCTGAAGCTTAAGCAGAATGGCAGGTCAGTTCAGGACTACTATTTGGAATTTGTTAGTCTGGCTAAGCATGCTCCACTTATGATACCGGACATGAGGGCAAGAATAAGGAGGTTTGTTGGTGGTCTGGATCCCCATTTGTACGATGGAGCCAACACTGTTGCACAGAACGAGGGAATGACTATCTCCAAGATGGTTGCTTTCGTACAGGGGAATGAGACAAGGCTAAAGGAAGAGGAAGCCTTGTAGAGAGAGAAAAACAAGGAGTTCAACAATAGGGTCAAGTCTACCGGACAGTTCAGCGGGAATGAAAACAGAAAGTTCTTTAAGAACAGGTCAGCAGGACCTGCTCCATCCACAACAAGTGCCCAAGTCTCAAAGTTCCGAAATGATAAGAAGCAGAATTTCAGGCCATCAAGTTCTTACTCTCAGGCTAGTGTGGGCCAGTCGATTTATATCAATCCAATATGCGGCAAGTGTAATAAGAATGTTATACCCCGTATTTTTGCACGTCGGATCATTCGTAAGCTAATCGATGTAAGTTTAAGGATGAGATTATTTTTGGGATATGAGACAAGGGCTTTTAATCCCCGATTTTTAATGAGTGCACGATTGCTTGTAAATTTAATTGGTGTAGAAATATTAATGGAGATTAGGGATTAATTAATTATGATTAGATTATTAAGTGGACCCCACTACAATACATGGATAAATATAATTGGATCATGGAGGATGACATGTCATAGTTGGACACATGTCATTTTGGTTGGATATGTGTCAACATTATTGGGTGCATATATAAGGCCATAAAATGACTCATATTGCATTCATAATTCATTCATCAAAGTGTATTTTAGTGAGAGAAGCTCTCAAGCTTAAGAGAGAGGGAGAGGGATTCGTCCATGGCCATGGGAGCTTGTGAAGCTCACGGCCATGGCAGCTTGTGGAGGAAACTCACGGCCAGCCCTTGGCATAATTAAATTGCTAAGTTTTCGAGTTCAATTGGAGGAAAAGATGGAGGAAGCTCACGGCCATGGTTGGTCTTAGCCAAGCTTGTTAAGGTAAGGTTTAATACTTTCCTACATGTTTTAGAAATGATTTGGTCTTTGTATGAATTGGTGGATATGGAATTGAATGCAAGAATTGTGTATGTTGACGTTGAGGAGTTGTTTGGGCCGTGTAGGGGCTGCTCTAAGTAAAAATGGTGGATTAATTTTAATTAATGTTGTAGTTGTTGTTGTCATGGATTATGTGATGAAAGTGAAGAAATTTGATGGTTAAAGTTGAAGTTGTTTTGTGGGCTGTTTTAAGGACTTATTATGATGTTAAGGTAGTTTTATTGCATATGAATAATTGATGTTGTTGTCGTGTATGTGTTGATATGATTCGCAAATTTAGATGAAAAGTGTGTATGAGATAATATCTAAGAAGCGTATGTGGTTTGCTTGGTGTATTTGTAGACGTTCGTGAGCTTATCGGACATCTCTATGTTGTTAATTAGGGGCTGTTTTGGGACGTGTTGTCATTCTTGTTGAATTGGAAGATTAAGTGTAATTAGAGTTATGCACCATGTTGCTATAATGGTTGGACTGTTATAAGGTCGTCTCGATGAAATGTTACGACTATAGATTGTTAAGAATAACTTGAATACGTCGTAGTCATTTGGTTAATTACTATTAAATGTTGTAATGTATGGGTTGATTGGAATGTTATGCGGGCTGTTCGGAGTATCCTTGAGTCATGTCTTGGTTAGTTTCGATATAATACTTGAACGTGTGGTTGTTGATGTTGACTTGGTTGTTATGTGGTTGGTTTGAATATAAGGGGAACGTCGTCTAATTTTCTAGAAATGAACTACTAACGTTGGGATACGTTTTGAACCTTCCCGTAACTTAACGATAGTTCTTGACGTCTTAATATAGGTTGAGACACTTTGGGCAGCGTATACGTATTGTGTTACGGATAAGCGTTAAAGGTATGTAAAGTTATGCTTTCTTTCTTTTTGGAATGATCCTTATCATATGAACGAACACAGTGAGCAAGCGAGTTCCAAAGACTTTATTCTTAGAGAGTGTAGAGATATTTGTATCGTTGGCCTCCTATGTTTTATGTCCATAACTCCCAGAGACTTTTCATATTAGCTTCTTATCTCACCAGAGGAGTTCAGAGTATACTTTTCCGAGTCTTACATGCATTTATACATATTATATTATATATGGATCGGGCCGTACGTTCCTCGGCACTAACATATTATATTATATATGGATCGGGCCATACGTTCCTCGGCACTAACATATTATATTTATGGATCGGGCTGTACGTTCCTCGGCACTAACATATTATATTAATGGATCGGGTCGTACGTTCCTCAGCACTAACATATTATATTTATGGATCGGGTCGTACGTTCCTCGACACTATTATATTATATATGGATCAGGTTGTACGTTCCACAGCACTATCAGTTATGTTATAATCTATGCATGTCATACGCCGTAGAGTCAGTTTCAGTCATATAGAGTTACGCAGAAATTCTCAGATGTTAGCCACAGATGCATTCAATTATTGAGACTAGTTTTCGTGATTCATCTGTACTTGATGTTCTTATGCTTTATATACTCAGTACATATTCCGTACTGACCCCCTCTCTTTGGGGGGCTGCGTTTCATGCCTGCAGGTACAGACGCTCGATTCGGTGATCCTCCAGCTTAGGATTTCCAATCAGCTGTCTTGGAGAGCACCGTTGTTCCGGAGCCTAGAATTTTGGTACAGATCTTCTGATGTATTTATATATGGTTTTCCAGGGGTACGATGGGGCCCTGTCCCGTCATATTTCACTGTTAGTACTCTTAGAGGTCTGTAGACATGTGTGTGGGTTGTAAATAGATTATGATCAGCTGTGTCTATATAGTCGTTATGGATGTTTCTGTTGGTTGTGGCAGCCTTGTCGGCTTGCGTAGTATATTGACATGTGGTGGCAGCCTTGCCGGCTTGTGTATTATAATGATATATAGTGGCAGCCTCTTCGGCTTGCGTATTGGATTTCGTTGTGATTGGTTGAGACTCCGCAGGGGACAAATTGTCTTGATATGTGACGTTGAGAACCTTTGGGTCTATGTCAATTCCCATGTTGTCTATAGTGTCAGTCTGATTAGGTCTAACAGGTATACATATGGGTGTCCAGCTCGGGCACTAGTCATGGCTCACGGGGCTGGGTCGTGACAAAGAAACACTCAGGTGAGTGTCGTGTGGGTACTGATGCATGCTTTAGATGTGGTCAGAAGGGCCATTTTCAGAAGGACTGCCCATCAGCTAGGCAAGGTACTGGAGGTAACGTGGCGCAGTCCACAAATTCAGCAGCTCCTCGTAATAATAAGGCCTAGCAGGGGCACAATGCTGCAAAGTCTGGAAACGCATGCGGAGGACTAAACCGTTTGTTTCGTTGACAGGTCATCAAGATACAAAGCTCGTGCAGATATTGTCACAGGTACATTAACAGTTTTCACTTTTGACATATATGCCCTTATTGACCCAGGATCCACCCTATCTTATGTAACCCCATTTGTTGCTAAGAAGTATGGTATTGAACCATAAAAATTGTATGAACCCTTTAAGGTGTCCACCCTAGTGGGAGAATCAATCATAGCTAGGTGTATTTATAGGAGTTGTCCAATTTTAGTTTATCACCGCAAGACCATAACTGACTTAGCAGAATTAGAAATGGTATACTTTGATGTGATCATGGGTATGGACTAGTTAGCTTCATGTTATGCCACGGTATGTTATAGAACCAAAGTTGTGAGATACGAATTTCCTAATGAGCCAGTCATAGAATGGGAGGGTAATTCAGTAGTACCCATGGGTAGATTCATTTCTTACCTAAAAGCCAAAAAAATGATTTCCAAAGGTTATATCTACCACCTAGTTTGAGTCAAGAATTCAGATGCCCAGGCTCCAACTCTCCAGTCCATCCCAGTTGTAAATGAGTTTCCAAAAGTCTTTCCCGAAGATCTCCCAGGAGTCCCTCCTAACAGGGAGATTGACTTTGGGATTGATCTACTCCCCGACACTCAGTCGATATCTATTTTGCTATACAGAATGGCTCCAGCAGAGTTAAAAGCCCAGTTGAAAGATCTTCTTGATAAGGGGTTTATTAGGCCCAGTGTTTCACCTTGGGGTGCGCCAGTCTTATTTGTTCGAAAGAAAGATGGTTCCTTACGCATGTACATTGACTACCGCCAGTAGAACAAAGTCACCATTAAGAACAGGTACCCTCTTCCTAGAAGAGATGACCTATTCGACCAACTTCAGGGTGACCAATGTTATTCCAAGATTGACCTTAGATTAGGATACCATCAGTTAAAGGTTAAGGAAGTTGATATTCCGAAGACTGCTTTCAAAACCCGCTATGGCCATTTTGAATTTCCTGTTATGTCATTTGGGTTGACAAATGCGCTAGCTACTTTCATGGATCTTATGAACAGGGTATTCAAGCCTTATCTCGATTTATTCGTCATTGTCTTCATTGATGATATTTTGGTGTATTCCCATAGTGAGGATGATCATGTAGAGCATCTCAGAATAGTGTTGCAGACTCTTAAAGATCGCGAACTTTTTGCAAAATTCTCAAAGTGTGAGTTTTGGCTTAAGTCAGTGGCGTTCTTAGGCCATGTGATCTCAGGTGAAGGTGTTAAAGTTGATTCTCAGAAGATTGATGCAGTAAGGAGTTGGCCCAGACCCACCTCAGTTTCTGATATAAGAAGTTTCTTGGGTCTGGCAGGCTATTATAGACGTTTCGTAGAAGGATTTTTCTCTATTTCTGCTCCATTGACTAAGTTGACTCAGAAAAAGATTAAGTTTCAATGGTCAGATACTTGTGAGCGAAGCTTTGAAGAGTTGAAGAAGAGACTAACTTCTGCTCTAGTTTTGACGCTACCAGAAAGAACCGAAGGGTTCGTGGTTTTTTGTGATGCTTCGGGAGTTGGTCTCGAATGTGTCTTATTACAGCATGGTAAGGTTGTAGCTTATGCATCTCGTCAACTTAAGGTTCACGAAAAGAACTATCCGACTCATGATTTAGAGTTGGTAGTCGTGGTTTTTGCACTTAAGATATGGTGTCATTATTTGTATGGAGTGCATGTTGATATTTTCACAGATCATAAAAGCCTGTAACATATCTTCAAGCAAAGGGAGCTGAATCTTAGGCAGAAGAGATGGCTCGAATTGCTTAAGGATTATGATGTGGATATTCTTTATCATCCGGGGAAAGCGAATGTAGTAGCCGATGCTCTTAGTCGGCGTTCCATGAGGAGTTTAGCCCACGTTGATGCAGATAAGAGAGCTATGACCAGGGAAGTCCACCGTTTGGCCAGTCTTGGAGTTCGACTTTTGGACTCCGAGGATGGTGGTGTGGTTGTTCAGAATAAAGCTTTTTTCTCTTTAGTCATTGAAGTCAAGGAGAAACAGTTTAGTGATCCCTACTTGATGCAGCTGAGAGAGGGGATTCACAAGCATAAGACGACGAATTTTGAACAAGGGGGAGATGATGGTACCTTGAGGTACCGAGACAGATTATGTGTTCCAAATGTAGATGGACTCAGAGAGAGAATCATGTTAAAATCTCACAACTCCAGGTATTCCGTTCACCCAGGTTCCACTAAGATGTATCATGATCTTAAGGAGATTTATTGGTGGAACGATATGAAGAAGAATGTGGCAGATTTTGTAGCTAAGTGTCTGAATTTTCAGCAAGTGAAAGCCGAACACCAGAGGCCTGGTGGCTTGGCTCAGAATATTGATATTCCTATCTGGAAATGGGAAATGATCAATATGACTTTGTATCAGGTCTACCTCGTTCATCTAGGAGACATGACTCTATTTGGGTGATCGTTGACCGACTTACTAAGTCGGCACACTTTTTGCCAGTCAAGACCACAGATTCAGCAGAGGATTACGCCAAGTTATATGTCAACGAAATTGTTAGATTGCATGGACCCCAGTGTCTATTATTTCAAATCGTGGTGCTCAGTTCACAGCGAACTTCTAGAAATCCTTTCAGAAAGGATTAGGCGCCAAGGTGAACCTCAGCACAACTTTTCATCCGCAAACAAATGGCCAGGCAGAGCGTACTATTCAGACTCTTTAGGACATGTTGAGAGCATGTGTCTTAGATTTCAAAGGTAATTGGGATGATCATTTACCCCTCATTGAGTTTTCTTATAATAATAGTTATCATGCTAGCATTGGGATGACACCGTTTGAAGCTCTGTATAGGCGAAGGTGTGGGTCACCGATTGGTTGGTTTGAAGTTGGTGAAGCAGAATTGTTAGGGCCGGATTTGGTCTATCAGGCTATAGAGAACGTCAGGTTAATTCAAGAGCGTTTGAAAACGGCTCAAAGTCGTCAGAAGTCTTACACAGATGTGAGGCGAAGGGACTTAGAATTTTCAGTTGATGATTGGGTGTTCCTTAAAGTCTCACCCATGAAGGGTCTTATGAGATTTGGCAAGAAAGGCAAACTCAGTCCCAGATATATCCTTACAGAATTCTATGAAAGGTCGGTCTAGTAGCTTATAAACTTGAGTTGCCACAAGAGTTGAATGTTGTACATCCAGTGTTTCATGTGTCCATGTTGAGAAAGTGTGTAGGAGACCCATCGTTGGTTGTTCCTGCTAATACTATAACAATAGTTAAGGATGGTTTGACCTATGAGGAGATCCCCGTAGCCATTCTTGATCATCATGTTAGCAAGTTGAGAACTAAGGAAGTGGCCTTAGTAAAAGTGCTATAGAGAAGTCAGAAAGTTGAGGAAGCTATATGGGAAGCCGATGAGGATATAAAATCCAAGTGCCCATTTTTGTTTGAAGAGCAAGCAGAAAACGCTCAAGTTAACTTTCCATAGTCCATGTCATGTCATATCTCATGTTTCACGCTCATGTCATGTATCCAGCGCTCATGTCTTATGTCTCATGCTTCAGTATTCATGTTTCCATGCAATCACGTCATTTCATGTCTCATGTTTCATGTTATGTTTCCTTCATGTTCGTGTATTCAAGCCATGTCCAGTCCTAATCTTAACCACAACTCATCATTCGAGGATGAATGATCCCAAGGGGGAGATATTGTAACACCTCGTAAAATCCGTACTAAACCATATTTATGACTCGGGAAGTTAGAAACCCAAGAAGGAGAGTGTTAGAATCGAAAATATGTTTCAGTTCAGAAAACTCAACGTTATGCTACAAGGGACAGACCATCGTTCATACCATAATGGGTATGGCTTGAAAAATCACCATCTTGTAACTTGGACCAAAGGACGGTTCATCGTTACGGGCCGTAACACGTGTTACGGCCCGTAACAGGTCGCCGTAACCCAACCTCAAAAATCAGACCCTCACTAGAAATTTTACGCGCGTTACGGTCCAGTGTTACGGATTGTAACACGGTCCGTAACAGTGCCACGACTGAGACAATTAAAAGACGAGAATTCAATTTTATTTCATAAGTCTCATTCCTCTCATATCCTAGCACGAAAGTTCTCGCCTCTCAACTTCTCCAAGCATCAAGGTAAGCCCCTAAGGTCATCCTAAGTTATTTCCATCAATTTCCCATGAATTCTAAGTAGGAATTTCATGTTCTTAACATAGGGTTTTCAAGAAAACCCAATTAAAGGGATTCAATACTAGGCTTTGGGATTCTTAATCAAAGTTCAGATTTTTAATACAGGTTTGGAGCATTACCAGGTATGTAGAGTTTCTATCTACGTGTAGGAACATCATTGTTCTTCCCCACGCCCTTCTTCCATAAATTATGAAGTTATACGAAGACTAGGGTTTTGAACATGATCATGATAACCTTGGGCCCATGTCCCATGATTATAATATGTATGAAACTGTTAGTAATTCTTCATTGAAGTTCTTGATAATTCCTTATGGTTATTGAGAATTTGTCCTAATCTATGAAAAACCCATGCTTTCCATCCTATGGGTTCTTACATGCAAGTTATGACTATTATGATATTTTCAAGAAATATACTACATGTTTTACAAGTTTTCATGCAATTATATTATATAATTACTCACATGCCATGATACAAGATACATACATGGTAAATACAAGTCATGCTTTCATGAAACCATGTTTACAAGTTATGTCACGAAAATCAAGGGCTTCTTATCCAACTATATCATGTTCATGTTTTTGAGAGTTGCACAAATTACCGATAAGGCTCAGATAGCCTGAAACTATGTAGCCACCGTAGGGCAAGGATCGCTCCGCCCAGTTAGGACGATTCCTTAATTTTCCACTGAATGGATCCATCAAGCATGTTACACTTTACACCCTAGCAAGGTATGAGGGCTCTGCTGGTCCGACGAGATACCAGACTCAACGTACCTACGTGGTTATATCATGTTGTCGGTTTATGAAATGCTCTCCCTACTTACCATGTTTTTACTCATGTTATATATATGTGTGTGTGTATTCATGCTCATGTTCATGTCCAGGTTTTCAGTTTCACTTCTGTTCATGTTATTCTATGTCCCATGTTATTTCTTTCAGTTGCTTTACCAACTAGTACATTCAATGTGCTGACGTCCCCTTTTATTGCCCGGGGACCTGGATTTCACGATGTAGGTACTAATTTACAGGACAACGCATCTGTTTAGTAGGACTTCGCATTTATCAGCTTTTGGGTGAGCCCCATCTCTTCTGAGGTTTAGACATTTATCATTTATTTATTTTCATGAAAAGATATGCATTAAAGGTATGCTGGGAGGGCCTTGTCCCAGCGAGTATGTTTTCATATTCAGACTTATGTAGAGGTTTCACAGACTAGACAAGTCAATTAGGTTATGTCAGACTTTCAGAGTCGGTTAGCCATTTTGGCTTATTTATGATATTATCCGCATTCATGATTTAAACAAGTATTTCTATTTAATATTAGGACTTACTATGTTTTACAAAGGCTCACTATGCATCCATGTCTTATTCCGTTTATGATACGTCTCATGATGGTTCAGCAAGCCATGTGGTTCGCTCAATCACATGTAGTATAGCACCGAGTGCCCTGTTACGCCCAGGCCATGGTTCATGGCGTGACAATTTAAGAGACTTTCATAGTAATATTAACAACAACATGCCAGTGTAATTTCATAAGTGGGTCTGGGGAGGATCGGAAGTATGCAGACCTGACCTCAACCTTTGTGGGGTAGAGAGGCCGTTTTCGATGGACCCTCGTCTCAAAAGAAATGTAACGGATGCAGGAATGTATGAAAGGAAAAGAGACAACAAAATAGTAAATGTACAAAACAAATGTAGTAACAGATATTAATATACAACAATGAAAAAGAAACTGCGCAACTATCTAAAACATATGATTACAAGTACCACAACACTCTGGTACCTACTAACCTTCTACCCTAATCCTTGACCTTCATACCTTCCTATCCAAGGTCAAGTCCTCAGCCAACTGGAGTTGTGTCATGTCCTGTCTAATCACCTCCTCCCAGTTCTTCTTGGGCCTACCTCTACCTCTCTTAACTCCTGTTATAGTTAATCTCTCACACCTCCTCACTGGCGCATCTTCACCCCTCATCTTCACATGTCCAAACCATCTCAGTCTCGCTTCCCTCATCTTGTCCTCCGCTAAGGCTACTCCTACCTTGTCCCGTATAATCTTGTTCCTAATCATATCTCTCCTAGTATGCCTACACATCCATCTAAGCATTCTCATCTCTGCTACATTCATCTTCTGGACGTGTGCATTCTTGATTGGCCAAGACTCTGCCCGATACAATAGTGCTGGTCTAACCACCTCTCTGTAGAATGTACCTTTAAGCCTTGGCGACACATTCTTATCGTACAATACCCCAGAAGAGAGCCTCAATTTCGCCCACCCCGCTCGAATACGGTGTACGACGTCGACATCAATCTCATAATTACCTTGGATTATGGATCCAAGATATTTGAAGTTGTCTCTTAGGTAAACATCTACTCAATAATATAATCAAGACTGGTAATGGTGCATCCTTTTATGGTACAAGATGTAAAACTATATATATATATATATATATAAGTGGAGTTGTGATGATAGGTCGATATATATTTTTGCAAAATTCTGTCGTATGTCACTGATAACATGTTGTAGGCTATATATATATTCTCTTAGATAATTTAGACGAGATGTGGAGTGATAAATGCAATTCAAGTCAATTTTCACAAGTAACAATCAAACATGGCCATCATAGCCCAAATAAGCACCAACCTAGTGGATTGATCCATCACCTTCAAGTCCCGAAGACTAAACAAATCTTCGTTACATCACACGATTACTTCATATTTTAGTGACCCATACAAGTACACCGGTACCCGCACGAGTGCTCGTCACCTCACGAGTACGGTACCCCCAATTCCCCATTTTGACCCTTAATCAGATTAACCAACACATAACACTACATAAAAGATCTAGTAAGTCTCAACTTACCTAAATTTGAAGCTGAAGAGTCACTCCACGACCCTTCCCTTCTTTAGAGCTTCCAAACGATCATATATAGTATCTACATAGGAATAGCCTATCGATACCTATATTGCCATATAAAGGATTCGGGTCCAAAAAGTCAATCGAAAAATCCGTCCCTATGAAGGTCAAAACGGTAATTTCATTGCAAAATTGAGTTCAACATAGTCAAAATAGTGCTCTACGATGTTACACGAATCCAATGATACCCATATTGCTATACCTTAATTCGGAACCCGAAAAAGTAAGCTTAAGCCGCCAAGGGCAAAACTGAAATTTTGACTCAAATTCATCTTACCCATATTCTAAATAATCATAATCCTAAAAATCATGAAGTTCTAATCACAAATGAATCCTCAATTTCATAAATCTCAATAAAACTCATTTCATGGAAAAACCCTTAATCTACTACTCCCTCTATCCTATTTTAAGTGTCTTAATTTGACTGAGCACAAAGTTTAAGGAATAAAAAGAGACTTTTGAATCTTGGTCCTAAATTAAATATGTATGTAATGTACTAAAATGTCCTTTGAATCTTGTGGTTTTAAACTTGACATGTTGGATGTTTGAATTGTCAACTTACTAAATATAGAAAGAGGCGCTCTTTTTTGGACAGACTAAAAGGAAAGTAAGACACTTAAATTGGGACAGAGGGAGTATTTGAATCATGGAAAAAATCAAAATAATGGATAGAATCATGAAGAAACGCTTATATTAAGGTTAAGAACTTACCCCAATGAAGAACCTTGAATCTAGCACTTGAAATCTGTCAAATCCAAGCTCCATAGCTTCTAAATTGGGTTTATGAAGATAAAATTCAAAATTGGGATTTAAATCTGTTCAGGCATGTTTTCTTCTTCACTAACGCAATCCACCACCGTGAATGCGATCGAACCCGGCCGAGCACATCGCTAACACGACGAGGCCATCGCGATCGCTATGGACCTATGTGACTCGACCTACACTCCTATTCAAGTGCTAAGTATAAGATTCTTCATTGGGATAAGTTCTTAACCATAATCTAAGTATTTATTTGGGATTCCATCCATTATTTATCAATTCTTTCCATGATTTATGTGTAGATTAAGGGTACTTCCATGGAAATGGGTTTAATATAAATTAATGAAATTGAAGGTCCAATTGTTGTTAGAACTTCATGGTTTTTAGGATTATGACTATTTAAACTATGGGTAAGATGAATTTAAGTTAAAATTACAATTTTGACCTTCGGGACTCGGGATGGGGTTTTGAGTTGACTTTCGGACCCGAATCCTTTATATAGCAATATGGGTATCGATGGATTCGTATTGTTATGTAGATACCTTATTTGAACAGATTGGGCTCGTTCAGAACCTCAAAGGAAGGGGAAGGCCGCGGAGTGACTCTTCGGCTTCAAATTCAGGCAAGTTGATACTTACTAGACCCTTTATATAGTGTTATGTGTTGGTTAGTGTAATTAATGGGTGTAACGAGGAGTTGGGAGTCCCGTACTCATGAGGTGATGAGCACTTATGTGTGTACTGGTGTAATTGTATGGGTAATTAAAATATGAAATAATTGTGCGATGTGACGGAGATTATGTGTTTAGCCTTCGGGCCTCAAAGGTGATGGATAAATCCACTAGGTTGGTAGTGTTGGTGCTTATTTGGGCTATGATGGCCATGTTTGATTATTACTTGTGAATACTGACTTGACTTGTATTTATCATTCCACATCTCATCTAAATTATCAAAGAGGATATATATTTCTTTGATATTGAAATGATATTATGCATTTGCATGGTGTACACATAACCATTACATTCATTCATGATATTACTAACATCTGATTTGTGAGAAACGAGAAAGAGGCCTTAGAGGCTAGATATTGGATATCGTATACGGACAGAGTGATGATATTATAGCCTATCGACTGATACCAAATGTTATCTGGGAGATTTGGTATTTCGGGCTTAGCCAAAACCTAAACCTATGTCCAAATAACAATTTGCATCGCAATCTTGTGTCTATTGCGCATGTAAAAGTTTTAAGATTGTCAACGATGTGAAACGGCTTCTCATAACTACTAGATTAATAGGGAAAAGATAAGAAGTTGACAACTTCAGATGGTAGATTGTTGCATAAGCACCAGCAGATAAAAAAATAATAGAAATCTCTTGAATTTGGTAAACCAAGATTGTACAGAATAATAGGAGAGAAGCTAAATTTACAAAGTGCAGAACAATCTCTCTCTCTCTCTCTCTTCAAGTTCCAATATTCCATAAAAACTAAATTTACAACATTTGGCAGAGGCAGCTCTATAATGCCTGTTCACCTACAAGGTTACCAGAAATCTTGTGTTCTAAGAAATTTTGAATAAATTTTAAATATAAGAACCCTGCCTAAAATAAAAGGATTCTACATATATAAACCTAAGAATCTTTTATCCTCCATTTCCTCGTGAAACCGATGTTTTATGTCCAAATAATTGGGACGCTATGCTTTCTTAAATACTGCTTTATGAAGTCAATTGCCTCAAGAACCCTGAGCTGTTAGCAGCAAATAAGCTCTTGTGGGAGCAGAAAGATAAAACCGCGTGTTTTTAACACCCCCTAATGATACTTGCAACATTTTTCCCGATCTCTTCTTTTGTTTCCTCACATGTAGGAACATCGCCTATGTACATATCAAAAATTGCCCCTGGAAAAAGCAAGAATAACAAGTGTAAATCTCTGTCTTTTACCCATACATTTTCTAGTCAGTTCCCCAAGAATTAATATCTTGCCACTTTACGCAGTATATCCAGAAGTGCCTAGAAATAAATAAAAGGACAGTTCACTTACTACACAATTCTCTACTCTGAACTGTTCCAATATGGTTGCCCCCGACTGCATCAAATAGTAGTCGGAAAGTGAGAACTCTAGATATTTTGCGTAATCCCCTTATTAAAAGAATAAGGAAGTAGAAGAGTATGTCTTCTTCTTAGATATTAGTGAACTTACTCTCGGTAATTAGATGTCCATCAGTTGTTCGGCGAAAACTGATTGTTGTACCCTGAAAATTTCAGTCATGTATAATAGATGAGGTCGCATCCCCAAAATAAATGGGTGGTGGGAAGGTTATAGCTTGCTTACTGCATGTATAGGAATATCTTGAGAGAACATAGAGCCAAATGTAGAAAGACAGCGATAATCAGTGTCAGGATTTGTCTGTAAGGGAAACAAACAAAGAATGTCAGTATTGAGGGTCTTTTTCTTCTCTGGCAGTAGTAAATACCTAGGAAAAATAACTGTTGGACTGACCTTCAACAACCGAGCTCGAAGAGATTTCTCAAAGACACTGCATTAAGTGACAATTGAAAACAGAGTTCAGAATATGAGTCGATGAATGGCGAAATTGAAGGCTTCCATGTGTTTGGAAATTTCAGTCAAGAGACTCTTGTAATTGAGCTGGGATGCTTCATATCTTATTAAATAGAGAACACTCATACTACAAATCCAAATATGACAGTGGAATACATTTCAAAACAATGATTCAATGGTCATGCTCTTCAACCTTATACATCCTCAGTTTCACTTTCTTTGTCAACTTTGTTTGTCATAGTTTGACTTGGCAAAATGTTTAAAGTTTAATAAGAGGAAGACTTTTGAAACTTGTGGACTTAAACATATCATAACATTCATGTGGCTATAAAACTTTTGAAACTTGTGGTCTTAAACATTTCCATAGCATTGTGTGGCCGTAAAAGCTTCTAATTAAGAAAATCCAGGAATGTGTCATTTGTATTGGAACGGATTAATAATGAAAGTATCAAACAAAGTGGAACAGAGGTAGTTTTTTTTTTTTTCTTTGATGAAATTTCTCAATTTGAAATTCTATGTCATTCACTGCCTCGATACAATTATTAAGAAGAGCAATGGCAGCTTTTAGAAATCGATTCAACAGTATGAGGTCACAAGTTACAACTTAAACATTGTCATTTTCTCTTTTTTGATTGGTTTGAAGGTTGTCAACTTTTCAATATAAAGAAGTGGGAAGTAAGTCATATTTAGCTAATTAGTCATATAATTTTGAAAACAATTCAAGAAAGTGTGAACTATTTGATTTTGTAAAATAGGATTTATCTGAAGGAAACACAATGTCCAACATGGCAACATAGAAGGGTGAGGGCAAAGCTTTTCAAGATCTGGAGAGAAATTTCAACGTACTCTCGGACTGTGTTGATTTTGATTCCATTGCAGCTAACAACAAGCCTTACGGTCATGCTAATGTCTTCCCTGCACAGAACATCCAACAGCAATGGCGTGAGGAAACAAATAGCAACACAGCACAAGCTCTAATCCCTTCATAAACAGAGAATGGCATATGCTTCTTGAGCTCGAAGGCTAGTGTTGCTTCTCAAGTGTCTAACCCTGAACTCAACATTTCGAAATCTAACCCATTAATTAATCCCCCACGCTAACCCACCCATTTCACTTGTGCAAGTATACAATTAGGATGCTTAAAAGATCCAAGATTAGGTGTAAAGCCAGCAATAGACAAATCAACAATACAATACCATTTGAGGGAAAAAGATCCAACACCACTCAACTTGACACAAAGTGTTTCCTCCTTTTTTTGTGGGGGTGGGGGGAGGGGATAGAGGGGTGGCCAGTCATCATATATGATAACTAATATTATGTGGTATTATAAACCACTTGCAGTCATACAATAGGAAGTAATATTAAAGTTTTTTTTAGTAAAACGACTAGATTCAGGATCGTGTTAGATCACGTGATAAGGTTATTTTTCTTGAATTGGTGGGAATAGCAACACAAGAACAATATGTGCATAGACGATATGATCAATACCCATGATACAGGTGATAGTAAAAGGTTTCTGGTGAAGCAAAGGGGAGAAAAGAGACAGGAAAAGCTTAGATGAAAAGGAGGAATAGATTAACAAGAAGAGAGGAAAAGCTACATAGATGGCGTAGGATGAAAATAGGTTTAGGAAAAGGAGTGAGAACATGGACTATCAAAGCAGCAAATGAAATGAAGAAAGCAGTTTGGTTAGTTCACTAATGAGCATAATTGAGGTCCTGCTGTACACCGCTCTCTCTCTCTCTCTCTCTCTTTTAATAAGATAAGGTAAATTCATTAACAGAGTATCAAGGAGATACAGCAAAGTACATAGTACATAGATACAGAGAGTACTCCTACTGTACAATACACTTTATAACCATGACGAAAAGACGTGCACAAGAGCAAGTATTTAACTCCAGAGAAATTATATGCTTACAATAAATGCATACCTGAGAAGATCCTGATAAAAATCTTGTCGTTTGTTCAGTTCACAAAAAGGAACTGAGGCATATTTCCAACCTAACTTCCGGCAGACATCAAAGGGATGCACATCTATACATAACAAAATATAGTTAAGCTCTGAAGACGAACTTTTGGAGTTGCTAAGAGCTCAGGGCAGTTTAGAGAAGAGCTGAAACTTACAGAAGCCAAATGCATAAACCTTTAGAGATTTAATTCTGATAATTTTCATTATTCTGGATCCAGTTCCAACAAGGACCTGAAATTCAAGCAGAAGTCATTTTAAACTTTCATGTACAATAATAAAAGTCATTAACATTTATTGGCTACAGGATACTTGCAAATATTCGGCATAACTGCAGCATAACAACGTCTGAAAAAACTTACGCTCAGATTGAGCTTTCAGTTAGATCGTATGGGAAATGGAAATCTGGAGAGAGAATTCAAGATTACATTTTCTCAGACCACTGTCAGGATCTTACAAATCAAATGATATCATAGCATTGAATATTGGAAATGTCATGCAGGATCCCAGTCAATGTCTACTTTGTTTTTTTCTTTTTTTTTTCTTTTTTGAGAAACGTAACAGTTACATACTCTCTACCTTTACCGCTTTAACTTTTCACTAATATCTTGTCTATGTAAATAGTGAATTAAGCAAAAGGACATTGATCATCCAGAAAACGAAACAAGGCAGTGGAACTAAGATAATGGTGAAGTTAACTTTTTCCTTTTAAAATTATGATAAACAACAACAGCAACAACTACGCCTCATTCACTATTACCAAGCGATGGAAGGAAAGAGGCGAAGAAGTAACTGTTCGCCTCCAGGCATAGCTGTAGAAAAAACCCAAAGTACCATTTTCGCTTAATTGCTTCGGTCATTCTTTTCTTTCAAGGTGTTTCTTTTCTTCTTCTTTTCCAACTTTAGGTATTGGGATAATGGTGGCTCTTTCTAATATATTCTACCAAACAGACTAACATTGCTGAAACAAGTTATCAAAAGAATTGTTAACGGGTGTAATGGACAATTTAGCTTTTCCAAGGTTACAGGTATTCTTCTCCCATAGGTATAGTAGTTTCTCCCATATTATAGCAGGGATAAAATCCACATGTCTAAATCAGTATTTCCTTTTCTTCTTTCTCCAGTAAGCATTCAGAATTTATGAGGCTTCTTTTTCCCTCCTCAACGTTTCATTCTGAACTTCCCAGTTGTATTCACTCTCCTCTGCTGAATCACCTATACGCTACCGACCTCACTGATCTCTCTCCCTCCCTCTCTTACTTATATGGTATATGCATATCTTCTCAAGGTGTCGACACTTTTCTATATGTCTTCTCTTACTTAAATGGGTAGAAGAGTGAAGCCTAAAAATCAAACAGGCATAACATAACTCAGTTCAGTATAGCAAGTCAGAAATCAAGCAGTCTAATTGGACAGTCCATTTAAGCTGGGGTTGCAATCTAGAGGAGTCGTTTACCTCTGATGCGAAACTGGAATTTTGCTCCCCAGCTATTAGGTTGTCCAAGATAGTAGGAAACTCAATACCCGTTCTGGGCTCAACTGCATGTCTAGACCAATTTAAATTCTCGAAAAACGAATTATCAAATCCCCGGTGTTCAACCTCACATGGCAGTTGATCCTCAACACTCTGTGATTCCATAGCACTGCTATCCAGTTGGACAGATAGAACGTCACCAGAGCTGATTATAATTCATTCGACCAAAAGCAATTATAAGAACTTCAGCACAAAAGTATTAGTCAAAACCTAAATGGGATTCTTCTTTTCTTTTTCTTTCTGTGAAGGTAATGTACATGAAATTTATTGAGAAGAAGAGCTTACAAATTGTCAAATGGAGGTACTAAAGCAGCAGCTAGTGAGAGCACAGGAATTGATTGAAGATGTTTTGCTTCTTTGTACATTTGATTCATGGTGAACTTTGAAATCTTACTAAATATCACAGGGATGGTAATTTTCCCTTTGTATCTTGATTGCCAGAATAGTTCAATGAAATTATGTCTACTTGAAGCTGTTTGTTGGGCTTGAATTGACATTCTAGACCTGGTGGTTCTTGAACATTGATGACCGCCTGATGGTTGGTTATTAGCTCTAGAGTTTGATCCACTGGAAGACCAGACTAGCAGCGCTCCAGCACATTTTGAAAAGCACTTAAAAGCTTCTTGAAGTGCCTGACTGCCAGGAACATATAAATTTCTAGAACCGTCAACAATCAAGGAAATATGGGAGAGAAAATTAGCTGGCATGAGAGGATCGATGGGGAACATTTCTGATGAACCCCCATCACCATCCATGAAATTTGACATATTGTTCCGTATTTTGGTGTTCACTTGATCAGTTCCAACTAGGGCCTTGTAGCCCCTTGTCACCACCGAATGTAGACCGATACAGACAGGAATCACCTGCTCAAGTAATGATTCAAGTTAGAAAACATCGATCCACACACAATGAATTAAAAAGAACAATGGAAATAGCAAAATGCACGGGGCAAACAGCATTAGCTGCCATCAACACCATACTACAGAAATATGTAACTTTATAAATCATAAAAGCAAGATTCAGGCAAGCAATACAAAATAATTACTAAAATAAACTCCGCCTTCCAGCAAAGCATTCACTTGAAAGGAAAATAACTAGGACACCAAGTTTTAATCAGGTCCAAAAGGTAAAATATCATCTAACATGCAGGTGAAACTGAGAGATACATGAACACAGAACCTTAAGCAATTACAACATACATATATAAAGTTTTTTCATGAGAAGGACAAAATCTTGGAGCGTTATATACAATGAACATTGAAAGATGGGGGAAAATAATATAAAGATTACAACTTTCACCACCAAGAATTCTATCAAAGAAGGAGGAAAAACTAAAATGGCATCATTACATTACAGCAATCAATTTGACCCCAAGTTAAATCATAACATTGGTTATTAAAGACCAAAAACAAAGATGATCAATGAACAAAAAGATAGAAGAGAAACAACCAACCTGAAAGGTGGAAAATGGGATGGATCAAGAAAATCAGATTATGGGATTGCTTTTCCACAAAGATTGAGAATGCATTCAAAAGTGCATTTAGGGTTTTTGATTAAAAAAAAAAATGGAAAAGGACTAGTAAAGGAAAGAATATTCTTAATGGTTCTGGTAAAGAAACGAAAAAAAAAAAAGTGTCTTTTTTCGATTTTCCTATTTCAGTTTCTTGTAAGTTAAATACGTATTCCTTTTTATGTTTTATTTTTCTGTTTGTTCCACCTGAGTTTTCTTTTTTATTTGAATTTGAATGTTAGTAATGTAATTGCGAGAGAGGGAGG
Organism: Lycium barbarum; assembly: GCF_019175385.1. Taxonomy (NCBI): domain Eukaryota; kingdom Viridiplantae; phylum Streptophyta; class Magnoliopsida; order Solanales; family Solanaceae; genus Lycium; species Lycium barbarum. The sequence goes on from NC_083340.1 coordinate 48,024,763, forward strand.
AAAAAGAAAAAAAGGAAAAGGGTACTTGAATTACAGGTGAAAGTGACCCTTGTTCAACGTTCAACTCTTTCTTTGGCTGCCCAAACAGATACAGTTGCCAAGTTGAGTGTTTCCTCCTTTCTTGCCAATATTTGTGTTCATCTTCATTGCCGATTTGAAATTTGTTTAAAAGTCCTTTTTTTTCTTTCATATTCATGTTCCTAATTTTTCTCTATAACTGACATATTATTCCCTCTTGTATATTTTTCTTTTCCCTTGTAACCTTATTTGCATGAATTATTTACATTAAATTCAATAATTTAATTTTAATGGTAAAAATAAAAATACATTTCCAGTCAAGATTTTGACGTTAATGCGTTTGAGATTTTAATTTTAAAAAATTATTGGGTTCTTAATTAATAATTTGTATATGTTCAATAGATACTTTAACATAAATATAAGGTTTGGACTAAAGCTACTGGATTCGGCCAAATCCGCACTCGATGAGCTACCTCCGCCCTGGTACATATCACTTACTAATGAATAGAAGAGATACATCCAGCATTTTGATTTTATGCGAGTAATTATTTTTTATTACGTCCTTGTTATTCGTCTTAAAAATGCTACTCCTTCCGTCCTAATTTATATGATTTAATTTGACTGGACACGGAATTTAAGAAATAAAGAAAGACTTTTAAATTTTGTAGACTAAAACAAATCAAAGATATCTGTGTGGTTATAAATCATCTCGTTAAGCATAAAATGTAAATTTAAAGTTAAATTATTGCTAAATAAGAAAATGTATCATTTTTTTAGGATTTTTTTTAGGATTGATTAAAAAGAAAAGTATATTGTATAAATTGAAATGGAGCAGTATCTTTTCTTTTTTTTTCCTCAAAAGATGGAAAGGTCAAAAATAAGAAAGTAAAGAGTAGGAGGTGTATATTCACCTTTCCACCTCCAACAATTTTTGCAGGGCATCAAAGATATGGAACGTGGGGACACTACGTAGACTTTTATAAACACGGCCAATCCCCAGTAACAACAATAACATATCCAGTGAAATTCCACAAAACACGGTCAATCCCCAAAATATATAAATACAGTTGTTCGCCTCAACCGACTCCTATTTATCGCCGTCCATGACATTGTCTTTTATAAAATATATATAAATAAATAAAAGACATAACTTGTATTGCTTCGTTTTTTTCTTCTTTGGACCAATTTTAAAAACAAATTAATTGCGAGGATGATTTTAACAGAGTAAGAGGTATTATTTTTATTTATTTGATATTACGTGTAAACTTAGTATAATTTTTTTATTTAAATAATCGCATAAATAAAGTTTGACCAGAAAACAATAGATAAAACATCCATGCGTACTGCCCTTGACTACTTTCCACACGTGATAAAGAAGGAATTGAAGGATGAAGTTCGTTTGCTTTAGTCTATTAACACCACACCACACATTTCCAGTCCTTTGACGCTTAAAAATTAGGTCTTCTTTTCTAATTAAAACGTTACACATTGTATCACGTCTAATTTACCTCCTTTAATGAAGATGCTAACATCAACAATTAAGTTGGATGGGAAAAAAGACGCTAAAGGCACTTCGTTATTCTTTCTTTTGTAAAGAAATTCTTCGCACATTTGTCAGATGTCCCAAAATTTGTCCATGCTTATTTTATTTTTAAACATATTTTAGCAATTGATATGACAAACAAGCATAAAACAAAAATGTGGGATTATATTGATTTTTATCCTCTCTATCCTTTTGTTCAACATATTTGACCTTCAATTTGACAAAATCAACACGATTGTCACGTCTGATCATACACTAGATTTATAGCAAACAAATTTGAGCCGATACTTCGCTCTGTCATATGCTTACTGCAATGTCACAACCAAAATAACAAACGGAAAATACAATATTTAATATCCCTCCATCCCAATTTATGTGGTATAGTTTAACTAAGCATGGAACTTAAGAAATAACAGAAGATTTTTTAAATTTGTAGTCTAAAACAAGCCAAAGATATTTGTGTGGCTGTAAATCATTTCATTAAAGATAAAATGAGAAGTTTTCAGTTAAATTATTTTTAAATATAGAAATGTATTATTATTTTTTGGACAAAAAATCACATAATCCAAATGCATGCTTCCAAGAATTGCACCTTTTTGGACATGAATTTTAAACTCATATAGTTTATTCCAAATGACTAATTCCACTTAATATGTGGAGTTACATGTAACTATTTATTTCCAGATACCAATTCCACTTAATATACGCAGTTAGTTGTAGCTATCTTTTAGATTACCTACAACAACTATGACACCACAATCCCAAGTTAGGATAATTTAAATCTTCAGTTACATGTCCATCATAGCCTTATCTTTTAGGTGATCTGATTGTGTAGAACACGATAAGAAACAACTTAGGGCATCAAACGGCCTAATACACAGTCAAAAAAGGTTACCTTTCACATTAATTTCATTACCAAATAAAACCTTTGTGCATATTCAAAGCCTAATTAGACGAAATACAAGTGGTATACAACTGCCGTTCACAATATATTGGGTTATGGACAGCCCTACTTCCACTTCCCTATCTTAGGCTTAACAAAAGACCACAAAAGTTAACTAAAAGCTAAAACCACACCCCTCAAAGACCATAAAAGTTGAAGGAAAAATTCACTGTAGGCAGTGCGATCCATAGTGGAATCTATGGGAATTAGTTGAAATGTTGAACAGGCTTTTGAAATAACAACACATTAATAGCTTAAGCTTTTTTGTTTATAAGGACACAGTAATAGCTTAAGCTGGTTAAGAGCCATACGATGAACTAAAAGAAGCACGAAATAGCAAAAGTTTGACCAACAATGCATGTACAACTTCGCTGTGAGATTGTTACAAGATACAACAAAATGAACATCAATAGAATATATTTGAATATCAATTTTTGTTTTGAACCATCTGCTTTGTAAGTAGAACATAGAAACACTGGAATATAGAAAGAAATATGTGCTTAGAGACCTAACATGGACAAAACTTTAAATTGTGGAATGAGATATGATACGCCCGTAGCCTTTTTTTTCTGTGTTTGAACATCGCTGTTCAAAACTTGTATGCATCTTTCAAGGTATGAACATTTCTGCTATCGAAAATTTAAAGAATCTCATAATAAACCTGCTTCGAAGAGGTTTCTCCTTCTCAGGGTCTCATCTACCAGTTTGAAAGTCTTCTTTACAAGCTTCTGATCAAGGGCTGTGGTTCTATAGATCTTAAACACCCGGTCCACACGATCCGGTGCAGTGCATTGGAAATATGACTCCTCAAATTTTTTCTTTATAAACCTAAAGAGTAAATCATCAAAATACAGAACGGACCATCTAGCACGTGAATTGAACAAGAATTTCAAAGGAAAGCTACGAGCTCTGCCTCAATGTCCCCAAGACCCAAAATATTGGCTCATAATGATAAAAGCCAAAAGCAGAAAAATAGACCAAAATATAGCTAAAGAATAGATAAACTATGCTATCCCATCTAGACTGCACGTCAATCGTAATAGCTATAGACTGCTAGAAATCCTACAGAGAAGTAATGTGAATTAATTGTGAGTACAAGCTACTCAAGAGATTTATTTTCTCCCTGGCTATGTGATCAAAAGCAGGAAAATTCTTTGAGCAAATGAATGTGTGTGTGTGTTTATATTGAGGTTACAAATGCAACTGGGTGCAAAAAACTAAAAGAAGTATTTCTTGAAGAGCCCAAAAAAATGTATCTGTGGAATCAAAAGAATGATCTCATATATAAAAGTACTGAACATAAGAAGGCTTACTCATAAGCATGCTCAATCTCTTGTTTTCCTGTTGAAACTGGCTGGTAATCTTTAAACCACTCACAGGTGTTGAGAGGCACCTAAAACCACGGGATATCATCATTCTTAGATGAGAAAGAACAGTTCCACAGACAGACACCACCACTGGAATAAATATGTACTTACGTTCAGAACCTTCTGCTCAAATATATCAAATTTGTTGAGAAATAGCATGAAAGAAGTTTTCTGCACAAAGAATAGAAGTGTCAGCTTCTATAACTGGTCTGATTTATTTGTTTTTTTAAACCCCAAAGAAAGTGATGCAAATGTATATAACAAAAAGTGGCATGAGTACAAGCTGATAAAGATGGATATTATTTAATTATAACTGACCTCGAAACATGGTTGCTTTAAGACCCACTCAAAGAGTTCCTTGGTCTCCATCATTCGGTTCTTTCTTTCATCCTCAAATAGAGTTTGATCATACCTGAAGTGAACAATAGAACAACAGTAAGAATGCAGTAGCCTCATTTCCTACACACAAATTAAATATCCTTCTGACCTAAGATTAAATGACTAACGTTTTATTTCCTTCCTCATTCTGGAAAGCTACATGACCCACGTACTGCTACTTATGATCAAGTCCGGATTTGGGTTTACTTAAAGTAAATGATGTTAGAAATTTCACAAAGCTAGGAACAGAAATCTTACTCACTAATAGCGGCACAAAATATAACTGCTGTGACGCCTTCAAATAGATGAATCCACTTTCTTCTCTCGTTTCTCTGACCTCCAACATCAAAAAGCTTATATACTTCTCCACTTTTTTTGTTCTCTCCAACTGGGCTGCGAATATTTTGGCAGTGATTAAGCTTTCCATCGAAATTAGAAAGAATACAATATATCTTATAAGAAAACAAAGGGAAACAATGACAAGGTCATAAACAGTTGCATCGTTAGAGGACCATAAGCACTGGTGTATTGGAAGTACAAAATGATTATAATCAAGAAATGAAAGGACATATAAATGTACATACTTGATAAGCACAAGTTAGGCACTTAGGCTACAGATGAGGGACAGAGAGTAGATGCAAGTTAGGAAATAGGTAGAACCTAATAAAGAAAACCCAAGTAACTGCACATCAACTAGTTGAATAACATTTACAGTGTGACTTAAGACTTTACACACAAAAAAGCATATTACCTAGTTCTTTTTTTTTTTTTTTTTTGAAAACTGGTACTATTAAATATTACCTAGTTCTTTGAATGATACAAAAAGAAAGACGCATAAATAAGCCTGCTATTCAAGGCAGATTGGACCTGCCTATAAACAAGATAGCAGGGAAGGATTTCTAACAACATATGCATTGTTCCAACAGGAAAAAGAAAACTAAGGATTGGTTTAGACAGCCCTTTCACTTTGCTTGCAGATCCAGTAAACTGTAGTAAATTTTTAGGCTCTCGATTAAACCAAAACCTCTTTAAGAGATCAAAATGTATATAAACCACGAAAAGTGAGGTTTTAGAAAATGGATATAAAGACAGTTCGAGGAGGCGTGAAAATTCACCTGAACTGTATTTCAACGACACCCGTTGTTCGAATCCGGGCAAAAAGAACATCCTCCTACAAGATAACAAGAAAAATGACACTCGGTAAAGATCTCCAATAAAACTTCCAATAATGTAAATAAAACAAACTGTAATGCATATATGGTAACTGTGTTAAAGACATGATCAAATAAACAAAGTTTTTTCCATCTAACATCTTAAATTTTAAATGAGGTAGTCTAGACAACTCAACACAAACGGAACAAACAAAAGTCCTTGGTTAAAGTATCACAGCCATCATCATCAAACAATTTTGTTGTGCTTGGCTGGGAAAAGTATCTTGCCAGCACGTAAAGGAGTGTATAAAGGCATAATAAATAGATAAAAGTATCCCATCTTTAGATATGGAAGTTTATACAATTCACCAGATGCAATCCAAGATGCTCTGCATGAAGAAAGAAATTATAGCAATTGTGAGTAATTGATAGATGAACCACACATTCCTTTACCAGCAGTAGCAAGGCAACACTTGCTATAGAAATAACGCCACCACTAGAAAATTAGATAGGCATACACGGTAAGCCAGGGAAAGTGTACTGTGTAAGAGCAAGTATCTTGGGTGCTAGACAGTGGCGTATCTAGCATAGACAGTGGGGGTTCAATTGAACCCCTAACTTTCGACACGAAGCATAAATTTATGTTTAAAAAATTATGCAAATTATAATAAATAGTAGATATGAACCCATTCGGAAACAGCCGCCCTACCTTTCAAGGTGGGGGTTAGGTCTGCGTACACTCTACCCTCCCCAGACCCCACATGGTGGGATTATACTGGGCTTGTTGTTGTTGTAGTAGTAGATATGAACCCATAACCACTCTTTATGGTTTACGTTGACACCCCTAGGACCAGAAACCCTAACATAAAATTGTTCTAATAATGCATCTGAGTCAACACTGATATCTAAAACTGTAAATTCAACATCATGTAGATAGTTTTATGACAGAGTTGAAAAAGAGATGGCTATGATTTACAAATTCAATACAAAAAGTAGAATAGATGTTATTATTGCAATGAAAGGGCATCTCCTAATTGGGAAATACCTCATTGATAAAGAAATTGGTGTACGATCAATGAACAACTTGTTTTCGCTCAAAATTCACTGAACAGCTTGTTTTTAATCTTCTGTCCTACTGGTAGAATTGCAAAACATACTAACTCGGACTCTCAAGACTTCCAATAATCTATTTATTCCAATAGCATTCTAGTTCCAGTTCAAATCATATAATCAGTAGACAGAAACGAAAAGCATAAAAGATCCAGTCTCTATTTCTTACCTTTGTTGGAACATAATTTATATCAGAAAATCTCTGCAAGTTTTCCATGAAATAATGGGTACAATCTGGAACCTGAAGCTCATTACCACGTAAAAGAGTTTCCTACAAGAAAGAATGAAAGCTCAATCAGAGTTGAAAATAAAAGATAATCATTACTAGTATACTCAATAAAAGATTAAGGGCCCGTTTGGACATGATTTCAGATCATGATTTGAAATCAGGTTGATTTGAAGTTGAAATTTTTTTGGACGTGCAATTTGAATTTCTCAAGTTGTATTTTTTTCTCATAAATATGAAAACCCCACAATTTGTGTGAAAACTATCAAAACTTCCTCAACTCTTATACAATCTTACCAAATGAGCAAATCATAGCTCATAAACAAGGTATCAGAATATTCCAAGGCGCTACATTAATGAATTACATATCTCCATATTCCTTTTATAAATAAATGCTCGTGATTACATGCTATTACAAACTTTCAAATACACATAATTTTACAAAGATCCACTTACAAAAAATCAACAATAGTAGCAATTCTTTAATATAATCCTTCTACATGGTACGGACAATTTCTTCACATCGAGCATCAGTCTTTTTTAACAAAATATAAAATGATGGGTCTTTTTTTACAAGATATGAACTTATGGGTAAGTTTTACACTTTAAAAAAAAAAAAAAAAAAAATCACGATTTGGAATTCCAAATCCTACTTTTTGAAAGATTTGGGATTCGAAATCATGATTTGAAGTTGAAGTTGAAATTTTATGCAGATTTCATGAACAAACGCTGATTTGAAATCAAAATATGAAATCAGACTCCCAAATCCTATGGCCAAACGCCTACTAAGTATTCACCATAGTTTGGGTCTTTTACCTGATCCAATCATCAGTTTTATTAATCAGAATCTCTGATCAGCTATTTTATGAATAATCAAATTCTAAAGTGATCTACTTCAATGAAATTAAACACTGGGACTATGGCGAAGCAATCTAAAGAATGAGGGCCTTGGGACATGAATGAGACAGTCTATATGCATAGCCAGTTTAGCCAACACAAGAAGAATGAAGGTGAAGTGACGGACTGTGGGGTTTAAATACGAATTACTCAGATCCCTAGGCTCAATCTTCGAGGAGAAAGAATGGCAAGATAGATAAAAATGGAGCATATAGAGTGAGTTAGAAAAGATGATTGCTGTGGAGTACTACAAGAATACTATGCAATAGCAAGATATCCAATAAAGTGAAAGGCAAGGACCGGCAGCAGGGGAGTGAATGTTGGGCTTAAATATTCTCAAGATAAGTGTCTTAGAATGGGAAAGTTAAGATAAATTTGCAGTAAAAGTCTAGACAAAACTAAAATGATCACCTTTGACAAAGGTGCAAGTAACGTACATTTTTTTTTTTATGACGGTGATATTCAGGCACCCACTTGTGGGATGACACTGGGTATGTTGGTGGTGATGGTGGTATTCAGGCTAGCTTGCACACACCTCGACTTTTCTATTGGGTGCCTGTTACCTCCCACCAGCACAAGTACTGGGTAAACCCGCCTACTAAGGCTTAGAAAAAAATAGGTGCAAGTAACATATGTACACTAAAATGAGAGAAAGTTGAGATTATCAAGCAATGACCCTCCAAATGCACAAATCTGTAGGTGCGACACTTTACTGATTGGAGGTGCTAAAAAGGGTCAAGGCAATCCTAAAATCACATGGAGAGAAGTAGTTCAAAAAGACCTACGATATCTAGGAATAAATGTGAACTTAGTTAAGAGTAGAACACAATGGAAACAAATGATCCATATAGACAATTCCAAATAGTCAGGAATAAGGTTTAGTTGTTACTGGTTCTTTACATTAGGTCCAATTAGGAACAAGAGTAAGAATCGGAATAACTCTAGTTTTGTATAACTCCTAATTTTACCTTAAAGACAACCCAAAAAGGGCATAGGAATGAGATGTGAAATGGCCCCAAGAAAGCAGAATATACAGCGCACACGTGTCGCGAATCCCCAGCTAGTTTGGGATTTGTAAAATACTAGTTATCGATTGATGCATAGTTGATTGATTGACTTCAATGAATTGATTATTTCAATAATCATTTATCTATATAAGTAAAAAAAAAACAATTTTATTTGAAGTTTATATAAGTATAAACAATTTTCGTGATCCAAATCAAGGAGCCCAAAGAAAATACTTGAAACTGAAATAAAATCATCAAAGGGCTTAAGCCAAAGGAAAATTACTTGAACAGCAGGATCTTTCCAAAGAGCTTCAATATCCTGCACCAGATCCTTAGTCAGGTGAGGATAATCCATCCCGCCTCCAATTTCTGATAGCTTCTCGCCAATTTCCTGGAGCCAAAGAAACATGTATTTATGTTCGTGCAGCTAATAAAGACAAGCAATCGCATTACTTCACTTTCATAGGCTAAATGACTTCAAGATGACAGCCCAAGTATCTGGTAATTGCACAATGAACGACAAACCTTATTTTCAGCTGATAGAGCATACTTTGAGGCCTCTAACTCATTTTGAGCTAATTCTTTCGACCCATCATGTAATATCTGTTATGGCACCAAGCACCCACCGTGTAAGAATGTCAGTTTCCATGATACATGGTAATCGACACTCGTTATCAATCATGTGAACAGTATTTCTATATATGCATGTCTCTAACAACCAGCAGCTATTTTGTACAAAGGGAAATAACTAACACACCCTTTCAAGTATTCCGTACTTTTATTGTCTGATAGACATTGGCATGAATGACAGGGATGTAGTTCTTTAGCTCTGCTTCATCAAAACCAGTCTGGAACAAAAGTTTTATCTGCATGGAAAGTTAATAGAGGAGAACAGGGGTTAAAAAATACATTTGCAGAACACATAATTAAGTAAGTAAAAATTTGCTCCATCTAACAATTTAAATTTTTAGAAGAGATGATCACACATTTGACATGGTATCAGAGCAGGCAAAAGTTTTGGGTTCGAGTCTTCCACTACCCATTATCAAAAAAAAAAAAAAAAAAAAGAATTCATGTGATTGGCTCATAAAAAAAATCAAGTCCGCACGTGTAGGGACACGTTGAAGACATAGAGCCCGTTTGGATTGGCTTATAAGTTTCTTATAAGCTTTTTTCAGTGTTTAGCTGGCCAGCTTAAAGCCATTTTGTGCTTAAAATAAGCCCAAAAAATTAATTGGGCCCGTTTGGCTTAGCTTATCTAAAGCAGCTTATAAGCTGCTTTTTTTAAGCCCATCCAAACAGGCTCATAATTAAGTAAATATAGATATGATCTCTCTGACAATATAATCTTTTAGATGAGATGGTCACACACTTTAATACATAAACATCTACGAATAATGAAATCTTAATAGATATTTTATAAGATCTCTTGCCTGCTTAAAAATAGTAGACTTCCCCGAATCTCCGGCACCTTGAAACAACAGAAAAATCAGCATTCAGAAAACATAGTAATAGTAACAGGACATAGACCAGCAAACACACAATAGTAAGGTCAGATACGGGAAAAGAATACTATAAGATATGGCAGAATAAAGAACTCCAGAAATAAGTCAATCCAGAGTCTGAAGCTCCTCTATGCTAGGAAATATTCCGAAGAAGAATATTTCACTGTGCTTCCACCACCAGCATCTTGCGAAGCAGAAGCTTCATGGAAAAGTAAAGCTCAAAACCAATTGCCTTCCTCAAATTTAACAAGTCTAAAGGTAGAACACGCCTAAAGCCTGTAGGCATCATAAATCACTACATGGGTATGGTGAACATAAAAAGGAAAAAGCAAAAGACAGAGTAACAAAATAACTAGATCATAGGATAATTGAAGACTATATTGTTTTCTTATTTACCAAGTAGAAGAAGTTTCTGAATATGCTTGTCTGCCTTTGTTTCTTGCTCAATCCGTCTTTCTATCTCTGCAGTCTGAAGACACATGATCTAGTAAGGACACTGGTGCTTATGCATTTAGCAACTCTCCTAGCTTATAGACAACATTATGGGCGATTACCAAAAATTCCAAATCTATTTCGTATAACTCATACCTGAGCATTTTCCTCATCAGCTTGACTGTAATGTTTGTTTCTGCTGCACAACAAGCCCATGTTTTCGAAAACCACAGACAGCATAGGCTTGCGTGATTAGTCAAGCTAGAGATCTCAAATCTGCTGTTGCAACTCCTTTATGATGTCCATGTACCTACTTTTCAAAGAAACAAACAATTGAGAGAATAAAAATAAGCAAATAAGGTACTTATAAAAGACTTTACTGCAACTGCACTTCAGTTGAATTTACAGAATAATCAATGTACGTCTCCATAAACCCATATTTGCATCTCAATCTAATAAGGCAATTATACACAAACATATGTATGATAATGTTACACAATCAATTCGGAGCTAAGTTCAAAAACTTATTGTTGCAAGAAAGGGAAGAAATAAAAGCCAGTTGAACCTTCTATAAAATTGACGGTTAAATTGTGACGAAATGTTCATGGAAAGCCATCAAGAATGACAATGCAAGATTATTTTTAAAGAAAAATGGTCCTACACTACATGATTATGCTTCTAATCCATACGGAAAGCAATTGTTTCGGGAAGTAGTGTCTCTTCCTACCTTCAATTGTGTAGAAAAATAAAGGTAATACGTGCCAATTAGTTATTACCTAAGGCCCCAAAACCAACCTAGTCCCATTTATTATCAAAAAATGACAACTCGTCATTAATCAACCGATTAATGAAGCTCAAATGCAAAATTAATTTGGATCAGCTGCATGAATCCTCTATTTTCTTTTATAGAACTGGTCTGTGCGCATTTCGACTGTCCTCTATACACATTTCACTCTATTCAAACCCATTTCATTCCAATACATTATGACTATTAACCACGAAATTATACCATACATTACAATAAATCACTTCCAAAATAAGAAAGAAGTGACTACAACCCCTTTTTCATTATCCAAGATTACACGGCCTCTTCACCTCCCCCCCCCCCCCCCCCCCCACCCAAAAAAAAGAAAAAAGAGAACAATAAAGGGAAAAGGGTCAAAAATATCCCTCTACTTTGTTTTAATGGCTAAAAATATCCTCCGAACTAATTTTGGGTCATTTATGCCCCTTCCATTATGAAAGTTAATAAATATACCCTTCATTTGACGGAAATCCCCAAATTGATTCAAATAACCTGATTTCATAAAAAATAACCCATTCTCCAATTTTACCCGCCCCAACCCACCTCCTAAAATCACCCATTCTTCCTTCTCTCTCATATTTTCTCCTACAACTCTCAAGCCGTCAATTCCATCAATTATAACCAGAAGGAAGATTAAGAAGTGATTTTTGAAACCAGAAAACATTTTAAATTTCATCTTTGTCAAACATCTATAATTTATAAGCCTGTTATTCATTATTTGAATAGAAATTTTGTTCAAGCTCTTCCCTTAGAAAGGAAAGCGAAGAAAGACGGAAACAATTGACAGTCATTTTGGAAACAACCAATATATACATTTAAATAGTTAGTACTGCAGAGCAACCAACTAAGCAGCTAAATAAAGCACTAACTTATCACTAACCTGTGACCTGAAATAATGGCTAAAAGAGTTGACCCCATTACCTAACTAATTTCAACATAATTAGGACTCCTAAGATGACTTAAGTGAAACATAAAAATTGTAGCTCCTAAAACATGACACTAACTTTTAAATCAGTCAACGGCTAAAGAGAAAGTAAGTCTCCATGGACGGGCTTGATAGCTGGAGGAGAAAATATGAGAGAGAAGGAAGAATGGGTTATTTTAGGAGGTGGCTCGGGGCGGGTAAAATAGGAGAATGGGTTATTTTTTATGAAATCGGGTTATTTGAATCAATTTGGGGATTTCCATCACATGAAGGGTATATTTGTTAACTTTCGTAACGGCAGGGCATAAATGACCCAAAATTAGTTCGGATGATATTTTTAGCCATTAAAACAAAGTAGAGGGATATTTTTGACCCTAAGTGAAATGGAAACATAAATAAAACTAACCATTTCCTATTTTTGCTCTTCTTTTACAGTTAAGACAGTCAATTCAACATCCTACTCACGTAACATTCTTGATTCTGAAACACTCCAAGCCTTAAAACCTTTGGAAACTAACCCCAGAAGCATTGAAAAAAGCAGCAACTTTACATTTATATACATAAAGATGTATGTATAAAAGCTTAAATACAAGTACCAACTTTCTATTTCCACTTGTTTAACATTTAATTCAGTCAACTCAACACCCAAACACTCAAGATTCTGAAGCACTACAAGCCCTAAAATATTTGGAAAAGATTTATAAAAGTAAAAAAAAAAAAAAACAGCAAGTTTTCATTTAAATATATAAAGATATGTGTATTAAGTTAAGTTAAAGATTGTACTGACCGGAGGATCTGGGAGAAGAAGCAGTGATCTGATGAGAGAAGAGTTGCGGTGTTCAGAAACAATGCTTTTGAGAGACAAAGACAGACACGCAGACAGAGACAGAAAAATAGTGGGTACCTAAACCATAGTCAAACTTCAAACTTTTGACTAACCAAAAAAACAAATGGGAACCCATTTTTAACCCTTTTTCCTTTTTTGTATTTTTTATTTTTTTTTGGTTGGGCGTTGGGGGGGAGGTGGGGGGGGAGGTTAAAGAACCACTAATTCTTTTGCCTTTTCTTCATTGTTTCTTTAAACAAAAATTTACTACTTTTTTCAAAATTTAAATGAAAATGTTCAAATTAAAACTTGAACTCAATGAAATGTCAAATTTGTCCTATGTTAATATTTGAGGTCAGATCTACCTTGTCGTTAAACAAAGTAGGCTACATTTGTTTTTATTGACTAAAAACATAAGCTTTTCAACACGTAGTCTTTTTTTACGACGAAAAAATGATTAAAGTAGCCATTGAACTAATTTAATAGACTTCTAAAAGAAAGTTCCGAGCTGCCATCCAGCTAGAAAATTGACTCACCATTCACCACTGGTACAACAATGGTCATCTAATGCTTACTCCCAAACTCCACCGAAACTCAAATAAGAATCTGCGCAAAAAAAGTACGGAAAGTACCTAGTAAGTATCATGAAGCACCCCCAACAGAGTAGTGACTAGCATTAAACCATAAACATTTATTCCCTGTTAACTTTTGCGATGTGATAAGAAAGCAACAAAGAAACATGTCATTATAGTATGTAACTACATAAGCCTCTTCCATAGACAAAACATAAGAGATATGCATGAACAACTCAAAATAGAAATCACAAATCAGTTATAAGTCAACGACTTCAACAAATATTCAAATATTTTAACACGACACTCCAGCAACTACCGGAACCACCATACCAACCTCAATCAAATCAGCTAGCCTACACACCGCAAGGAATGTACCAAGTCGGTAACTCACGAAGGACGAAGACTAGTCCACAGGCATACATCGATCATATCAATGATCTAGACTCAACAATATCCAATCAATCATCATATCCAGACTTTTAACAGTTCCCCATATCAATTAGCACAATATAGTTTCACTATCTGTATATCAATCAGACTCTTAATAGTTTTCATCTATGTATATCAAACCGGATCTCAATAGTATCCAACATCTATGACACAACTTCAACATCAAACAAATCATAAATCAAGAAGCGGACAATGAAACAAAATAGTATAAATTAAGAATAACTCAATATACGAGAATCAATGCGTATAGAGATAAATAAGCAATTCTAGCATGTAAATAGACTTAAGTCATTAATAAGATGTCATAGTTTTTCTCATCATCAGTTGTTTCTTCCTCCAGATCTTGGGAATATCCTTAGCGAAAGGGACTCTACCATGTCCATAATCCACATTAAGATAATTAATGTTAGTCACTCTTGGAACAGTTTGCATCCTCTCAGCTTGCCTCAATATCCGTATTGAAACATAAGGTTGAAGGCCTCAAAGCCCCATTAGAATCAAATATGGTTGTTTTTTCGAATAAACCATCAATTCACAAAAGGGAACCAGTCAAACATCCATTAAATAAAATATTCTATCAAGTTATTCTGCATATGTTCCCAATTTTCGACGTTGATTGGTCATTTGATTTTTTTAATATCCAGAGTGACCCTTAAGTGATGTGAAAGAATATAATCACTCTCAATGGGCTTGCATACCCTGTACATTTTGAAGATGTTCTATCAACCATAATTACAATAAAAGATTATACCCTTCAGAACGCTTAGCTTCATTCTTGCAACGATCCAATACTAGGTATATTTCGGTAAATCATGAAAATTATGGTGAAAGACTTATTATTAATTCCATTATGCAAAGCATCGACCCCTATGGTAAGTCACTGTGAATGTTTTCTTCTACTTCTCGCGAGAATACCGTGAATCCCAAAAAATAAACAATTAATGTAAAAATTCTCTTTTGATTTCAAGAATCAGGAGATGAGGATTTCTCTTGATAAGCCTAACGAGCGCCTTCATAATCGAATTTGTCTATCAAATATTAATTAGCATTCTAGAGTTCAACACATATGACATAACTTTGTTCTCATGGAATCTCAATTTTTTAAGAAATTCACGCGGCAATGAAGTTTTTAAAATAATCACTTCAGCCTTTTGTCATTCTTTATCCCTCTGTAGCAAATTCACATTTTCTACATAACCCCCAATTTCTTTTAACAAAGGCATTGACTCAATATCTAAAATCTAAACATGACTCTTTTCATCCCAAAATTGCAGTAGCCACTTCAATAAGTTCTCTACATAACACAACTTCTATTAAGCATGACAAATGTCCTAACTCTTTGGGTACTTTCTCTTGTCCGTGAGTATTCAAATTTCTTCACTAGTCTTTTATTTGATTAGGCATATACCAAATCATGCTACATCTCAGATAAGTCTTGAATTAGTCCGTGTAATATAAGATAATAAAAGCCACACCTAAAAAGCGTGACCCATACACTACTAAGAAAATAACAAAAATCCACCTACAAAACCGACCTCAAATCGGAGGTCGGTATTTTTCTGGTCGGTAAAAGAAAAAACAATCATTCATGCTTGTTGGTTTGAGACTTTGATTTTTATTTTTATTTTATACTCTTCACATTCATTTTTCGCGAAAAAAATGACCTCCGGTGGTCGATGTTTGCAAAATAATTTTTCTAAAAATCGATCTTGAGAGGTCGGTTTTAAACTTTCTCGCTTTTTTACGCTAAAAAAAAAAACGATCTCCGGATGTCTATTTTCTTAAAAAATAATTTTAAAAAAGTTGTCTTAAATCAATCTAGAGGTCGATTTTTCCTGACCTGTTCTTGAGATCGATTTTTGATGATTTTTTATTAGTGACAAGGTAATAAAGGCTACACATCTTAAGTGTAGTTGTATGATGTTAAAAGCATTTCCATAGGGGAGTACAAGCGTGTCATTTTCATTGACTATGCTTTTTGTGAACTGCTGCCTTTGTTTTATGAAAAACATTGTCTTAAGAAAAAGTTTACGCTTGTTTAGGTCACACCTAGAAAAGCGTTGCCTTATGCCAGAAAGTGTGGCCTTTTAAAGGCCACACTTTCTGATAGTCTAGACCACACTCTGCAAGTGTGCTTAAAGGCCTAAAATGTTGTAGTGATGAAAAGTGTTAGCCTTCCGTCCAATCCCAGAGAGCAAATAATCTATATTCGGGTACATTCATCGTTATTTTAAAAGTGAAAGATCCTAAGTTGAAAAGTTGAATTAAAAGTTAAATGATATTTTTACCCCTCATCTAAACACTATCGCTATACTTTTTTCACACCAAATAGTAATTTTACCTACCAATAAATGATAAATGAATCAAATAAATGAGAAATAAATCAATTAAATGGCAAGATTCATGTATCAAACACATCTTCAATTATTTGTCATTATTATACTCTTCAAAAATCAATGTATAATTCAATTTATTACAATATTATCTTTACCCGTTTGCTTCCCCCTGCAAAAAGCCTCACACATAATATTTAATAGTGCACGACTCCATTAATTAAAGAAATCAATGCCCAACCTGTTTGTTGTCTCTATTTTTTGCCTTTTATTTTTTCATGAACTGATTGTTAATCTATATATTATCAAAAGCAAAGGAGGAAGCACTAAATTGAGCTAAGCGGCAGCCTAATAATATGCCACTTTGCAATTTTAGGACAAGAAATCTATATCTATATCTATATCTATATATTATTAAAAGCAGAGGAAGAAACACTAAATTAAGTCAAGCGGCAGCCTAATAATATGCCACTTGGCAATTTTAGGACAATAAATTAGTTATTTATAACAACAAATTAGTTATTCGTAAAATTAAGCCCAGTGGCAAGATACTACACAACCACTTGGCAAATTTTAGGATTTTTCATTAAAAAAAATTTAAAAACTTTTAAGTACCAAAAGAAAATTGTAAAATTATTTAGTTTAATACGATTTTTTATGAAATTGATTTTCGAAGATTTTAGTTGAATATTCAAACTTGGCTAAAATGGACATGCTCGAAGATATTTACAATTATTACAAATATAAAAATGCATGCTATTCTCTATTTTTCTTCACTTGAAAAAAATCTTGCAGTATTTTTCCAGAGAATGTGATTAAATTTTTAAGTAGGCAATTAAAATAATTTCATATTTCATGTAACACTAATAATAAAATAACAAAACAACTTCTCTGTTATACTAATTTGAAAAAAAAATTAATTAATCTATTATTACAATCTAATAATGATTTACAAAAAAAAAAAGATTTGAAGGTGGCTGAAGAAGATGGAAGTGGAGGAGAGGTGCACGTGGTGTGGTTAACACTCCAAAAAATTAAGAATTACAAAACTATTTTGATTATTATTTAAATTTCAATTTTGACAATTAATTTAATTTTGCCAGTTTATTGTAAAGTTCAATTTTTGACAGTTAATACTAATAGTAATGGTTATCTATTTAATCAAGTTTTTAGATACAGTTCAAATTGTTTATGAAACAAAAATCAGAAAGAAAAAAAAACTAATCTAAACTACCTCACATTTGTACCACGTCCCCATTCCCCCATTTCCGTTTGCACGATGATCACACATACATGCACAACACACATCATTCTCTACATATTTACAGAGAGCAACACATATGCAAATATCTTTTAGTTACTTCTTGTGGGGTCCAGTCCTCTATTCCATATTTTAAGAAAGGAAGATTTTTCTTCCTTTGACAAAATCACATTGGTAGCAATTGTGGAATTGGCCAACAAGTCAATTCTTTTGTTCACATAGCCGTGATGTAAGCGCTTACCTCATCTTAGTCGTGATGTAAGCGCTTACCTCATCATAGTCGTGATGTAAGCGCTTAGCTCATCATAGTCGTGATGTAAGCGCTTACCTCATCATAGGAAATTCATTCCTATAAATAGGCGGCTTATGGTTCATCTGTATCATCACCAAGATCATTTGCTATATACACCAAAATCTCAGACAATACATCTGAGTGAGAGCAAAAGTGAGGTATTCCATAGACTGTAAGAAAATAGTCTGTGAAGAAAAATAGAGTGTGAGTGATATTGTAGTGAGGTGGAAAAATCAAAAGAGTGTTATTTCTTTTGAGGGTGTAGTGGTCTTAGGAGTATTTGTACTCGTTACTACACAGTGTAAAATTCCTCTATAGTGATATCAGCTGCTCCTCTTGGCCGTGGTTTTTCCCTTATTCAGAAGGGTTTCCACATAAAATCTTGGTGTCATTATTGCTGCATTTTATTCTTGCTGATTTAACCATAAGTTAGTGTTCCGCGTTTATCACTAATACCGTGAATATTATTTTTGCGGGTCTATTTTATTCCCAACAAGTGGTATCAAAGCCAAGGTTCTGTCTGAGTATGCTCTGTGGTTGCAGCACAGTCTGAACTTCCACATCAGAAAAGAATTACTTTGGTCTTCGAATAAAATAGTATTTGTATTTGTGATAAACGATGGAAGCCAACACTAGTAGAATGGTTACTTTGAGTGGCGTAAATTATGCCATTTGGAAGGGCAAAATGGAAGATTTGCTCTATGTCAAGAATTTTCATCAACCTGTCTTTGGAAATAAAAAGCCTGATAATAAATCAGATGAAGAGTGGAATTTGTTGCATCGGCAGGTTTGTGGCTTTATTAGACAGTGGGTTGACGATAATGTGTTGAACCATATTTCTGGAGAGACACATGCTCGGACCCTATGGGAGCATCTTGAAAGTTTGTATGCTCGAAAAACTGTGTAATAACGAGTATAAATACTCCTAAGACCACTACACCCTCAAAAGAAATAACACTCTTTTGATTTTTCCACCTCACTACAATATCACTCACACTCTATTTTTCTTCACAGACTATTTTCTTACAGTCTATGGAATACCTCACTTTTGCTCTCACTCAGATGTATTGTCTGAGATTTTGGTGTATATAGCAAATGATCTTGGTGATGATACAGATGAACCATAAGCCGCCTATTTATAGGAATGAATTTCCAAACAGAGTTCCCCTGCGGTTGCTTTGCAAAGTGATGTTCCAAACAGAATTCCCCTGCGGTTGCTTTGCAAAGTGATGTTCCAAACAGAGTTTGGTATGGAAAGGATGTTTCCTATGACCACTTGAAAGTGTTTGGTTGTAAAGCTTTTGTACATGTGCCTAAAGATGAAAGGTCGAAATTAACTGCCAAGACAAGGCAGTGCATCTTCATTGGTTATGGCCTTGATGAGTTTGGTTACAGGCTATATGATCCAATTGAGAAGAAGGTTGTGAGAAGCCGTGATGTTATCTTCATGGAGGATCAAACCATTGAAGATATTAACAAAGCGGAGAAGATAAAATCTTCAAGTTCTGAAGGTTTAGTTAATCTTGATCAAGTTCCTCATACAAATGCTGATGAAGTTGGTGGGCTCGATGACGATGGTGATGCCCAGAATCATGTTCCAGATCAGCATGTTGATGATGATAACGATGCTGCTATTGATGAAGCAGATGCTCCTACTCATGAAGTCGTGGATGAGTCAGATATTCCACTTAGAAGGTCTACTAGACAGCATGTTCCTTCTTCCCGTTATTCACCTAATGAGTATGTATTACTCACTGATGGGGGAGAACCTGAATGTTATGAGGAGGCCATGGAAGATGAGCACAAGGATCAATGGATTGAAGCCATGCAAGATGAGATGAAATCTCTGCGTGAGAACCATACTTATGAGTTGGTGAACTTGCCTAAGGGCATGAGAGCTTTGAAGAACAAGTGGGTGTTCAAAGTTAAAGCCGAAGAACACAGCTTGAAGCCCAGATACAAAGCTAGATTGGTTGTTAAGGGATTTGGTCAAAGGAAAGGTATTGACTTTGACGAAATATTTTCTCCTGTCGTGAAAATGTCCTCCATTCGGACAGTTCTTGGTTTGACTGCTAGTCTTGATTTGGAGATTGAGCAGATGGATGTGAAGACTGCTTTTCTTCATGGTGACTTAGAAGAGGAGATTTATATGGAACAACCTGAAGGCTTCAAGGCAAAAGGTAAAGAAAATCTTGTATGCAAACTCAAGAAGAGTCTCTATGGATTGAAGCAAGCTCCCAGACAGTGGTACAAGAAGTTTGAGTCTGTTATGGGGGAGCAAGGCTACAAGAAGACTTCTTCAGATCACTGTGTGTTTGTACAAAGATTTTCTGATGGTGACTTTATCATCCTTCTGCTATATGTGGATGATATGTTGATTGTAGGCAAAAATGCTTCCAGGATTGACGAGTTGAAGAAACAGTTGAGTAAGTCTTTTGCAATGAAAGACTTGGGTCATGCTAAGCAGATTTTGGGCATGAGAATTACTCGTTCGAGAGATGAAAAGAAGCTTTATTTGTCGCAGAAAAAGTACATAGAACGTGTACTAGAGCGCTTCAATATGAAGAGTGCTAAGTGGGTTAGCACACCTCTTCCTGGTCATCTGAAATTGAGCAAAAAGTTGTGTCCTACAACAACAGAGGAAAAACAGAGAATGGCCAAGATTCCTTATTCCTCTGCCGTCGGAAGTTTAATGTATGCAATGGTATGCACTCGACCAGATATTGCTCATGCCGTCGGTGTTGTTAGCAGATTTCTCGAAAATCCAGGGAAAGAGCATTGGGAAGCTATGAAGTGGATACTCAGGTATCTAAGAGGAAGCTCAGGGGGAGCTATACCATGGCAGTCGAAGTTGCAGAAGTGTGTCGCACTATCAGATATGCTGACCAAGGTGGTACCGAGAGACAAGTTCGAATCGTGCAAAGAACTTGTCGGCATGCACTCAAATTAGAAGCCAGTGTACCCTCCTTCAGGTGAATGGGACTGGAGGGGGAGATTTGTGGGGTCCAGTCCTCTATTCCATATTTTAAGAAAGGAAGATTTTTCTTCCTTTGACAAAATCACATTGGTAGCAATTGTGGAATTGGCCAACAAGTCAATTCTTTTGTTCACATAGCCGTGATGTAAGCGCTTACCTCATCTTAGTCGTGATGTAAGCGCTTACCTCATCATAGTCGTGATGTAAGCGCTTAGCTCATCATAGTCGTGATGTAAGCGCTTACCTCATCATAGGAAATTCATTCCTATAAATAGGCGGCTTATGGTTCATCTGTATCATCACCAAGATCATTTGCTATATACACCAAAATCTCAGACAATACATCTGAGTGAGAGCAAAAGTGAGGTATTCCATAGACTGTAAGAAAATAGTCTGTGAAGAAAAATAGAGTGTGAGTGATATTGTAGTGAGGTGGAAAAATCAAAAGAGTGTTATTTCTTTTGAGGGTGTAGTGGTCTTAGGAGTATTTGTACTCGTTACTACACAGTGTAAAATTCCTCTATAGTGATATCAGCTGCTCCTCTTGGCCGTGGTTTTTCCCTTATTCAGAAGGGTTTCCACATAAAATCTTGGTGTCATTATTGCTGCATTTTATTCTTGCTGATTTAACCATAAGTTAGTGTTCCGCGTTTATCACTAATACCGTGAATATTATTTTTGCGGGTCTATTTTATTCCCAACACTTCTAACATCCTTTAGTTTCTTCTTCTGTTAAATAGCTTTCTTCTTCGTTTGAAAGGAATGATTGGACATTTTTCTTGGTTACAACTTTTAATATTTGCATGAGTTTTCAAACTTTTTGGTTTATGTTATAATCATTCTTCTAGGTCACAACTTTTAATATTTGCATGAGTTTTCAAACTTTTTGGTTTATGTTATAATCATTCTTCTAGGTCACAACTTTTAATATTTGCATGAGTTTTCAAACCTTTTTTGTTTTTGTTATGATTGATTGTAGGATTTGAATTATTTTAAGTTGTGCCATATCACTGCCTATCTTTATGTTAAATAGATTATCGAAAGCAAGGTCGAGAAAGAACTAAGTGTTTTTTTTTTTTTTTGGGCAGATTGGAGGGGCAGCCTTTTTTCTCATGCCATATATGACATCTTGGGAAGCCAAAAATCTGTAAGGTTATTTGATTTACATATTAATAAAGCCAAGAATCTATGAAGTTATTTGATTTATATATTAATAATTAGATACTGAAATACAATCTTTTTATGTGGAAAATTTCATGAGGGGCAATAAAAAATTAGAATAGAGAATTTGAAAAGTTGATCATTTCAATTTAAGCTTGAAGCGTAGAAGAATTTCTTCACTAATTATGCAAGCAGTATTAAATACAACTATTTACTCTTTATTTCCTATAACGCCTCTATGACAATGTTGCTATGAGAACTCTGGACATATTGTATCAGCTTTTGTGATCGCATTTACTAACTTTTTAACATTTAATAATTTATACAATGTGCAGGTTAATGAGTTATCGATTAGAAGAGAGAAAAAGTAATTGTGTCTAACAGCCAAATAGGGCTACCTTTTCTTCATAGACATTAAATTAGTTCCCTCTTCTCTTTCCTTGTGGGATAAAGTGAACGAAGGAACACATTGTTAATTGATTCTAATAATTTTGATGTTGTTCATATTTATCAATAGGTTGGAGAATGGATTATTGCAGCTTGATCTCATTAGCACGATCAAGGAACATAAGCATGCGTTAAGAGGCTAAAATTAGAAATAATTTATCAACTTTTTCTAAGATCATGGCCAATCTCAAGTTTATTATTGGGAAGTTAGGACGAAAGCTTTATTTCATGTTGTATATGAGTTTAATACAAAATTTTAAAATACCAGTATAATTTGTAACATAATAATAACTCGAAATCTCAGTTTATAAGTTACAAAAGGTTCAAGCAACCAAGTAAAGTCCTGCTAAAAGATTGTTAAAATTTAACATTAAGATGCCACCAATATTTTTAGATCTATCTCAATTTTAGGATTGATTTACGTTGTTTATAGCGACCGAAACAATATTTCTTTTATGAATTTAAATGATGAAGAAGTTTTGATGATAAAATAAGAGTATTAAACTAAATTAGATTTAAGGAGTTCAAATATTTATTTATATTATATTCTATTAAAAGAGGAGTGATAGGCAAGGACATAAGTGTGGAAAACTAAATGAGCAATGGTATTATAAAGTACTTAAAAATGCAAACATAGTGAATATGGAACAAGAAAAAGAAAAAGTATAAGCATATAAATAAAAAAAATTATAGCGTTGAAATATATATAGAAGGATAACTCTGTTCGAATTTGAGATGAGAAAGTCTTTGAAATATGATCAGAAAAATCATACTCCAATAAATAAGGTCACCTAACTGAAATATAAATATAAATATAAATAAATATTTATGGTTTTGATTAGTTTGTAAAATAAATAAAGTAAATAATTAAATAATGCTAAAAATTATCGTTAACCTTTGAGGTGCTAAATATGCTAACATTCTCTTCTGTAAACTTTACAATATTATTTTACAACAAGCTGAAACCTGTATATTCATGATTATTTTATTAACTAACCGCGCATCGCGCGGATATTATACTAGTTCACAATAAAGAAGGAAAATGAAGAGTTGCAATAGTAGTTACTTATGAAGAGCTATATAATGAGTATATTAAAGATGCTAATTGGTGGTCATGTATTAGTAAATATGATTTCTAAACAAACTCTATGTATTTGTAGATGTCAAGTTACAAAATTATGATGCATCACAGCAGCAGCAAGATGAATCTGACACCCCAGTTCAGGGCAAAGAAATGATTCAAGACAAACATCAGTTAAATAAAGGGAAGTTTGAACAAAATATCAAGAATGCAGGTGCTAAATGTCAGAAAAAGAAGCCAAAAAAGAAGAAAAAGAGGATCAGCAGCACGATTCCTCAAGAATATGCTTTGGGTTAAACAAAAACCAAAGCAAGTAAATACTAGAGAGGTACTGGATAAACCTGATAATCCTAAGTCTCAAGAACAAAGCTGCGACAGTGTGGAGACCAACCAGAAAGACAATAAAATCACAATCATTGATAGTCAGGGTAGCAGTTCTAAGGGAGTTAAACCTGATCATATGTCTCCTATTACTGCTGATACTGAATGCAGACAACAAAAAGGTGGTCATCTGGTATTGGACTTGGGTAGGCTTGAATTCATACCACCTGTAATCCAAAACAGACATGGCCCGGACATTGAAAATAACTCTGAACATGACTATTGTTATGACACTAGTGAAGATCAAATAGAAAGTGTATCATCTGAAGAAGAAGTCCCAGACAGCTTTCTAGATGCCACAGAAGCAGAAGACGAGCAAATCATTGATAGCTTAATTGAGGTTTTTTCCCCTGCTCCTAAAGACATAAAGGACCCTATTACTCAGGAATCTGATCAAGTCATTCAGAAGCAAGGTCTTTCTCCAAGAGGTAACAAACATAGAAAAGGTAAAAAGGTAAGAAAGGAAAGCAATATAACTTTCCTTGAAGATCAAGAACAAGCAGAAAATGTTGTTCCTCCCTCTAAAATTTCTTTATGATTAAGTTCATAATATGGAATATTAGGGGGATCACTTCCCAAGGTGCTCTTGAAAGACTAATTCAGTTAGTCAGACTGTATAGAATTAATTTTGTTGCTTTACAGGAACCTTTCCTAAAGAGTAACGAAATTGATAAGTTTAGGAGAAGGCTTGGATTTGACCATGCCATCTCCAATTCTCATAGTAAAGTTTGGATTTTTTGGAATTCTGGCATTTTTTGTTCTGTGATTTCTAAAAGTAGGCAACAAATTACTTTAAAAGTTAACTTGCAGGGAAGCACTGATCCAGTATGGATCACCACTGTCTATGCTAGATCCAAAGCAAACAAAAGAAGATACCTTTGGCAGAAACTAAGAGATTT
Organism: Lycium barbarum; assembly: GCF_019175385.1. Classification (NCBI taxonomy): domain Eukaryota; kingdom Viridiplantae; phylum Streptophyta; class Magnoliopsida; order Solanales; family Solanaceae; genus Lycium; species Lycium barbarum. Next base: position 48,049,753 of record NC_083340.1, read on the forward strand.
AAACTCCATGATTGATGGTCCATGGATCATCGGAGGGGATTTTAATTCAATTATGGAAGCCGAAGAGAAAAAAAGGGGTGTTCCTTTTAGATTACGTACATGTCTTGATTTTATTAACTGTATGGATGATTGTGGCATGACGGACTCTGGTTTTGTAGGTAATGTCCACATTTGGTGTAATGGGAGAGGGGGAGCTAACAGAATTCATATGAGACTGGACAGGCTTATGCAGAATGACGAATGGGCCAGTAAATTTCCAAATACTACGGTGGAACATCTTTCTAAGACTGGATCGGATCACAATTTACTCTTGGTTAGCTGCTCAGATAATGATCAACACGCGACCAAATATTTTAAGTTTCTCAATTTCTGGACGGACCAGGAAGATTATCTTTCCTTGGTCAAAACAGTCTGGGAAACAGAGGTATATGGTAATCCTATGTGGAGGTTACATCAAAAGCTCCAAATTCTAGCTAAGGAGTTAAGTAAATGGTCTAGAGAATGTATCGGAGATGTGTTCAAGAGAACCAAAGACCTGGAAAAAGATGTAGCAGCTGCTGAAACTGCTTATTTTGCTTCAGACTCTGACAGTGATCGAGAGCATCTCAACAGATCCAAGGCTAAATACATTAGATGGTTGAAGATGGAAGACTCCATCCTCAGACAGAAAGCTAGACTGAAATGGGCTGAGGATGAAGACTCCAATACTAAGTACTTTCATAGTACTATCAGGGCCAGAAGGAGGAAAGCTCAAATATACAAGATTAAAGATCAGCATGGCCAATGGGTAGAAGGAAATACTAACATCTCTGAGGCTGCTATTGATTATTTTAGTCAGATGTTCACTGGAAATACAAGGGTGGAGAACCTGGATTTTGTTAGGCATTGTGATAATCTGATCAATGATGAGGATAACATTCTATTGACAAAGATTCCAACTACAGAGGAAATCAAAATGGCTATTGATTCTATGGATCCAAACAGTTGTGCAGGACCAGACGGGTACAATGGCCATTTATTCCAAAATAGTTGGAACATTATCAAAGTTGAGGTAGTATCTTTTATGCTTTCCTTCTTTCATGGTGCTGAACTCACTAAGTTTTATACTCATTCCTGTTTAACACTTATCACCAAAGTTACTTCCCTTGATTGTTTTTCAAAATTAAGACCAATTAGTCTAAGCAACTTTTCAAACAAAATTTTGTCAAAAATCCTTGCTTTAAGAATCAACAGCATTCTCCCTAAGATTATATCTGATAACCAGTCAGGTTTTGTTAAAGGTAGGCAGATTACTGAAAATATACTGCTAACACAGGAGATAATTCATGGAATCAGGTCCAAATCCAATAGTTGTAATGTTGTTTTCAAACTTGATATGTCTAAAGCCTATGATAAACTTTCCTGGAATTTTTTGATCTCTGTTCTTAGGAAGATGGGATTTGATGAGATGTTTATCAATTTGGTTTATAGATTGATTTCTAATAACTGGTACTCAGTGATCATCAATGGTACTAGATATGGTTTCTTTAAATCCTCTCGAGGTTTAAAACAAGGTGACCCCTTATCCCATGCTCTCTTTATTATTGTTGCTGAGACTCTCTCTAGAGCCTTGAACTATCTTTTTCATAATGATAGATTTTCTGGTTTCTCAATGCATAAAAAGGGTCCTCAAATTAATCATCTTAGTTATGCAGATGACATTGTTCTGTTTACTTCTGGTGATAAAGTCTCTATTAAGCTTATGATGAAACAGTTGAATTTGTATCAAAAGGCTTCCGGACAAGAGATCAACACTGACAAAACTTTCTTTCTTACTCATAGTAAAACAGACAGGCTTTATAACAGAAGGATTAAAAAATGGACTGGTTTTAAGCAATCCATTTTCCCCTTTAATTATCTAGGTTGTCCCATATACTGTGGTAGAAAAAGAATTTATTATTTCTCTAATATTTCCAAAAAGATTCTCAATAAGATTGCAGGATGACAAGGCAGATTATTATCACCAGGAGGTAAGGCTGTGGTCATTAAACACATTCTTCAATCTCAGGCTCTTCATGTTTTTGCTGCTCTTATGCCTCCTTTACTACACTTTATGAAATTGAAATGCAATTTGCTAATTTTTTTTGGGGAGAAAAAAACGGCAAAAATAGTTACCACTGGTCTTCATGGGAAAACATGAGCTTTCCTACTAAAGAGGGTGGACTTGGCTTCCGAAGTCTGTTGGATATCTGTCATACTTTTGCAGCTAAAAGATGGTGGAGGTTGAGGACAAAACCTTCTTTGTGGGAGCAGTTCTTATTAGCCAAATACTGTCAAAGAAGTAATCCCATGTCCAAGGTCATAGCTTCTAAAGATTCTGCAGCTTGGAAAGATCTACTACATATCAGGGACAAAATGGACATCAACATTAATTGGAAGATCAATTCTGGTAATGTACTTTTCTGGTGGGATAATTGGACTCTGCAAGGGTCCCTTTATCAGATGATTAACCCAATCCCCAAACCTGGCAATGTAAAAGTGAAACATTTCATACAGAATCAGCAATGGGGGCTAGATAATCATGATCCTTCCATACCTTTGGATATTCTGAATTTAATCCAAAGTATTCCAATAGGTCAGGAAGGACAGAAAGATAAAGCTATTTGGAAGTTAAGCACTAATGGTTTTTTTACCTGTTCAACAGCCTTTGAATTCCTTAGAAACAAAAACATGGCTGATCCCATTTATAACTATATCTGGATCAAGAAAATTCCTTTCAAGATTTCTTTCTTTATGTGGAAGCTTCTCATGAATAATCTTCCTCTTGATGCGTCTCTGTCAAGATTTAACATTAACAAGGGTCCTAGTTGTTGTTGTTGCAGGGTAGCTTGTCTTGAAACAGGAGATCATGTATTTGCAGCTAGTGAATTGGCTAAGCAAACTTGGACCATGATCACCAGCCCTCTAGGACTGAATATTACAGGAAACACTGTTCAGGCAATCATTTGGCAGTGGTGGAGACAACAACCTAGAAACATTGTTCACAAATTTCTTTTACTAATCACCCCAGTGATAGTTTGTTGGGAAATTTGGAAAGCAAGATGCACCAGAAAGTTTGAGAATAAAAAGATTACTGCCTCTAATATTTGTTTTCAATCTCTGTTTCAGATCAAGGTGGCCTTCGGGAAAAAATTCAAATTTATAGACTACACCTGGAATTGGAGCAAAGTTTGTCTGATGGCAGAAAATTTCAAGGCAGTGATCACAAGCAAAATGATCAAATGGATCAAACCAGTAGGCAACGCTTGGAAGCTCAACACGGATGGAAGTTACATGAAGAATCATAACAAAGCTGGAGCTGGGGGTATTGTTAGAAACGGAATTGGAAATATGATTATGGAATTTTCCTATCCTACTCAATTCTGCACTAACAACTATAGTGAAGCAAAGGCTGCTTTAATAGGCATCTCTTGGTGTGTCAACCATCAATTTGAAGCCTTAGAAGTGGAACTAGACTCCATGATAGTGGTCCAAATGATCAACGGCATCATCAGACCTCCTTAGAAGCTTCAGGACATAATTGAAGATATTCAATCAAAAGCTCTACAGAGAAACATCACCTTCAAGCACTGTTATAGGGAAGAAAATGAAGTTGCGGACCCTCTAGCCAAACACGCTGCCCAAAATGAGGTTCCAATAATTGTTTTTGCAAGAATGTGACCTGCCAAATGCTATTAGAGGTCCCCTCAGGATGAATAAATTAGATTTCCCTTCTTTTCGGAGGAGAGTTAAGAAGAATGCTACTTGGCAATTTAATCCTCCTTGATAGTGTTATTCTTTAAAATGCATTAACTAATCACTGTTTCAATGCATTACGATTTCATTGTAAGATCTGTTAGATCATCAAATTTCATAGGATAGGTTTGCTCATGTCCTAAAAACATTACGGAGGTAAGGCCTTATGTCCCACTCTATTTAACTGTAACTGTTGTTTTTTTGGAATTCAATAGACGCGGTAGGGGTCTTGCCAAACCCCCCATCACCCGAGAAGTGAAAGCCCGGATGAATGATTTTTTTGGTAAAAAAATAAAAAATAAAAAAAAATGTAGATGTCAAATCTATGGATATATGTCTTTACCTTATCACTAGATATTTTTAATATTTTTTGTTATTTACATTCAAAAATGTGTATAAATTCTTCAAACTTCTAAGGAAGCTTGCAATGAAGGAACTGAATATTGATATATTCATGGAGGTTGAAGTCGATCACAAAGTTGACCTTTTAGCAGCTTAATTAGTAATTGTGATACATTTCATGTGTTTGAGAAATTGCTCTTTTAATTTTTTAGGTAATTGCTGGAAGGATTCAAAGTAGTGTTTTCACTGATTACACGCTTAAGGTAAGTGAGACGAAGACTCTACTACTACTATTTTCTTTCATTGTTTTTTCACTTATGTTATTTAGGTTGGCTATTTGGAGAGGTGTCACATTTGTCTTTCTTCCATTTTTTTTTTGTTAGATTAATTTTCCAAGTTGCATAAATCATACCTACGGTTTTTGGAAGAAAATTATTATAGATAATTATGGTGAATCTTTTTTATTTTTTATGAACGATTATGGTGAATCATGTCTAAATATTCTGATGTTTCCTCCTTTCTTATCTATATCTATATATTATTAAAAGCTGAGAAAAAAATCCTCTCCTTAAGCCAAGTGGCATAAAAAAGAAAAAGCCAAGTGGCATTATTAAGACAAAATAAACTACTTTTCTAACTAATAAAACTTCTGAATATTAGATTGATAATTTGAATTTCAAAAACTTCCCAAAAAAGGGTACATAACCGTGCATTTTGTGCATATATTTTTAACATTCAGTTTTTAAAATAAAAAAATAACTTCTTATACCTAAACCAACCCCACTCCGTCATCCACGATCCCCCTTTCCCTACTCATGCCCATAGAGTAGAGATTTAGATAAAGCAAAATTGACTTATATTTTGCTGCAATCTATTGGTCAAATGAATTGTTGAGAACTTCCTAACATGGAAAAACAAAAGCATTGATGTTGAAAAGCGGAGCACATTGATTTATCAGTTTACTGCAGAGGTAGTATAATATTGTACTTTTTTTTTAGTAAGTCTCATAGACCTCCTCTAGGAGTTGGGACAAGTCCTTGAGAACATATGCATTTTGTATCAAAAGCCATAATTTAGTAAACTCCTCATTTCATATACAATATTAAATTTCAACTCAGATACATGTGATAAAGCTATGCATTTAAAATCTTTACGTCAATATTTAGTATTAAACATGTCGCTTGAAAGTGTAGTATTGTTCATGTTTAATGGTGGTTAGATTGAACATGTGGATGCAATTGTCTTTGCAATTGAAAGTTCCCCATATCATTGATAGTTGATAGTATTTACTTTTCCCTAAAGATGGACTATTTAAATGGGCAACTACAAATAATTTGCAGTAGCTTATACTGGTATTGTGTGGAAAATGATTGGGATTCATCTTTTACCATCTTTGGTCATGCATTGATAGTTCATATTTGATATTTTCAATACAATATTTCCAAATTTTATGAAACAGTTCATTTATTTTTATTTGGTTCTGCTGATTCATGAACTGATGAATGTATAAGGAAAAATTGAAAAATATGTATGAAGAGTTCCTTTAGGAGTTGGAACAGATCTTATTGCCCACACAATATATAAGGTATCAGTGAAATGGAAAATGAATTCCATATGTTGCTGCATATTTAATTTATTTTAATCTTTTCAAACATAATGTATTTGTTGAAGATAGCTGAAGGAGGGAATCTATGGTTGCAAATGCTGAAGAATCGAGGCTGCCTACTGGTGTGGCATGGATGAGCCATTGTGGTAACGGTGATGACAAAATGAGCCAAACTATTGGTGAGTGGCATAAATGAGCCATTTTCGATAGTGCAATGACATATTTGAGCCTTTTCCATATTTTTTAATTTTGAATTTTCAGGAAAGAAGCTTCTAGGAACTCTATTTTCCTTTACCTTCAAACAATTCGAGCTATATATATATATATATATATATATATATATATATATATATATATATGAGGATAAAGTTGTCTTCGTTTTCCAAATAAAATGGTACTTCGAAATTTCAAAATCGTTGAATTGATCTAATAGTATGTAGGGTTTGCTACTTGAAAGTTATAACAGTAATAAATCAAGCATAGTTCCTATTCCTGTTTTCCATTCACATTTAAGAAATTAAGGAGACTAGCTGGATGTCTGAAATTCAATAGATTAGAAGGTCGTTGTACACTTTCCATTCAAAAGTTATTTTGTTTTCGTTCTTTTCTCAGAATTACTATTACTATTTTCTGTGAGTTTTTCTATTTATTTGTTGCAATACATTGTCATTCTAATTAGGCTTTTAACACGTTTAAGTTGTATTTTATTCGCTTAAAATAACAGTTTTATTTTTTTTCCTCTTTTCCTTTTTTCCTGAACTCTATAATAGCATTTAGTATTTACTGATCTCATATTCACTGTACCTTTCACAATGAGTGCAGTCTTTACCGAGAATTATGTTATCAAAGCTTTCGATTCCTTTCCTCCATCAAATTTAAAAAAAAAAAAAAACTATTTGAGGTCAATCTACTAGCATCGAGAGTTGAAAGCGTCTTTGAAAATTGACAGTAACCAATTTTTCTTGCATTTATTAAAGGTGCCGAGAACTTGTTTTGATGAAGTCACAAAAGATGGAGAAATTAAGGCATGTTTAAATCAGAAAAACAAAGAGGAAGAGAAATCCAAAGAAGGCAATAGTAGCAAGTATCAATGTCAAACATGTGATAGATACTTAGCATTCTTATGGTTACTCGATTCATAACATCATGATTGCCCTCCTCGGCAGTGGGGCAATGTAGAATACTCAAGAATCAAGCAACATTCAGTTTGGATTGTTAATGTTGCACTTCGGGATTATATGATTTCCCTGGGGATTATGGAACACACTAAAAGCAGGGATTTAGGAAAAAACTTAATTAAAGAATTTTCTCTTCCAATTTTAAAGGGTTAATTTATTAACGTGTAGGCTGAGCTTAAAACTAAAGCATGAGAAGACTCTTGAAATTAGTTTTCTCATTCAATGGACATGTAATTATCTAATATGCATACATGAAACAAAAATGGGGAAGTGGGATATTGAAAACGTGAAATAGATTTGGCCTAATAGATGGTCAACTACATAACACTAAGATGTTGAAAGGAGAATTGGAGGTATGACCGTCTATTTTGTGGGATGAAAATGGAAGATTGTACTAAGTTTATGCACTCAGTGTCCATCTTATTGTTGATGGGCTTGCTCAAGAAATTCTTCACTTATTGATCAAAATGTAGACAAAGCAGAAAAGTCAATATCAAGTACCATAAATTATTGTTAGTCTTCAACAATAATCAAGATGTTTGTATTTGCTTAGTGTTACACCCTATTTTGAACGGGTCCAATATAGTTTGCAACTTCACGGTTCTTCTAACTGGTTTTAAAAGGGTTAGAGTCGCCACCAAATTTTTAAGGAAAAATAGGAAACCTATATGCATTTGTGTGTCTACTCCATTTTTAGTCCACGAAACCTGTAAGATTCTAGATAAAGGTTTTATTTATCCCGAGGGGAAGGTATTAAGCATTCCTGAGAGCCTGCCCAAAGACAGTCCTTAGACTTAGTTTAACTGAACACTAGAGGGGGATTATCTATCTGTTTATCTTTATTATTACCTGTTTTCAAAATGTTATGACTTCATGAAAAGCTACACTAGGTGATAATATCCTAAGTATATACAGTGTATAAAAATGTATTTATATCAAGTATTCATAAAGAATGTATAGTAAAAAAGAATATATAAAAGAGTATAAAGAGAATGTACCTCGTAAGTATAAAAGTATATCTGTTAGTACAAAGAGTGTATATATATGTTAGTGTAAAGAATGTGTAACTATATTAAGAAAATAAAAAAAATTGTAAGACTATGTAAAAATAAATATATCAAGGATATAAAGAATGTGCGTCTATGTAATGTGCGTCTATGTATATTAAAAGAATGTATGTATATTAAACATATAAAGAACCTATTTCAAGTGTAAAAGAGTGTACGTCAAACCTAAAATGTATAAAGAATTGTATAACTAGGTATATTAGTGCATAAAGAATGTAAAAATAATTTACGAATATTCATTGGTGTAAAGATTTTATATAACGAAATTATTCAGAAAAGTGAAGTTTATTTGACTTGTTTCTACCGTTTAGTTAAAAAGAGTTTTTGTTTAATGAATATCCTATCAAAAGAATAAGGAACAAAATAATTGTAAAAAGTATTGGTAAAAAGTAAGTATAAGGAATTGTGGATAAAAAATGAGTGAAAATGTGTAATGCCTCTAAAGAATAAAAGATTTGTAAATGGACGATTTAATATTTGCCAAGCGTCAAAATGTGAATTTAACTTAATTAAAAAATGTATTAGTGTACACGAAACAATATAAAATGTAAGTTGTATTAAGAGTGTATAAAGAATCTAAATTAAAGGATGGACTAGTATTTTTGCCTAATCGTCAAAAGTGTGAATTTATTTAACAAAGTATTTATACCAAGTCAATTTAATCTAGTTATGAAAGTATTGACGGCCTAAGTCTTGCCTAAAGCGAATGACAATTTTAAGTTTAATAAACAAGGCGACAAGTAAATAAATATATCAACCCGTCATTCCAAAAATAAAATTTCCACTATACTATGAGTTTACACTACTAAAAAAACAGGGATTTTCGACCAAAAATTTCGACCACACGAGGTCGAAAAAACCTTTATTTCGACCAATTTTTCGACCACACGCATAGGTCGATAACAGCTTGGTCGAAATTTTTTTCGACCACGTGTGGTCGAAATCACATTCTACCGAAATTAAGGGAAAAATTATTTTCGACCACATGTGGTCGAAAAAATTATTTTTATATTGAATTATATTTAACTTTTTCGACTACGTGTGGTCGAAAACATTATTTATATTTAAATATAAAAAGAAAATAAAAATTCAATTTCGACCACATGTGGTCGAAATTGTAAATTGGGCCCAGAATTTCGACCACATGTGGTCGAAATTGAATTTTTCTGGGCACAATTTCGACCTCGTGTGGTCGAAATTGTGAAATATCTGGACAGATTTTCGACCACAACATTTGCCTGCTTTTGGCAGCCCACCTGCCAATTTCCAAATAGTCAAATTCATCAACCAAAACAGCTATCCAATTCATCAACAGTGCAACACAACAACCATAAACAATGTTCAAACACTTGAACACTTAAACATTGTCCATTCAAACACTTATAAACAATCAAATTCAACCTCAAAGTACTTAAAATTAAAACTACATTCAAACACTTAAACATCATAAACATCATTCAAACACTTAAACATTATAAACTTAAAAGTGCTTCTAATTCGAACTAAAAATCCCCATATTACAAACTGATAAAGCATGAGTGCATGACAAAAAAGACGAACTAAAACAAAGAAAATTTCTTCTTTTTTTAGCTTTTAGATGACTTCTAATACATGGTTAATCAAAGAAGCTCGGAATGCACAAATTAAGGCTAAATTTTCACCACCATATTAGTTCTCCAAAGGGAACTCTATTTCCTTTGAAGCCATTGCTGCGCTACTTCAATTATTTGTGAAACCCTTTTAATTCTTTCATTTTCTTCAACAGATTAATCTAGCTAGGTACTATATAATCACTTGGAGGTTGAGTTTCTGTCTCGTTGACTGGCAAGGATGGCATCAATGGCATCTTTTACTTGAGAAATATTTGAAGCTTTTCCACCCTGTGTCGGCCAAAATTCATCTGTTGCCAACACCTGTAACCATACTCACAAGAGTTTAACTTTTGTACATTGACTCATTGTAAAATTCTTTTACACTATAAAATAAATTGAAAGGTAATCATAAGTAAATATTCTTATCTGGTGAAATAAGTAATCTTAAAAATAAAATAAGTAATTTTCTAAAAAAAGTTAAATTACATTGATAGTATAAAATTTCATTACACTAAGTTAGATCGTAATAAAAGTAGAGGTAGTAGAAGCTAAGATTGGAGCTTAACTCAAGAGAATAAAAATCAAACAGAAGCACAAAAATGCTAACAAGGTTTATAAATATTCACCTTCACTTGCAATTGAAGAAACTTGACGTAACTGATTGCTTTCTCTAACATGGTGACCAAATCAACCTGCATTAATATACATGAACCAAGGATTAAGAATTTTCCTTAATATGAACATACAAAATTGTAGGAGTAATAAAGAAGTAAAGGATTTAACCATGTACCTTGGAACCATTGGGAACAAGTTCTTGTAGTATCTTAAGTCACTCACTGATCCGCTCTCTTCCTGTTTAAGCTTACAAGATATGCAAAAGATGAAACAACAATAGCAAAAGATGCAAAAGCGAAGTGCCCACTTCATTGAGGTGAAGCGCAATTTTTTTTTTTAAAAAGAGCAAAATAAATAGAGAATATATATATAAGCAAAAGTTCAAATTCAAAACTAAAGTAGATATCCATAGACTAAAAGTTCAAATAAAAAACTAAAGTGGATATCACAAAATCCTCCAGACCATAGGACAAACAAAATCAAAGCTACTAATAGTTCGACATCTAGTTCTTATTCTTCTACAAGATTGTCAAAATCTTGTACTCCCACATCATCATCATATTGCTCATCATCTTCTTCAATTTCATTATCATCTTCTTCAACTTCATCAACTAGGAAATGACTTGCCGCTTCACCGCTTCATTCTCAGAAGCGTCCGCTTAATTGGGTAGCCTCCGCTCCACTTACCTGAAGTGACAAAGCTTCGCTTCACCGCTTTAAGCGAAGCGTAGCGGTGAAGCGCCAGCTTTCCTGAACACTGGCACAGTGTATGCTGAGAAGAGTCGAAATGGGCAAAATCCTTCATACATTTTCAATAGGTTCCAAAGAATTGAATTTCTGAAGTCCAGGTCATGCATTTATAGTATTCTTTTTCATCATCTCAACGCCAAAATCTCTTTCAATTTGATAGGAATGAGAGAATGTCAACCTTATCAAATATAAGTACGTTTAATTATGCTATTGACTACTAGTATATGCTAACATGGCTCAGCTGATAAGAAGATGATATTTGGAAGTTGATTCAGGAACATGCTCAATTACTCTAAAGGGGGAAATAATCCTCCTAACACGAATAACTCACTTCCTAACCAACAACCAAACGACCCTTTAAAGCACAAAAATTTGAGGCTCAGATACTACATTTTTGCTCGGACAAAGAGATGGCAACCACGCCATGGCTGCAAAATCACCAGTCGCATGCCAAAGAGAGCCTCAGATGCAGGCCATCCTGGGATTTGCCAAGCCAAGATACGGGTCGGACTGCCCTCAATGCCCTTGTTAGCCCAGACAGTAAAACATTATCTTCATCACAACCTCTTTTGCTCAATTACTCCAAAAGGAGGAAACAGAAACACACACTGAGATATACAGCTGAAGCCGGAGGCGGACCCAGAATTTTGAGTTCGGGGTGCTCTATTAACTATTTATATCTGTTTCCTTTATATTTTCTATACAGTTATACACTCCGTAACTGAATTTAATGGGTGCCGGAGCACCCAAAAATTCTACATAGGTCCGCCCCTGGCTGAAGCTGTAGATTGAAGAAAATGCATGCATATTTTTCATGAACAAAGGGCTGTTGGTTTAGTTGCTAAAAAGAAAATCATTGGCACAACAGAGAGGGGCAACCGCCCTTAACAGAACATCCCTTTTCTGTCTCTGGCCAGAATTTTTTTTAAAGAAAATTCTTGGCCCTTGCCTAAAAATTTCCCAACTTTCTTCAAACAAAAACATCTTTTTTTTTATGACAAAACAAAAAACATTTTCTTCATACCAAACACACCCTTTTAGCATAATAACACAATACAATAGGTAACAACCATTCAAACAAGAGCTACAAGACTAAAATTAAAGCTCAGATCTGTTTATAAAACAAGAAAATAAAGACATCGCCATGGCTGCAAACCTCGGGTTCAGATCCGGGTTGCCCCGCCAAGATACGGGTCTCGTTAATTTCTCTTGCCAAGCATTAATTGTAACCTCAGGATTCTCTCAAGCTCTTCTTTGTGAGATGAACTTAGCATGGTAGAGAGAGGAGAGAGAGAGAAGAGAGTGAAAGAGAAAGGGGGGAAATGAAAAGAAAATTAAAGAGACTAGAGTCTAAATCTTTTGAAATTTTCGACCACATGTGGTCGAAAATAATTAAGTCAGATTTGACCGACTTTGACTTAATTATTTCGACCACATGTAGTCGAAATTAGATTTTTATTTTTATTTTTTAATTAATTTTTATATATATATATAATTTAATTCTGTATAAAATGTTTTTTTCTCATTTATTATTTGTATAAAAATTAATTTCGACCACACGTGGTCGAAATGTATTTTTCCTATTAAAAAATCGACCCAGTATGGTCGAAATTCTATAAAAAATTAAATAAAAATTAAATTCTTCAAATTTCGACCATCCGTGGTCGATTTTTTTTCGACCAAATGTGTGGTCGAAAATGACCATTTTTTTAGTAGTGTTATGTTTTGTACAGTTATATAAAAAATGCGGAAAGTAAATACAAACAGTGATTCGATGAAGTCTCCGGGTTCCTTCCGAGTGTCGTCTTCGGGATGTATCTTCGGGTACCTGTATAAACACTTAGTAAAAGTGTTAGTAAGAGAATAAATAACTATTGAATGAATTAAAGAAATAATGAATAAACTTAAAATAAAAAACCCGTCTTTTGTACATCGGAGGCCTTGGAAATCGACGGAAATTTCTTCATCGGGCAAAAGTGTAGTATTTGTAATAAATTGCAAGATGAAAGAAAAAGTATTAGTTAAATTTTTTTGAAAAAGTTAAAAAGTAAGGTATGTGACATAAAGTCTTTAAAAAGTGATTTGATAAAGATTCTTTGAAAAAGTAATGTGACCAAAGTCCTTGAAAAAGTAGTTTGACAAAAAGTTATTGAAAAGATGATTTGACATAAAGTTTTTTGAAAAAGTGATTTGACAAAAGAATGATGAAACTTGATTTGCCCCTAGAATTAGTGTAGTGTATGTAATGTAACAAATGTATAGGTGAATGATGTATGTAAAGAGAACATAAGAATACACATGAAAATATAGGTAAATATAAATATGATGTATAGCCAATGTAGAGTAAATGTAAATAGCAAAATATATAGAAAACAAAATAGGCATGTAGTGTGATGGTATTGACAAAAGTGTAAAGAAAATACTGGACAATGTATACATGTATTGAAAATAAATAAAGTTGTAGAGACAATATAGCAAAAGATAATGCATAAAAAATGTAGAGACAATAAGTGCATTCCTTTTAATGAAAAGTTTCTCTCTTCTTTTCTTAGTAGTTAAGTAATGTAAATATGTACATGTATATGTATATAACGTATTTGTATAAAAAATATATAAAAGAATAGATAGATGTAAGATAATATAAAGGAAAAGTGTGGAGAGGGTAAGAAAAATGTATGTAAAATGTAAAGAAAAATGTATAGAGAATACAAAAATATAAAAACAATATATGAAGAAATTTAAAGACACAATGTATATAAATAAATGTAAAAATAATATAGATAAATAAATATAAAGGCAATGTATATATAAAAAATATATAAAGACAATGCAAGTAAATAAATGTAAAGACAATATATATGAATAAGTAAGCAATGTATGAATGAAATATAAAGACAATTTAAAAAAAATATAAAAAGAGGAAGAAAGTGCTAGCTTTGCTAGTCTTCCTATAGAAAGAAAATCTAGAGAAGAAAAATGTGTGTGAGGTAGTGTGCAAGTGATGAGAAAAATGAGAGGGGAAGTCCTCCTTTATATAAGCAAAGGTAAATCACTTTTTATCCAAACCCATGTGCCAAAACCATGGGCTTCACAAAATCATGACTTCTCAAAACCATGTGCTAAATCTTATCTGTGTTTAAAATTAGTTCCTCCGACTTCCATGTAATAATAGACTGTAACTAAAAATAATAAAGTATAAAAATATATTTAAGATAATTTCGTGAATAAAGTAAAAAATGTGATTTGAATTAAGGAGACTTGCTAATTAATGAAGTAAAACTGTATTAGCATGTTGTTTATATACAAACGACTGTAACAAAATAATTATTTAAAATGAAAATAAATTGATAAAAATTCCTATTATTTAAAAATAAGGATAATCATCAATAAATTATATTAAAGTTAAAAATGTATAAAAACAGTATATTGTGCTATTTAATGACTAGGAAGCCTAAAGAAGTTAATTTTTAAATACAGAGGGCCAAAATTGGGTGTCAACACTTAATAACATGGTCGATCCCATTCTGTATCCATCATTTCTCTTTTAGCTGTTGACATAGTTGAGTGACATTAATCAAGTGTTACTGGCTTATCTATTAGGTTGATATAAACACCAGAATGTGTAAGTTTTTACCATCTTTGACTTCATAAGTTTATTTGTTATATATTGCATAGAAGTAAAATTACAATTCATTTAATGTGCTCAAATAAATATAGATCGCGCATCGCGCGGATACGTATACTAGTTGTATTTAAACTGCGAATATGAACTCTACAATTGTTCCTTAATTGTACTTGATCTCTTTTACGTATCTTTCCTATTTGAACTACGCTTAATATCTTATTTTTCTAGTGCTATACTGTTCATATGTTACAAAAAGTTAGGTTATTGGATACAGTTGAAGCTAACTAATTAAGAACTTCTTTTGTTAGGTTGACCAAGGGTTGCTATATTTTGGAAACTGGTAACCTCCTGCTGTATTAACGCATATTGACTATCGTTAATATTTCTTTTCTAATCGAAAAAAGAAGTACGACAGGCTTTACCTGACCCTTATGCCTTCTTCTTCTCCTCACCCAACTTAAGAAGTTAAGGACCTTGACAGATTGAACCATATGGAATAAAAAATATATTTTAAATACATAGGGTATACACGCAACGTCCGTATCCAGAAATTATTCTCTAAAATATATGCAAACAAATCGTGATAGCGTCCTTTTGAGATCATAAACCTCTTTGAACTTTACGCAAAATCAAACTAATGATCTTAATATTCATGATATTTGCTCTATTATTTCCTTAATATACATGATTTAATAGAGATTGTGAGTTGAGAGTTGAAACTTACACAAATGGTACTCATACATACGATCATATATGAGCATCCTTATTAGTCCATATACGACTCACAAAGTTGCTTTTTTCTTCAAATTTATGCATGCTAGACATAACTTACTCTTGAAAATAACTATTGGGTTGGGTCCACCCATGAGGGGGTGTTAATATGCGCGTTAGCTTTTGCTCCTCCAAAATTCTACCTATAACGTATAAATACACCATTATGGGGGTTGGAACAGAATGATTTATCAATATTAACATGACGGCTAAGGTTTACAAAGAGAAACTCTCAACATCTTCCTAGAGAGGATTTTTAGGCCATGAAAACAAGAGAATTCATCCGTTTTGTGAGGATTTTTGATGACCGGTGACACAAGTCGTGGTTGCTGTAAATCTGCCTCTGCTAAGGAGAAACCCGTAAATCTCCTAAACTAGTATTACGATTAAAATACTACATAAAAGGATTTCTTTCTTGCTATATATTTCTCTCCATTGTTATATAACTGGAGCTTAGTTTCAAGCCAATTGCCTTTCACATCTCACATCCTAGTCTTAGCTTCAATTGTTTGTTTTTTGCTACAAAAGTTTGTAGGTTAGAGAGAGAAACATATAGTTCATTAAGACCCATAACTAAAGAGTAGGATTGGGCATAAATACTGAAAACCGAAAAACCAGACCGAATTGAATTAATTCGGTTTTCGGTTTTTCGGTTCGGTTTCGGTTTACGTTTTTAGAAACTTCGGTATTCGGTTTTTAGAGTTCGGTTCTTCGGTGTTTCGGTTTAAACCGAAATTTAATATATATATATATATATATATATATATATATATATATATATATATATATATATATATATATATATATATATATATATATATATATATTCATGGCACACACACCCCTATTGGGTGTTATTTCATGAAATTTAATACATTACCCAAAGAAATTAAAATAGACCAGACCCAGTAAGTTTAAGCAAAAAAAAAAAAAACCCAATTGTAACAAGCCCTCTTTTACTTTTGTATCCCTAAGTTTAATGTCTCCCAGTGCTGAACATCCCTCCTATTTCTAATGTGGGGATTGGTGCAAAATTTTCAATCTTGAGAAAATCAAATATCCTTAACAAAATAAGGTGACTAGGATGTGTCTTTAGGATTAATGTATGTCCTTTATGTGTTTTCTTAATTATTCTTACTGTATGTATATAACACCTAGTAATCCTATATCATGGTTATGGTTTTCTGTTCTTATATATCCTGTTTGTTTGATTTTGATTTCAATTTATCAGGTTTATGTTTTATTGCCTTTGAGAATATGAATTGGTGTAAATGGAATCGCTTCTAATACTATATAAAAAAAAAACGAATTGAAAAAACCGAGGCCGAACCGAACTGAACTTTAAAAAACTGAAACCGAAAGAATCGAACCGAACTAGTTTGGTTTGATGTTCACTGTCCACCTTCAAGAAATCGAAATCGAAATAGCCGAAC
Organism: Lycium barbarum; assembly: GCF_019175385.1. Classification (NCBI taxonomy): domain Eukaryota; kingdom Viridiplantae; phylum Streptophyta; class Magnoliopsida; order Solanales; family Solanaceae; genus Lycium; species Lycium barbarum. The sequence continues at coordinate 48,066,506 of NC_083340.1, forward strand.
CGAAGTTTGAAAAAACCTAACCGAAGAACCGAACGCCTACCCCTACTAAAGAGTGTCTCCGCCATTGAAGCCGTCTTTTTTGGTTACATTGGAAAATTGACTAAACGAAGTTCTTTAATTCTTTTAAAAGCCGCATGACTTATTTTTGCCAGTAGAAGAAACTCTATTTTCTTTAACACATTGTCCCAAATTATCAAAATCTCCTCGTGTTTGTGGCTTTCATTCGCCAAAAAATCCGCACCTTGATTCGTCATCGAAGCCATCAGCCAAACGCTAAACTAAGTGCAAAATGGCGGATAATCGACTTACTTACACAATCTTATAAAGCTGAAAAATTGTATCTCTCGTCAATAAAGTGCAAAAAAGCCAGAAATCCTCTCAATTAGTACTTGAGCTTGTAGATAAGGAAATACAACGAAGCAAGATCTAGGGAGCAGTCTAATAATACATTTTAATCATCTGAACCACACAAGAAATTATTAACAATTTTGTTGAACTTCTCCCCATGCTCCAGTTGGGGAACGTGAGAGGCATTCTTAATGACTTCCAATCTAGCCTTCTCTCCCAGAAGCCTGCATTAATTTATGAATCAAAGATGGTCATAAAATACGACACCCCTTACCTTTGTCTATGTGAAAACACCACGTCTAACCCCTGTTTGGATGGTGGTTTCCCGTGGTTCATTAATGTATGGTTTTCTATGAAATCATGTTTATTTCCATTGTTCTTAAAATTATGTGGTATGGATTCTTAATGACTTCCAATCTAGCCTTCTCTCCCAGAAGCCTGCATTAATTTATGAATCAAAGATGGTCATAAAATACGACACCCCTTACCTTTGTCTATGTGAAAACACCACGTCTAACCCCCTGTTTGGATGGTGGTTTCCCGTGGTTCATTAATGTATGGTTTTCTATGAAATCATGTTTGTTTCCATTGTTCTTAAAATTATGTGGTATGGTGTTGTAAACCCGTGGTTCATTCCATGGTTATAGAATCATGAAAAGTCCTAATTTTTGTAACCACGGATTTGGTGGTTTTTCCGTGGTTACATATTTCATTTCTCCATTATACCCCACCCTACCACTGACCCCCACCCCACCCTTGCCCCACCCTCCACCATTCATCCCACCCCATCCCTGCCCCACCCTCCACCATCCATCTCACGCTACCCCCACCCTACCACTCACCCCACCCTCGCCCTACCACCCACTCCCACCCCCAACTACCCCACTCCTCTGCCACCCACCCCAACCACCACCCAGTACCCCTCACCACCGCCCAACTCCACCCCACAACAACTCACCCCCACCCTACCACCCACTACGCCCACCCTTATCCTACAACCACCCACCCCTCCACCACCCCCACCCACTACCCCTCACCACCACCCAACCCCACCCTCACCCTCATACCACAACCACCCACCTCACACCATCCACCACTCCACCACCCCCACCCACTACCTACTTATTTTTTAAAGTTCCTATTTTATTCTTTACCTGAGTTTTATTAATATATATAAACTAATTTTTAATTAAGAGTTAAGGGTATTTTAGTAAACTTACAAGTTATTATACAGTACCATACAGTCAAACCAAACAATACAAATGTTATTAAACCACAACAAACAATACAGTCTATCCAAACATGGTGTTCATTAATACAGTACAATACAATACCATACCATACCATACTGTACATTAATGAACCACGGGAAACAACCATCCAAACAGAGGGTAAGGACATCAAAGCAAGGCTTCAGTGCAATTTTTTTGGTAAAAACTCATGTTTGCCGCCGAGGGTCAGGTAAAACTTATTTGACGAGAAATCAAATGCCTCAGTCCCAAACAAATTTGAATCCTCTATTGGATCTTTTAGACAAGAAAACCACGCAAAGAAATCTACTTGTTTAGAGGCCTTGAAGTCGAAATGTGTTTATTACATTGGATAGATTAATATGCATTTTGCAAATATGCTTCAACACTTGAAAAGATAGATAATTTCTGCAATTTTTTTCGTGCACACCACTTTAGCAAAATAATGGAGTGCAACAATCCGATTAAATTGTTGAAATTGGTCAAAATTACTGATATATGTTTTGTTTTGATTCTCAATGCCTACTTGGTTTTTAAATGGTATTCATAGTTTCTATAGACAGGTAAAACCGAGGACATGGATATCCTCGGTTTCCCGACATTCAAGTTATGGTCGGTCAAGATTAGACCGACCTTATCAGACCCGATATCAAAGTTCGACTTGGAACGAGGCGTTAAAGCGAGATGAAAAGGCAGTTAGGCACCACAACTAGAAGACCGAAATATCCGCCATCAACCGGATATTTCGGCACCGATTATGTTAAACAGTTGTCAACAGATTCTGTTTCCCTTTTTAGAATTGTACTAGGGTTAGGACTCTTCTACTATATAAAGAGGAGGCCCCCATTTATTTTAAGGCGGTTTTTCCCTATCAAGAGAGGCATATCGTGTACCAAGCAGACAATATAATCGTCAAACTTCCATTCATCTTTTCTGAATTTCTCATTATTACTCACTGTTCAATATCGGGTCATAGGGGATTGACCTCGGTTCTTAGTACCCGAGGCCGGTCAGCGCTCATCGCAGTCAGATCTATATATTTCATTTAATTTCTCTGTTTGTCGTATAATCTAACGTCGTGTTGAATTAAACCACATATCCTTAGCGCCGCGTACAAATTCAATTGTTATCTATTTTACGAGTAAACAGTTTGGCGTCCACTGTGAGGCCTAGGATAATAGTGGTGATTTAGTACGAATTCTAATAACACTCGATATTTTTACACTTGTTCTTTGAAGTTTAATTTCAGGTTTACCCGACATGTCAGACTCTCATTCTGTCAACTTTCACGCTAAATCAAACCACCACGAGGGAAACGACAATGGGGTACCTAATAACAACGTACCCCCAGTCGATCCTAACCAGATCAGATCATCAATAGGCGACGTGCCCGTCGGTGGGGATAACGTAGCCACGCTGCAACAGCTCCGGAACCAGTTAGACATGGCTATGGCACAGTTGCAAGCCCAGCAGGAGGTTATATCACAACTGCAAACTCAAAATCGAGCACCCGACGCTGCTCCATCCGAGCAGACCGAGGAAACTGAAGAAAGGCACATTGCTGGAAATAACGGGAATAATCTCAGACAAAATGTTAAGCTGATAAGAATGCTCGAAGAACTGACAAAACGAGTAGAATCCGGGGAAAAGAAGATAGAAGCGAATGACAAGAAGGTGGAAAACTATAACTGCAAGGGTCGACCAAATTCCTGGGGCACCCCCGGTGTTGAAGGGATTGGATTCAAAAAAATTCGTCCAAATGCCTTTTCCGCCAAGTGCTGCGCCGAAGCCGATCCCGAAGAGGTTTCGCATGCCCAATATCCCAAAATATAATAGGACTACCGATCCAAAGGAGCATGTGACTGCATATACATGTGCTATTAAAAGCAATGATCTCGCCGAGGACGAGAGGGAGTCGGTGCTGCTTAAGAAATTTGGGGAAACCCTGTCGAAAGGAGCAATGATATGGTATCACAACTTTCCTGAACATTCAATTGACTCATTTTCCATGCTTGTGGATGCTTCTGTCAAAGCTCATGCTGGAGCCATTAAGGTCGAAACCCGAAAATCAGATTTGTTCATCGTTAAGCAGCGAGATGATGAAACCCTCTGTGAGTTTGTGGCCCGGTTTCAAATGGAGCGTATGGACTTACCTCAGGTCACTGATTACTGGGCCATTCAGTCTTTTACTCAGGCACTCAACTCAAGAAGCTCGATTACATCTATGGAGCTAAAGCAAAATCTAGTAGAATACCCGGCAATCGCTTGGGCTGATGTACACAACAAGTATCAATCGAAGATCAGGGTCGAAGATGATAAGATTTTGAGAGCCTCCTCGGTATCATGGCGCCCTAGCAAAGGGAATGATCAATCAAAGAGAACAACAGATCGAGAGTCGAGACCGTCATATGACAGGTATCGACCTTATCCACCTGATCGAAGGGGTAACGAGCGCCACGACAAACCGAGCAAGAATGATAGGAGGGGCGATCGAGGCCCAAATAATCATGGACTGATGAATAGAAATGCTACCGACAGATCCTCGGGGAATAAAGAGGTCCCAAGATTGTCTGAATATAATTTCTGCGTCGATGTAGTGACCATAGCAGCGACCGTTATCCTCAACCGGGAAACAAGACACCCAAGGCCGATCCAGTCTGATCCTGAAAAATGGGATAAGAGCCTGATCTGTAAATACCATCACACCCACGGTCATCGAACCGAAGATTGCCGACAGTTAAGGGAGGAAGTAGCTCGTCTATTTAATTTAGGTCACCTTCGAGAGTTCTTAAGTGAACGAGCCAGAACCCACTTCAAAAACATGGACGCCTACAAGCAAGATAGGCCGGAAGAGCCTCAGCAAGTGATCCACATGATCATGGGAGGAACGGACATACCCCAGGGGCTGGTAATGAAACGCACCAAAGTTTCCATAACGAGAGAAAAGCGAATTCGAAATTACGACACCGACGGTCCTATCTCGTTCAATGACGAGGATATGGAAGGCATCGTTTAGCCTCACAACGATGCACTGGTAATATCTGTCCTTGTCAATAAATTTAGAATTAAACGTGTGCTGATTGATCCAGGTAGCTCGGCTAATATCATCCGATGAAAAGTCATCGAGCAGCTGGGACTACTAGAGCAGATCGTGCCAACAGTTCGAGTCCTCAACGGGTTCAACATGGCCTGCGAAACAACGAAGGGTGAGATCACCTTACCGATCAACACGGCCGGAACCACGCAGCTGACCAAATTTTATGTGATAGAGGGAGATATGGGATACAATGCATTGTTGGGAAGACCATGGACTCACCTCATGAAAGCGGTCCCCTCAACTCTGCATCAGGCGTTAAAGTTCCCGACTGCAGAAGGGATCAAAACCATTCATGGCGAGCAACAGGCAGCAAAAGAGATGGTCGCGGTCGAAGAAGCTATTACGACGACAAAGATACCGGTATTGAACAAAGGGGAAAGTGCCAAATAGCAATCACAGATTCCGATCCCGGGGTCCTCGGAAGATCGGGATAGGAACACACCAGATGAAGAACTAGATTTCGGAGTTCCGAGGTCCTTTGTGGTGCCCGATGATTTAGATGCCACCAAATCCACAGTCGAAGAACTCGAGCAAGTTATACTGTTCGTTCATCTGCTGGGACAGGAAGGTATACCTGGGCACGGGGTTAACCCCTGAGCTCAGGATTTTTTTTTTTATTGAATTTCTTAAAAATAACTTCGATTGCTTTGCCTGGTCCCATTTAGACATGATAGGTATCCCACCGGAAGTGACAGCACACAAGTCTAGACCCGAGTTTCCCTCCAGTAAAGCAAAAGCGAAGGCCGCAACCCGAGGTCAAGCATGCGTTCATCAAAGATGAGGTATCGAAACTCCTTAAAATAGGGTCCATTCGGGAGGTTAAATACACGAATTGGCTAGCTAATATTGTTGTGGTGCCTAAAAAGGGAAATAAATTTAGAATGTGCATAGACTATAAAGATTTAAATAAGGCTTCCCGAAGGATTCATTTCCTTTGCCCAGCATCGATCGTATGATTGACGCTACGGCTGGTCACGACATACTGAGTTTACTCGATGCCTACTCCGGGTACAATCAAATACAGATGGACCCGGGGGATCGAGAAAAAACCTCTTTCGTGACTAGGTTTGGCTCATATTGCTATAACGTAATGCCTTTCGGTTTGAAAAATGCTGGTGCTACCTATTAGCGGCTAATTAACCTCACGTTCGAACACCAAATAGGAAAATCAATGAAAGTTTATATAGATGACATGGTTGTTAAGTCCTTGCGAGCAGAGGACCATTTAAAGTATTTGCAGAAAACTTTCTGCATATTAAGAAAGTACAACATGAAGCTGAACCCGGAAAAGTGTGCCTTCGGCGTCGGTTCGTGTAAATTTCTCGGATTCATGGTATCGAATCGGGGGATTGAGATCAACCCGGACAAGATAAAGGCAATCGAAGATATCACCGTAGTAAACAACATCAAAGGGGTGCAAAGGCTGACCGGACGCATAGTCGCCCTGAGTCGGTTCATTTCCAGATCCTTGGATAAAAGCCATCGGTTCTTCTCATTGCTAAAGAAAAAGACCGACTTCGCCTGGACCCCCGAGCGCCAGAAGGCCTTAGCGGAGCTCAAGAAGTACTTATCGAGCCCACCTTTGCTACGCACACCAAAGGCAAATGAGCAGTTGTATCTATACTTGGCGGTGTCCGAGATAGCGGTAAGTGGTGTCCTGGTTCGAGAAGAAGAAGGTACGCAATACCTAGTTTACTATATAAGTAGGACCCTAGGTGATGCTGAAACCCGATACCCGCACCTAGAAAAACTTGCATTAGCTTTATTGAGTGCATCTAGAAAGTTAAAACCTTACTTTCAATGCTATCCTATATGTGTCGTAACATCATATCCATTGAGAAATATCATGCATAAACCCGAACTCTCGGGCCGGTTAGCAAAATGGGCTGTCGAAATTAGCGGGTACGATATTGAATACAGACCTCGAACTGTTATTAAATCCCAAATACTAGCGGACTTCGTGGCCGACTTCACGCCGGTCATGATCCCTGAAGTCGATAAAGAACTACTCCTCACTTTGAGAACTATTCCGGGAGTCTGAACCTTATACACGGACGACACTTCTAATATGAAAGGGTCCAGGTTGGGGATCGTTCTCAAACCACCAACTGGTGATATAATAAGACAATCTATTAGATCTGTTCATTTGACTAATAATGAAGCCGAATATGAGGTTATGATTGTAGGTTTAGAACTAGCAAAGAGTTTGGGAGCCGAAATCATTGAGGCCAAATGCGATTTCCTCCTGGTGGTCAACCAATTGAACGGTACATTCGAGGTCAAAGACGACCGAATGCGGAGATATGTAGAAACGCTACAGGTGGTCCTTCGTAGATTCAAGGAATGGACACTCGAACACGTGCCTCGAGACCAACATAACGAGGCCGATGCTTTGGCAAACCTGGGATCATTGGTAGAATTGGAAGAGTTTAATTCCGGCACTGTGGTACAGCTAATGAGTTCCATAATCGAGACCAGCCACGCTGAGATAAATTCAACCAGCTTCACTTGGGATTGGAGAAACCAATATGTAGACTATCTTCAAATAGGGAAGCTACCACCCGATGCCAAAGACTCGAGTGCCCTTCGAACCAAAGCAACCAGATTTTGTTTGGTCGACGGCCAGCTATACCGAAGGTCGTTCTACGGTCCTTTGGCAAGATGTTTGGGGCCGGGGGAAATTGGCTATGCTATGAGGGAAATTCACGACGGGACTTGTGGAAACTACTCGGGAGTCGACTCACTGGTCCGTAAGCTGATCAGGGCGGGTTACTACTGGAACGAGATGGAGAAAGATGCCAAAACCTTCATTTGAAAATGCAACGAATGTCAAAGGCACACCCCGTCGATACACCAACCGGGGGAAGAGCTTCATCCAGTTCTTTCTGCGTGGACATTCATGAAATGGGGAATGAACATAGTAGGGCCTTTGTCCTGGGCCCCAGGATAAGGCACATTTTATTTTACTTATGACTGATTATTTTTCTAAATGAGTTGAAGCACAGGCACTTGAAAGGGTCAGGGAAAAGGAAGTCATTGACTTCATTTATGACCATATAATCTACCGATTCGGGGTACCCGCGGAAATTGCATGTGACAACGGGAAGCAGTTCATAGGGAACAAAGTCAGCAAATTCTTCGAAGAATACAAGATCAAAAAGATCTTGTCCACCTCGGACCACCTGAGCGCGAATGACCAAGCTGAGTCAACAAACAAGATCATACTGCAGAACTTAAAGAAAAGGCTAATCGACTCTAAACACCGATGGAAGGAGATTTTACCCGAGGTTTTATGGGCCTACCGCACTACGGTGAGATCAAGTACCGGGAAACGCCATTCTCCCTGGTATATGGCACTGAGGCTCTAATACCCATCGAGGTCGGTGAACCAAGTTTAAGATTTCAACATACTACTAAAGACTCGAACCACAAAGCGATGTCTGCTAGTCTGAATCTCGTGGACGAAAAAAGAGAGGCTGCCTACGTCCGGTTAACAACTCAAAAGCTAAGGACGTAAAGATATTATAACCGAAGGGCTAACCTTAGGCATTTTCAAATTGGGGACTTAGTCTTGAGAAAGGTCACGCTTCACACCAAGAACCCCAACGAAGAAAAATTGGGCCTGAACTGGGAAGGGCTATACAGAGTCACCAGCATAAACGGGAAAGATTCCTATCAACTCGAGAATGGAAATGAAATACAACTTCCAAACAACTGGAACGTGGCATACCTAAAACGATACTATTGTTAAAGGTACGAAGTGACCTTTTGTTTTCTGTTCTCTTTGATTTAAACAAGCAGGCATACATCGAAGTGGACATCGGAAGCAGCGCAATAGAATCTGAGAAGCCATAGACTTAGGACTGAAAGCACGTGATGCACTTTTTTCCCTTCGATCGGTTTTGTCCTGAAGTGGGTTTTTCAACAAGATTTTTAATGAGGCAGCGCCGTACAACGTGCTACTAAAATATGGAAGACCGGTCAAGAACCGGGGACTGAAGACTGTCCATATCGGGTCAATAGCACCCGAGCTCTCATACTTCGAACTCAAGTACTAGGGGACTATCATATCCGGGGTTCATAGATACCTATGTAAAGCCAAGTCTTGAACGATAGGATTTGATGTAAGAAGACCAAACGATCTATTGAATCGTGTCCGATTAGCTTGTTCTTGCCACGACAATTATTATAAATTTATTTCCGGTTCCATCAAGAAAAACGAGGAAAATCTTCAAAATATTTAATATTGCATGTTTAAATGTCACCGAACCGGACCCCCCAAATATACGAAATGCATAAACTCGAAGACTACAGTCTGAATACGAAATGCGTTAGCCTAAAAGACTACGGTCTAAACAGTTAAAAACTATGGTTTAAAAATGACCACGTTGTGCGACTCAGAGACGTCAATGTTCGCAAACAAGGCCTTTCGCATATGCCACACACTCGAGAACGAGTCATTATCACTTTAAATATACATGCTAAGGCAATGGCGCATATCAGACAAACATTCAACCGGGCCAATAAATATTTAATTCTTAAATACAAAGTACAAGGCAATAAAAAAAAATGATGAATAAGCCGGGAAAAAATATTCTTATATATAAAGTCAAGGATTTACAAAGGCACAGATAAACGACCTTGAGTCCAAAAGACAAAAAGAAATACAAGGCCCCTAAGCCTAATCTTTTCCCGAGCTTACAACATCACCCTCAAGGTCGCTATCCGACCCCTCAGGATCATACACGGCCTTCGCTTCTGCTTCAAGCCCCCTAGCCTTCTCGATTAGATCGGACAAATCTATCGTGGTGGCCTGAATCTCTTCAAGAGTCTCCCTTTGGGATAAACACTGTATATATTCGGCCCGAGCATCGCTAGCCCTCTCGGCAGCGGTCACGTTGGATTCATACTGAGCCAACATACTATCATATCCCAAGATTTGGCCCAGGGCTTTGTTATATTTGGCCTGTAGATCGGCAATATCCCGGCCAAGGACATTGCGCTCCGATTCGGCCTAGTCAAGTCTTGACCAATGTTCGGCAGCTTGATCAGACATCATACTGAGTTGCTCCTTGAGAGCATCCTGCTCGGTGACAACACCAACTAACTTTTCTTTGAAAATATCGAGCTCAGGTTTGATCTCGTCCAGTTCTGCCTGAAGTTGGTCGATCTGGGTCACATAAGACCGGGCCTAAGAAGGAGTTACGTTAGCATCAACTGTTAACGGTTTATTATGAACCTCAAAAGCCCTTACTTTCTCTGCTAACTGGTCATGCTCCTGTTTTGCCTCGGCAGCCTCTTTTCGGGCCGCTGTCAGATCCGACTGAAGGACGGTGGGGTCGGGAAGGCTCGAGATATACTCTAGTTTCTGCCCGTAAAGATCCCTGAGCGGATCCGCATCCCGAGTTTTCTTCTCGAGCTCCGCCTTGAGACGGTCCACGCCCATCCTAAGTCGGTGGAAGCTTACGTGATGGAGCACAGAGGCCTAAGAAAAGAAGAAGAGCAATTGTTAGGATATGACAAGAAAGTAAAGTTAAGCGTAAAAACAAAGAGAACAAGATGTACTCGGTTCAAAGTATGTTGGGCCTCGTTGAAAAGGCAGGATTCGCTAACCTCTGCCATTTTTTTCCGATCCTCTTCGGTCACTAGAGGGTATAGGTAGCTGGCCACCCCGACCGGGCCCGACAACATGTTCATGTCGACCGGTACCTTAAACGAGACTAGCATTTTTTGGTTCGGGTCTACGCTAGGGGCCGGGAAATTTTTCTCCAATCTAGGGTTGAAATTGACACCAAAGTTACTGGCCACGGGGGTTGACAAGTGTTCAAATCCCGAACAGCCCGTGGCCGGGACATCACCTCTATCGGTCCGATAGCCAGATACCTCGTTTGGCCCCGCAGGGTCCTCGACCATCTTGCCTTTGGCTGTTGCACCGTCAGATGGTATATCCATTGTTCGGGGCGGCGAGTCCTGTATACAAGTAATGGTCTCAGCCAAAGCCATAACCTATATTGGAAGGACAGAACCTATGCCATATAAAGGCGAAATGTAAGGTACCTTCGAATCTGATACGAAAGGCGCTGCCCTCGATCCCGAGGCTGCAGCAGTATATCTCCCCGAATCTCACATAGATAGGGGCTCGGTAGCAGCATATTGGGGCACCCCGATCTTTAGCTCAACGGTTTCCACACCTGCCGGTCTCGGGATACCTTTGTTCGAGACCACCGGCTCCTAGTTTGAACTTCCCCCCCAAAGAGGGAATGGTTTCTGTCGAGATTTTTAGCTCTTGGTTGATATTTTCCCTAGAAGGTTGATGCCTAGGCTTCATCATACGAATGATCCTTAAGTAAGTCAATGACATCGGCATCTAGAATCTGGGCTCGGGCGTCATCTGTAGAGGGCTTTTTGATGGTAAGCCTTGATCTTTTGCTGACCTCGGAAGGGGCGCGAGGAGATTCGGCGGATCGCCTTCTCTTCTTCTCGACCTTACCTCCTTGGCCGGGAGCCTCGATGTTCGCCTCATCGGCCGAGGCCTTTTCATTATCCAGCCCCCAAATTTTGGTGGCCTTTGAAAGACCTACAAAAGGGAAAAGGGTGGAACAAACATATCAACCGTGGCATAACGCGACAGGACAACACCATGATAAAGAACTTACCATGATTATCGGCCTCCCATCTGGACCGGAATAGCGCACGCCAGTTGCGATCGGCGTAGGTGAGCTGAGAACAAATGTTCCTAATCCATTCCTCCACATTAGCAACCGCGCCAAGGGTTCGAGAGATTGCTACATGCACATGAACAAAATTAAGAATTGTTATAAATCAAATATCAGCGATACGACCGGGGTATTTGAAATGGAGATCACTTACGAGTTGGGTTCTATTTCTCGGGGAACGGCATCTTGTCGGTATGAATTAAATCCTTGTTCTTGACCCGGACAAACCTCCCCTGCCAACCTCGATCCCTATCTTCATCAAGGCTAGAAAAAAGAGCTTTCTTCGTTCGTTTTGTGAGCTTAATCATGCCTTCCCGAAACACTAGAGGACTATACAACCGGAGGAGGTGACCAACCGTGAAAAGTTCATCCACATTTGTTGCGAAATAACGGAGGAGAACCACGATCCTCCAAAACGAGAGATGGATCTGACCGAGGCATACCTCGTATTTCTTGCAAAAGTCCACAATCAACGGGTCAAGCGGACTGAACGTGAAGGAGTAAGTATAAACACTCAGATACCCCTCCACATAGGTCGTTATGGATTCCATTTGGTTGGGAATAACGACATCCATACCTTTCCAACCACAGTATTCTTTAACCTGCTCGAGTTTATTTGGGGGAATCGTGCATATATAATTCGATATATCAGCGCCCCGATCCCCCTGCTGGGAAGGTTTTTCGACCTTGAAATCCTTGGCAGTTATGTAATCGGATAGGACAAAATCCAACAATATCGGTTCCAATTTCGGAGCCGAGGATGTCTCGCCGGCCTTAGTTTTGGAAGACTTGGTCATTGTTCTAAGAATAACAAGGTTTGAAGGTTTCTATGGAGGTTTGAAGATTTGATAAAGAATTGAAGGTATGAATGTATGGGTATGAAGATTTGCGTATTCAAGTGCACGAGGGTAAAAATATTTTTTGGTGAAAATCTGAAAAGTGAAAAAGTGAAAGGAAAAAGTTTGCTTTTATAGAGTGAGGCCGAGACGGTTTGCATTCCGTAACCGTCTTCTCGCCCAACCAGGACTTGACATGTGGCCGATGTCAGAGCGACGCGACGGATGGGACTTTGATCCTATCCATCCATAGGAAGCGTACAGGAAAGGGAACCGGACCACCCCTCCAGGTTATCGAGGCATATATAAACGGTCCAGGCCACTGCTAGCTTTAGTTCCCGGATAAGTTACTTAAACTCTTTTTCGGATCAAAAGCCCGCAAGTGGACTTCGAAGCGGCTAAGATCGGGCATTGGCATTAACGCAACTATGATTGGATGAGGCTCCTATTGGACCACAAAGGATGCGGGTTCGAACTGACCAATGTCGAATACGAAGTAAAGAGTAGACAAACGTGGCGGTCGATAACAAGACGTTTCAATTTTTTATGAACAACAAAGCGAGATAACGACAGATTGGATATTTCAGAAGCATAAACAAGAATGTAAGTTCAAGCAAGAGAAGCAAGTCAAATACGCTCGGTAAAACCCAGCACGAAATCGATCAATAAAGTTCTATTCATTAACTCCATAAGGCAAAATCCCGATTTTATCGGGTACATCAGTTCAACAAAAAGGAAAAGAAAAAAAGACCTATTTTATGATCCTAGACTTAGAACAAAAATAACCTCCCAAGCCGGTACGGAGAGCAACGACATGTGACACCGACTAGACGACCCCGAGATTTTTCTTGGGAGCAGACGAACCAGCGATATTCGGCTCTGGCAGATATTCCTCATCGATAACTACGATCGGTATGGGTCCTTCACAAGGGATCTCCCGTCGAGTCTCCATGATATGGTGTGTCCTGACCCGAGAACCAATCCCCGAATGAATAACCGAGGTGCTCGCAGCGGCTCGGGGACGGGGTTTTCTCACTGACGCCGTTGTCTTTCTTCCCCGAACGGTATTCTCGGCGCCCTCTTCAACAATGGTTTTCTCTTTCAAAGATTTTCTTGTTGGAAGCCCTGAAAATCGAAGACGAAGTTAACATACGACACGAAAAATTAAAAATCGTATGAACAGGTTGGGAATTACCGTGGCTTCTGCCTTTCTACCCTTCGGGTGCCATACTCTGCTAGGAACGGCCCGAGTACGAGAAGCTCCTAAAAGTGAAACCACCCATTCAAAGATGGTAACGATGAGTTCAGGCTCGATCGGATTCGGAGCAGGGTTCCATATCTCAGGGAAATCGACGGATAATGGGCGGTGAGTTGAGCCGTACGTATCATCACGAACCGGTGGAGCCATCCCCTGTCGTAATCATCTTCGGGGTCTATAAGCCCTGGATTTTCTCGAGGAAGCCGGTGAATTATCCCACCTCGGATTACCCGAGGCACGTATATATGTAACAGGTGGTCAAGGGTGAAGGGAATCCCAGCTATATTAGCCAACACTTCGATGCAGTAAACGAGCCTCCAAATTTGTGGAGCGAGCTGGCCGATACACACACAATATCGGCGGCAGAAGTCCTCGATCACTCGAGGTACGGGGAGAGAAAACCCGATGGCAAAGGGATAGGTATAAGCCATCGAATAATCGACAACGTGATAATTCATCTTCATCCCATTTTCAACAGGACATACATCAACACCCGCATTGAAGTTTCAGTCCTCCCTGACCACGAAAATGTTAGCATCATCAATGCAGGACTCGAACTTTTCCACGGAGTTGAGGTGATACGACACTTTGCAGTCATTTGCGTATTTGAAACCCGACAGAAGAATATCCACTGCAAGAAATTCTAACTCCCCATCAGGGCCGGTGGCCCCCGTCGGCAACCAAGGCGGTGAGTGGGGAGGGGACGCAGAATAGCCTTCGCCTTGTATTAACAATGGAAGAGAAGCCATGGCCGTGGTTGACATACAAAGCCAAACAAGGGAAGATCACGCCCTAGCAAAGAAGGTTCAAAACTTGGAAAATGGTATAAACTTGGTATGGGCACAGAGAAGGATTTTCTTTCTTGGAAAAACAAGGTTTAGGTTTAGAGGATAAAAATGCATGACAAAAGAGAAGATACATGGGCTTTATATAGAGAAGAGTCCAAAAGGCTTTGTAGTGGATCAAGAACCCTGACAAGGGGAGGCTTCCCAAGAAATATTTGACGGCTGAAGTAATGATGAGCTGACATCGGGCAGAGTGCGGAAAGTTTGAAAGGATGTCTTGCCTTAGGCTGGTAGGGACAGCTTGTTTAGCTTCATCTGGATCCATTTCCTGTAGTCAATATTTTACCTCGGGAAATAGGAGACTACCTGTATACGGGTAAAACTGAGGATATGGATATCCTCGGTTTCTCGGCATTCAAGTTATGGTCGGTTAAGATTAGACCGACCTTTTCAGACCCGGTATCAAGGCTCGACTTGGAACGAAGCATTAAAGCGAGATGAAAAGGCGGTTAGGCACCACAACCAGAAGACCGAAATATCCGCCATCAACCGGATATTTCGGCATCGATTATGATAAACAGTTGTCAACAGATTCTGTTTCCCTTTTTAGAATTGTGCTAGGGTTAGGACTCCTCTACTATATAAAGAGGAGACCCCCATTTATTTTGAGGTAGTTTTTCCCTATCAAGAGAGGCATATCGTGTACCAAGCAGGCAATATAATCGTCAGACTTCCATTCATCTTTTTTGAATTTCTCATTATTACTCACTGTTCAATATCCAGTCATAGGGGACTGACCTCAGTTCTCAGTACCCGAGGCCGGTCAGTGCTTATCGCTGTCAGATCTATATATTTCATTTAATTTCTCTGTTTGTCGTATAATCTAACGTCATGTTGAATTAAACCACATATCTTTAGCGTCGCGTACAAATTCAATTGTTATCTATTTTAAGGGTAAACAATTTCCATTTGTTTTTGAAAATGGTCCTTGAAATTGTTGCCTATACAATTCTACATTTTTCCAAGTAGCATAACTAATCCTCGAGAGTGTTTTGGCAAACACAAAAAATAGCCTTCTTAGGGCATGTGCTAGGTAAAGGGGAGATCGGTGCAATACTTGGGACCATCTAAAACCAAAACGAAACTATAAAAACGAAAGGGTTATTAATTAAGAGCAAAACAAAAGTATACTTATAGTTCAAATGTGATTTAGGGATGGGAAGCGGGATGGGACATGACAATGTGATTTAGGGATGGGAAGCGGGATGGGGCGGGACAATGTGATTTAGGAATGGGAAATGGTAGTGGCAGTCCGAATTTTGCATAATCGGGTTCAATAAAGACGATCATGACCAGTATGTAGTATAAGCAATATCGGGTACAAAAAGCAGGATCTGGTCACTATCTTTTATTTTTTTAATCTTTTTTGTTTATAACACAATCTCAAAATGAAGTCATATTAAAGTCCGTACTTTATAATTTTAACACGTGGGAAATGGGATGGAACAGGACAGGAAGGGTGAAGCCATATCCCCCAAAAGCTTTTGACAGTCCGGTATAGGACTACCTCGGCTCAGCTCAAGTCTTTTTTTCCTCTCTTTTCTACCACATTTATTTAGCTATGAGCCGACGAGCTTAACATATTACTATCATTATTCTCTAAATTTTCATTTAGCCCACTCCTACCTTGCCTCACTCTTCATTTTCAAGAAAATTATCTTAACCCGCCTAACCCTGTTTATGATTCTCATTGCCCAATCCCATTGCCATCTCTGATGTGGTTACATTTAAAAGAGCTTTCAACACCACTATATAATAGTACTAGTGATAAATAAGCAGGGACGGCTCAACATAGTCTGGGGCCTAAAGTTAAACTAGAGGCCTCAAACTTATTTGACAAAATTTATGTAAACTTCTGCATGAAGTTATTTTTCTAAAATTTTGAGAAACAAACTTACTAATATTTTCTAATGAGTTCGTTTTAATATTTCATTGCCGTGACGATATGTTTAATCCATTCAATGTACCTTTGTCAGGACTTAGAAAGTGAACTCGTTATAAATAGGAAAAATAAATAGCTGCATATAGAGGAGGAAAAATCAAAATTGAAGGAAGAAGTAAATGCACAAAAAATTTATACTTTATGCGTTCATTTTAGTTGTCATGTTTTTTTTTAATCCCTCTAAAGAAAACATTAACTAAAACGATAATTTGATTAAAGTACTCTTATTTTGTTCACTGATTTCAATATAATACTATTCTTCTTTTCACCATTTTAATCTCTCTTCACATTTATTAGAGTAAGTGTAAAAGTGAAAACATAATAATTACTTGTATCTTTGATTTCTAAAATAATAAGTATTTTAGACCAATAAGTTTTAGTAACCTTGACAAGTAAATTGAACTGAAAGGAAGAGCAATTTGCTCACTTATTTGAACTTCAACCAAAATCAAGAAAAAATATGAACAAACTTTAAAACCTTTTATTAATATTAAATTATAAATATATAGATATATTCTAATGCATATCATATATAGTGATTGTAAATTTTGGGGCTCTCAAAACGTGGAGGCCTAAAGCCATGACTTTAGTTGCCTTGCCATCTAGTCGGCCCGTAAATAAGTCATAGATAAATGATACGTCATAGTTTATATATATTAATGCATTTACTATTTTGATACCACAGCCCGATGCATAGAAAGTCAAGATAAAATAATATGAAGTGGTTGAAGAGTTGGGAGAGAGAGTACATACTCTTTGAGTTCAGTTGCCTTGTCAAGTAGGAATATCTGATCATGCTCTCCCCACACAATTAATACTTCCTACGTACACCAATAAAGCTATCAACATTACATTATTTTCCAGAGAAGAAAAAAAAGGATAATTAATCACTTGGCATTTGCAAACAAAAAAAAAAAAAAAAAAGTAGCAAATTTTTGTTTAGAGATGAATTATTAGTAAGGGTTAAGTAATATACCTGTTGAAGTGGAGTAATATGATCTACTGTGTCATCTCTTCCAAGGCTCAAACCTTTTAACAGTTCCAGCTTCTCCTTCCTGTTTTCAACATATAATTTCTGCATCCAGTACTTTTAGTTGCAATTAACAATAATACAGTTTTGATTCCTTATTTAGAAGGAACGAAAGAGACTACATCCACCAAATTATGCAACATAATATGAATCTTTCTGAACATCAAACAAGAAAAAAAAAATACTATTGTTTTCAAAAACTCTTTTTCTCTTCGGGTGTGTTTGGTACGAAGGAAAATATATACTACTATTTTTCTGAAAAATAAGTAGGTTTCTTATTTATTTTCTGATATCCGGTAAATAAGCAGAAAGTATTGTCCCAAATACATTTATATATAGTCTAAGAAAAACACTATTGGTGTTGACATGAGGATGGTGGTGGGGGCTATATGGGGTTGTGGGTGGGTGTGTTGGAGGACGGACATTAGACAATTTGTGTGGAATGTCATTTATAGAATTTCTTTTCCCTACTTGCACTAGGGAAGACATTTTTCTCATTTTTGAAGAACTTGTTTTTCTAGAACAAATATTTTTTTAAAATTTTGATCAATTAAATATGAGAAAATTGAAAAACATTTTCTAGAAAATATATATTTTCCCTCGTACCAACTAAACACACCCGTCATCATCTTTTCTTTTTCATTATCCCGTGCTTTCCCGAGTTTTCCCTTTTTCATTAAGTATGAATTATCCTGCGGTATTCAATATTCGTTGATTGGATTAATTAGGATTTGTTCTAATTAAGTAGGATCCACAATATCATGAATTTCTCAATTTCCAGATCCGTGTATTCCAGAGAAGCAATGGTGCAGTTGCTAAAGTAAAAGTCAAATGTACCTTAGCATATTTTTGGATTCAATAATGCATGCATTTTGTTTGGTGAAGCATGTTTTTGGAAAATTTTGGATGACCATGTTGTTGTACCAATTAAGGTGAATTGATAGCTATGTTCGTTTCAATTAAATACTTGTCAAAGCGGTCCACAAAAGCTATAAAACAGCTATACCTACCAACCAAGAAATTTGTCTAAACTTGTTGACAGATCCAACTGCCCCTGCTTTATTATTATTAAAAATAAAATAAAATTTTGATGAGAGATCATTCGTTACGGTTCTTTTCATTCTAAATAATATCTTCAATTAACTACAAATTCTTTCCACTAGATTATTGATTCATCCATGAAAGGACATCATTCATTATTTTTTACTGAAAAATCTTTATGCAAGAACGGAAATAGTTGATGCATACTCCACTAAATAACGATCTTCCAATTATTTATTTCCCTAATATTAAACGCAAAACTGCTAAGCAAAAATTTAGGAAATCAAAACCAAAGTCTTGTATTAGTATTATTTTATTAGTATCTCAATTTCAATTTGTTTGTCTTCTGATTCGGCATAGAGTTTAAGAAAATAAATAATTTTTTTGAATCTTGTGATATTAAATTAAAGATGTGTATAACGTACTAAATATCATTTGAATCTTGTGGTTTAAATATGTTATGTAGAATGTTGGATATAAGGAGTTACATATTCAATATAAAATGTGACATTACTTTTTTGACAAGTTAAAAAGGAAAGTAAGATAAACGGGGAATATTATTGTGACCAAAAGAGAAACGAAATGGAAGTGAAAAGGAAAGGTATAAAGATAAACCAATATTAAGGTTACCAGAAACTTTGAACTAAAGCTTTACACAGAGAAGGAAAGATTAAACATAGCATTACTCACATGATCCCAAAAGATCTACCACCTTATCTTTTTCAAGTGTTAATTAAACAAAATACAATATAAATAATCTTTGAAATATCCGTGGTAAATAATTTCTCCATCCATAACTATTGCCTCCGTCCCAAATAAACAATCACTTTAGGTCAAAAAATTATCCCAAAATAATTGTCATTTTAGAAATTTCAAGATTATAATTGGCAATTATTCCAACTATACCTTTAATTGCAATAATATTTAAGAGGAGGAAATTAACTTTTATTACATAGGGATAACTTAGCAAACTATATCTATTGTTAATAAATGTGAAAAAAACCAAAGTGACAATTAAAATGGGACCGCCGGGAGTAATATTTTTATGCAAATACTTAGCACAAATATCAAATTTAATTTTTACGTCAAATTTTAATCCAGCAATTGGTTAAAAGTTAAAGAAGCTCGAAAAATCGTAAAAAACAAGAGATTTTGGATGGTCGTATAAAGAATTTTACTATTTTAATTTGTTATTCCCACTTGTCTTATCTTCTGAATTGCTAATCTTACACATTAATTATGGACAGTTGACACTTGACAGTGTACAAATTAGTTTACAAGTACAAGGGATAAGTAATAAACTTACGTTGATGAGATCATTGAACAAGAAATCCGGCAAATATGGTGGACGCCGATGAGCAGACAAACTAATCAACTTCCGCAACTGACTCGCCGTCGCCGGCAACAGTAAATCCTCAATCTTCTCTACGTTAGCTCTTTCCATTAACCCATCATTATCTTTTTTCTTTATATTAACCCCTGAACTTGCTATTATTACCTTTTCTACCTTCCCCGGGCACATCTTCCCCATATGATACGCTACAAATCCACCATAACTTGTCCCAATAACCGAACACTTTTCAACGCCAAGTTTCTCTAAAAGCTTTACCACGCAGGTTGCTTGAAAGACCTCGGACCTGTCGGAGTGGCGAAGTCAGAGTTGTTCAAGATTTAATATATACATATGTGTGTCTAAAAAGTAAGTTGTGACTTATATATTCAGTATAATTTTCTATCTATTTTCGGACGAAGGGTGTTCAACTGACCACCTTCCGTCTACACCACTGACCTGTCGGAAGATTTTGTCGTTGAACGACCAAAGAAGACAAGGTTAGGAATATATATGTCGAAGTCGTTAGAAAAGAATGTTATCTGTGGACGCCATTGCCAAACACCATGAGGACCAAAACCGTGGATTAAGATAAGTGATGGTTTTATTAATTGGTTGTTTGATGATTTTTTTGGACCCCAAAAATGGATGGTGGTTTCATCGTCGATTTGTATGGTTTGAGAAGTTAGACCGGCGTTGGTGAGGCAACGGCGAAGGAAACCGCCGTATAAGGAAACTGGACTTAGCCAAGAAAACATAATGTGGTTGTTATGTTAAGTTTTGAAACGTTACTGGAAGGGAAAGAATGCGGAGTGTTATGTTTTTTTATTAAAGAAGTTTTTATTCCATCTTTCTCCATTTTTTTTTATTTTTGAATTTTGTTTGTACTATTTTCTCTCCCTCTCTCTCCCTCTCTCTTTTTTTTTTTTAAAAAAAAAGTTTTAAGTTGGTGGATGGGTGGGATAAAGATAATAATGTGGGATTGTTTTACCCCTAGTAATTAATTAATTCTGGAATTATTGTATTCCACCTTTGTGTACTAAAATAGTGGGATTATTATCCCATATAGAAAGTGGATAAAATAATCTCATGGGATATCCTTACTTATCTCATCCCATGTACCAAACGAACCCCTTATATTCTTAATCTAAAAGAGCTTTATATTGCCAATCACCTAAAATGATACTTACTAAAGATAACCTTCCTTAAAAAGTGAGATTATTTTTTAGATAGATAAGTCAGATGAAATTGTTATTATATGTTAACAAAGGCGAATTCGGGATTTCTAGAATATGGGTGCGCCACTAATAAAAAGAAGGAAAAAATATATTAAGTGGGAATTGATCCCTAGTCCTCTAGGCTAATAACTCAACCCTCAGCCAAATGCACCATTTAGACTTCTTGTAGTATGAGTTCCAACAGTTAATATTATACCAATTTTAGAAGATATATACATAAAATACTAATTTTACGGAGAGATTATGAATTCACGTGCCCTATATTTTATACACAAATTCGCCCCTGCATGTTAATACACATATAATATAAAAATTCATTGTGATTTTAGTTTGAGTTAGTTTATATTATGTTACCATTCTTGAGTTAGTTTATATTATGTTACCATTCTTGAGTAATATTCCTTGTTGACCAAACTTTCAAAGCTTTACACAGATCATGAACTTTTAACTTTGTTAAGATCTGTTTCGATAGAATCTGCTAAAATTTACATAAAACTTGAAAGGAACATGGCAGAGCGGGTGCTTTCTAAAAGGTTAACACCTAGAAAGAATTTGTGAAATGGCAGCCCCACCAAATCTGGAAGAAGATCCCCATATTCAACGGAAACTATTATGGGTGGTGGAAGGCTAGGATGCATGACTTCATCATGGCTGAAGACTCAGAGCTGTGGGACATCATTTGTGATGGCCCTCATGTCCCTATAAACAAAGATGAACCTGGCCTGGCAACCACTCCAAAAACAAGGCAGGAATATAATGAGGCAGATAGGAAGGTTGTGGAGAAGAACTACAAAGCAAAGAAGATTATTGTCTGTGGCATAGGAGCAGATGAGTACAATCGAATTTCAGCATGTACAACTGCTAAAGAGATCTGGGAAGCTCTCCAAACTGCCCATGAAGGAACAACTCAAGTAAAAAACTCCGAGATTGACATGCTCACTATAGAGTATGAGCTGTTCAAAATGAAAGGGGACGAATCTATCCATGACATGCATACTAGATTCACCTCTATTATTAATGAACTTAGCTATCTGGGAGAGGTCATCACATCTACCAAGCTGGTAAGAAAGCTATTTGGAGTTTTGCCTGACTCAAGGGAAAGCAAGGTAAATGCCATATCTGAAGCCAAAGATCTCACTAAGCTGACAGTCGATGAGCTCATTGGAAACCTTAAGACGTATGAGATAAAGATAACTATGAAGAAGGCAGAAAAGAATGAGGTGAAGAAGGAGAGAAACGTAGTTCTCAAAGCTACAAGAGGAGAGTCAAGTGATGACGAATTTGAAATGGCCTATCTTACTCGGAGGTTTCATAAGATAATCAAAAAGAATGGTTGATTCACCAAGATAGGAAGCTCTGCCAAAAACTTTAGAGGAAACGACAACTGCTGTCACAAATGTGAGAAACCTGGTCACTTCATGAAGGATTGTCCTCAAAACAAGCAGGACAATTATGATAGGACTGCCAGGAGGAACCAGGTTCTGGACAGGAGATTTAGAAGAAGAGAAATTGCTGACGAGCTAGTGAAGCAAGCGCTTGCTGCATGGAGATATTCCTCTAGTGAATCTGAAGATGAAAATGACCAGGGGGACACATCAATGATGGCCATTGAAGATGAAGCAACCGAAAATGAGTCAATAAGTGCGCTCATGGCTGAGTCTGACACGGATGATGATGATGATGAGGATAAGGAGAGAAACTTTCTTGACATAAAGAAAAACTTGAAAGTTTACTCTCAAAAGAAACTGATATCATTATCAAGCGTGTTAATTGATGCCTATCACATTCTGGTTGCTGAGAAGGATGAGCTGAATCAAGTAATTAATGAGGTAGGGCAAGAAAGGGATGACCTGTGTATATCCTCTGGAGAAATGAAGAAACAAATATATGAGACAAACTAACAAAACATTTTTTGGAAAGCCAAGTGAGAGAAGGGGTGAAAATATCCTTCAAGGGAAAAGGTGAAGCAAATGAAACCTTTCTAGTGCTTGAAAAGGAGTTAAAGATAGCAAAACTAAGTCTCATTGCTGAGAATGAGAAGAATGAGTTACTAGAAAAGGATTTGAATAGGGTCAAGTTTGATCTTGACAAAGCTCTCAAGTGGACCTAGTCTTCTGACGTGATTACCTCCATGTACAAAAGTAAAGGAGACGGTAAAGAAGGGCTTGGCTTTGAGAAGGATAAAATGCACTACAACCCTCACAGCAAGTATGTCTCCACACCTGAAAATTGGTTGTGCACTCACTATGGAAAAGCAGGACACTACAAGGAGGCATGTAATGCAAGAATTGAAGCTCTTCAGAGGAATGAGAATTTTGTCAAAAAGGGGGTTAAAATAGGAGGAGCTGGTCCTTAGAAGAAAGGTTCTCGAAAAGGGGTAAAAAGAACAGGTCCTCAAAAGAAAGGATCTCAAAAGGGGAGAAGGAATGTACTACCCATATGGGCTAAGAAGAGCTTGATTCATCCTTTTTACAATTATAAAGGACCCAAACTTGTCTGGGTTCCCAAAACCAATCAGTAAATTCGGCTACAGGCTGGGGAGAGTGAAATGATGCTGTTATTTCGGTTGTTGGTCTTTACATATCCTAGTTCCGTTTTCTCTCCCCTTGAAGCCTTCATAGGAAGGTATGCTACGTTGGTGACAAAAAGGAAGATTTGAATTCTGGAGGTGTCGAAATCAAAGAACCGGGTGTATATGCATGACTGAATCAGGAAAGAATAAGCACAAACAATGGTGCACACTTCAAAGTTTTTGCCTGATACACTCAAGAATCTGTCCAGAAATCTGGTCTCTCTGCGGTTTAGGTGTTACACCCCTCGTTTTCGTAGTGGTAGAACTTATGATTTCCTAGTTGGGTATGCCTTGGGAATTGAGACCCGAGCCCGAGTTTTGGAAATAGAAAGTGTCTTACCCCGTGTGCAATGGTACCAACAGGTATTCCTGGTGATTTGCAGGATTAGAAGTTGAATGAATCGAATCGATGCGATCTGAACTGAATTAGAAAAGTCTGCAGACACTAGTCAAGATCGACGGGTCGTTGAACCTGTCGACGGACCGTCGTTGTGCGGCGTCGACAGGGTTCCGCAGCCCTGCATTCTACAGGCGCAGATCGACGAGCACGTCGACGGACTGTCGACACGTCGACGGGTCATCGACCCGATCGTCGAACCGGACCACTGAAGCAGTTAATTCTCTGAGTATAAATACGTGGTCCATGACTTTATGTCTTATTTCTCTCATTCCCAGATCAGAAAACCGTAATATTTTGCTCTCCCGACATTTATGGCATAGTAGTGAAGATTTGACAAGACCTGGACCCCGTAAACCCGAGCTTGTGAAGAAGAAGGTTGTTTCTAGGGTTTCTCCAAGAATAGGAAGCTTAGGGAGTTGAAGTTAAAGTGATTCTTGGGATTCTTGACCCCCTCAAGGTATGTAAATGATTCCTACCCTTGTATTTGAGTTTACTATCAAGAGTTTTAGTGATTTTAGGTAAAGAAAGGGTATTTGTGGAATTGATAGATTGATGAAGGGAAAGGTAGTGACATGAGACTATATTTAAAGCAATGATTAGGTTTGGATTTACGTGTATTTGGATATATATGGGCATTATCATTGTAAGCTTATAAAGGAGATGGTCGTCTATAATTCGTTAAGTTTTTACGTGCTTGGGGATGATTAGTAAGCAAAGCAAGTAGCCTAATTACGGCTTATGTTATCTTAATTGTAGATTTACAAGTTCAAGAAGTAGAAGTTGGACGCTTTGATATACGTCAAGGTATGTTAAGGTTATTCCTTTTTTTTTTTGCATGATCCTATGATACGAACCGATAAACGAGTAAGAGAGTTTCCATATTACTCTATTCTTATAAGTACTAAGAGAAATACAGTTGATGTCCCCATACCCCGGCTATGGTATTTTCCCCATATACAGATCTTATGATTTCTTGTCCTAGTAGTATGAGTTCAGTAAGGCCCATAAGAGGCAAACTATCATTTTGTTGTTTGAAAATCCTGTTGTTCTGTTTTACTTGTACTATGCATTCAATTTCAGTTCTCAGGGGTACAGTGAAAGACACACTTGACAGGGGGTGAAGGCGTGACCTATGATATTACGTTCTATATGTGAAAGGCACACTTGACAGGGGGTGAAGGTGTGGCCTGTGATGTGACAATGAGGTGTGTACCTACTATATATATATATATATATATATATATATATGCATGCCCATACTTCTCGACTTACAGATTCAATCAGATGCAGACAGATACTAGTTCATACAGATTTATGCAGATAGTTATTTCAGCTGATGAGTTCAGATCTTATTCATGATTTCTATACATATATACATATTGTATTTATGCCTTACATATTCGGTACATTATCCGTACTGAATCCCCGTTGGTCGGGGGGCTGCGTTCATGCCCGCAGGTACAGGTAGACAGGGAGGTGGTCCAGCTTAGTAGGACCCTTATCCGGCAGAGATCAGTGCACTCCATTCGATTCGGAGTTGCAGTCTATTTTGGTAGGCCATCCTTTTGAGATGTATATAGATGGGTACGACGGGGCCCTGTCCCGTCCTTGCTACAACTTTATTCTAGTAGAGGTCTGTAGACAGTTGTATGTAGTAGTCAGACGATGTAGCCTTGTCGGCTTATATTCTTTTTGTGTACAGTATATATAACAGCCTAGCTGGCTTGCACTGTTCTTCCGCATGTTGTGTATATATATATATATATGCAGATTGTACAGAGTTTAGATGTTTCCTCTTTATGAGATTAGTTTGTGCTGTTTATGGGCTATTGATGTTCAACATGTTTCAGATAAGCGTTTAGGGGTGTTTGGTCGCTAGAGGTCGGACCCCTCATCACAGCTCATCGGTTTGGGTCGTGGTAGAAGTGGTATCAGAGCTGTTTCGTCCTAGGGTTGTCTACAGACCGTGTCTAGTAGATTCTTGTTTATAGGCGTGTTGTGCACCACACTGAGAAACAGGATGCTACAGGACATTTAGGATGATGTCATTCTTTCTCTCCTAGATTGTGCGATAGAGCCATGTGTTAGGCGTTCGCTTTCTGATGAATTGTTATGATTTCAGCAATGCCTCCCAAGAAAGCTACAACTGCCCAGAAAGGCAAAAAAGCCACAGGAGAGGCCACTAGCCGTACACGGCCATACATAGAACACTTCAGCATGTGTTTGGCGTTCGCTTTCTGATGAATTGTTATGATTTCAACACATACACATAAACATCAACTTCAATTATAAAACATCCAATACATAGAACTCACATTCTCGCCCACATTGAACTGGTGAAAACAGAACTTCAATATTGCATATAAATACCAGAATTCAGTACAATTTCATACAATAAAACATTATTTCCAAAAAATGAAAACAAATGGTACATCTGAATACCAACATAAATAAAAACAGTAGCTTGAAAGTCTTAAGTCTTAAGTAGCTTCAAATCAACAAAATACATTACTTCTAGCTGAACAAAAACAACATTCAATATCAACACTATAGCTTCCATGACCTCGGGGCAGCGAAGGTGTGGTACTTTAGCTTACATTATTTGAAACATTAGCCCTTACTTAATCTCTAATCCCTTGAATCCTTCTTTTTGTGATTGCTATAGTTCCTTTCCACTTCAGTCCACTTGTTGGTTTGAAACCAATATCACCAATTCCATCAGCTGATCTTACTACCTTTCTTAGTCCAGTTGATACTATTCTTTGACTTGGCAGCCCAGGCTATAAAAAAAGAATCTAATAAGTTGAAGTTATTATAAGAGAACAATACATATAATGTAATGTATCAATAATTACATTAAAAGTTGTGAAGCCATTCTCAGCTTGAAACACACCCATTATTATCAACCTTGGCCTTTTATATGGGTTTTTTTTTGCCCATACCCTTTCCCTTTCCTATTGTCGCAGCAACTGAATTAGGTGCAGTAGATGTAGTAGGTACATCAAATGTAGTAGGTAGGGGTGGGCGTTCGGTTCTTCGATTTTATCAAACTTCGGTTTGGCTATTTCGGTTTTGATTTTTTGAAGGTGGACATCGAACACCGAACCTAGCTAGTTCGGTTCAGTTCTTTTGATTTTGGTTTTTTGAAGTTCGGTTTCGGTTTTTTCAATTTGTTTATTTTATATGATACTAGAAGCGATTCCATTTACACTAATTAATATTCTCAAAAGCAATAAAATATAAAATTGGTAAATTGAAATCAAAATCAAACAAACAGGATACAGAAGAACAGAAAACCATAACCATGATATAGAATTAGTATGTGTTATATACATACAATACGAGTAACTAAGAAAACACATAAAAGACATACATTAATCCTAAAAACACATCCTAGTCACCTTCCTTTGTTAAGGATATTTGATTTTCTCAACTTAAGTGGAAAATTAGGGATACAAAAGCAAAAGAGGGCTTGATACAATTGGATTTTTTTGGGCTTAAACTTAATGGGCCTTGATTATTTTAATTTTTTTGGGTAGTGTATTAAATTTCGGTGGGCGTTCGGTTTTATCAAATTTAGGTTCGGCTATTTCGGTTTTGATTTTTTGAAGGTGGACACCGAACACCGAACCAAACTTGTTCGGTTCGATTCTTTCGGTTTTGGTTTCTTGAAGTCCGGTTGAGTTCGGTCCGATTTTTCGATTTTTTGTATTTATGTCCAGCCCTAGTAGTAGGTACATCAGATTTTTGAGAACATGTAAACCAACTTTCAAGTAGATGATGCACATCCCTTCCCATACCGCTTCCCCCTTCCTCTAGCACCTCTTGTTTTGTTTAAACAACCAACATCTCTTGAAGGCATTTCAGTTGCTACACTTAGTGTTATGTTAGGAGCAGAACATGAAAACTAGCTGCCAAGATCATGATGTGTTGCAGTTGATGGAAATTCAACAACAACAGGTGAGTTATTTGTAGTGTTAGATGGATCAACTGTTTTCTTAGGTCTGCCTCTCCTTCTCTTTACAGCAGGCTCAACTTCGGTAGTTGTTAGTTTCTAACATAAAAAAAATAAAATTAGATAGTTGAATGATATTAAAATATATTAAACAAAGTAGTACATTACCTTTGGTCTGCCCCTTCCCATTGTTGGACATGATGGATTTGCAACAGGTGGGTTATGTTGTTATATCCCGCATTTTGTACGTTCGGATGATTCAAGGTAATCGCGGGAAGTTAGAAGCAAGGCCATATTTTTATTTTGTTTAGCACACAAGTTGCTTATGAAATTTTTTGAAGTGGAAATATTAAGAAAGGTCAAGGGTAAAAAGGAAAATTCGCAATATGACTCATGGAAATATGGAGGAAACTAAGGAAAAATTTGGAATTTGGAAAAATTAAATATTCATGAAGTGCAAAACAAAAAATAAAAATAAAAATGGGCTTGAAAATTAAAGGGGGCCATTTGGGCCGTCCATAATAGATGGGCCAAAGCCCATATGGGGACAAAATTAATAAGTCCAAAAGATGACTTATTAGTCATCTTATTCATTTCATTCCTAGAAATTTCAAGAAGCTTAAAGAACAAAAGAGAAGGAGAAAAGAGCCAAAGGCCATTCGGCCATGTCCAACTCCAACAAGAACCTTGGAAATTTTTTATCAAAAATTATTTTCTTCTAGCCAAACAATCCATTGAAGGGTCCTTAGCAAAGTGAAGTGGTTATTGGAGCAAGAAAAAACATATATTCATATAAGTTGCAAATTCTAGCCAAGTGAAGAATCAAGGAAAAAGGTAAGGTTTAATCCTTTTCTTATATGTGATGGATGATTATGTATGTTGTAGTATGTGAAAGTGGATGAAATTCATGGAAATATGGACACTTGTTGTGGCCGTGCATGTATGTGTGTGTGTAGGAATAATGATTTAATTATTTTATCTAGTGTTTGGTTGTTGTTGTTGTGGATGCTATGTTGATAATGAAAGTTGGATGATTCTAGTGAGGTTGTGATGGTTGGAGAGTTGTTTTAGAAATTAGTGTGATTTGAAAATAGTCTTCTTGTATTTATGGAAGATAATGTTGTTAGTGTGTAAATTGTTGGGTTGTTGTGATTGAATTTGAAAGAAGGAATTAGATTGTTATTGTTCTTATTGGAGTTGGAAGGTCTCGGGGAAAATAGTATGTTGATTGGGTTGTTTGGAATGTTATGTGAATTGTTGAAATATTTTTGAATCATGTTAGAAAGATTTCAGATTAATACTTGAATGTGGGATCATTGGTGTTAGTTGGATTATATGTGATTGAATTGAATATAAATAAATTGCCGATGAATTGTGTGACGAAGGTTGCTAATGTTAGAATGTATTTTGGATAAATTGTTGAAAATGTTAGTATGATTGTTGGTATTGTTGTTGCTAGTTTGGCCGAGTTGAATTCTCGGATTGTTGTTGATAAAATTGGCCGAGTTAGATTCTCGGGGACGGTGTATTTACAGGGGAAATGCTGCCGAAATCTCGGTAGACAAAGTGTTAGTTTAGGATGAGATTCTTGGATATCTATAGCTAATGTTCGTATTCATTAACATTGTTATAGATTTTGGGAAGGCCAAGAGTTAAGTCGGACTGACTAAGGAAGCAGACAAGGTATGTTAAGGCTCGTCCCTTTCTTTCAAAGGCATGATCCCGATGTTATGATTTCATGATCGTTTCCATATTCTCCTTGTTTTCAAAAGATAGATGTTTATGATTTCAAGGCATGATTCTTTTTCGACAACCCGTCAATGTTTTCCAAAAATGTACGTATTTTTCCAAAAACAAAGGTCTATGGTATTGTAAGCTTTTATGACAAAAACGATGGATATGTTTTACAACGATTTTGATGATGTCGAGGATGAGAATTTTTCTATGATGACTATGATAAGAATGATTTCTTGTTCGAAAGGTACTTGATGTGATTTTTGCTATGATTTTCCAAAAATGACTTCTGAAATGTTCGTAAAAGGTTCTGTACTTCAAACGCTCATAACCTTCTTATACTAAATCGGATTGACCTGAAACTATTTCTGAGCCTTCAGGTGTCGGTTTATGTATGCTGTTATTCGTTGCTCGTCTCATCTTATAATAATTGTTCCTTCAAGGTGAGGCAAAGCGGCCATGGTTATTCCATAATGTAATCGGAGGTTACCGACCTTACGTCACTCCGATGGATACATGACTTTCTTTGGGCTCTCATGCATGCTGCTTATATGATATATGTATATGAAATATGTATGTGTACATGGGGGATATGGGGAAAAGGGCCATATGTTGCGCTATAGACGCGACCCCTAGTTGGGTCGTGACATATGTGCAGTGTTAGGTGGATCATGTGCAGTACTTGTTGATGAACTAGCATTTATTTCATCACTCCTTTTCAAAGGACACTCTTTTTTTTTGTGACCCATAACATGGCAAAGACTACATGTCATGGCCATACCAGTTTTAGGTAATTTACTAGACTTCTTGATTTCAGTTGTCTTTTTCCTTTTATTCGTTTGGGCCTGCCTGTCATTGGTTTGACCACTAGTGGTGTAACAGTAGAATATGTAGACTCAGACTAGAATGACATATTATTTAGAGGTTGAATGAAGTGAGAATATGTTATCAAGTATCTCTCCTTTTTGTAGCAGCTATCAATGTATTCAGTTGGGTCATACTACTTATAAAGCATTGCAGATATGGCATGTGGACATGGTATCCCCTTCAGCATCCATGATCAACAACTACAAAACCCTCTTTCTTAGACACACAATGTGTTGTTTGTTTCCATCCATCACTTCATATCCTGTTTGTCCATTAAATTCAAAGGAACAGTCCATAGACTTGTCAATGTTATCCTCCAATATCTTCATTCCCATGGGAGAGATGTTGCATATCCAAGTGTTTGCAAATTCACTTAGCCTAGCTATTCTAGTCAACTTTGCTCTTATCTCCTCAAGCATGCTAATAATAGTCTTATGCCTTGCTTCCAGAATTCAAGCATTAAAACTCTCGCACATGTTATTGTCCACTGTATCACACTTGATTTCAGTATTAAAAAATATCTTGCACCAAAACTCTTTATCATAGTAGAGCAGATCATCCACTATTCCCTTACCAAAGCTTGGATAGTAATTTCAGATTTGCCCTAAATTCTGCCTCATAAGTGCTTCTAGCACACTTCTAAAATAATTGCTTCTTTGGAAGCCCTCTCCAATATTTGACCAATTTGCAAGAATGTGCCTAACACACCTCCTTTCTTGACAAGTTGGTAAAAGCTCCCTAGTTGCTGATTCCAGTCCTTACAAAAGATAATAGGCTTTGTATTATTACATGAAAAATTAAAAGTAGCATTAAAAAAATAGAAAGTATGAAAAAATCAAAAAGTATGATAAGAACATACCTTTTATATGTGTGAAATTATAGTGTAGCCGGTGCCATCTCCTAATCCCAAGTCTTCCTTCAGCAAAGTCAAAAATCATCTCCAAGTATTTTTGTTGTCATATTCTATAACAACCCAAGTAAGTAGGGGTGAGCATAGTTTGGGCCAACCCAAAATCCAAATCGAAATCCAAATTTTTTGGATATTTGTTTTGAATTTTAGGATTATAAATTGGACAAAGAAATTATTTTTAAATTTTTTGAATTTTAGATTGGATATCAGATTTAGTACTTTGAATTTTCGGATATCCAAAAATATAATTTTTTTATATCTTATATTTAGCCCTACTCATATTATATGTTCCCAACACTAATTAGTCCAAAGGTCCAACAGATTATGTAACGATCCGTCCGGTCGTTCTTTAATACTCCGCGAACCCATGACTAATCTACGTCTAGGATCGTAAATAATAAGCCCTATGGGGTGTTTTATGGATTAATAAAGGGAAGAATCAATTTCGAAAAGAGTTAGAAGTCGTGGGCCCAGGGATGGAAGCGGACCGCCGCAGCTGTCCCGCTATTGCGGAACCTCGACCGCTGCAGCGGTCGAGGCGGGGCAGTAGCCGCGTTTTGGTCCCTTGGGTTATTTTTCACCCTCCTTTTTAACAAAAGCCCCCCCCCCCCCTCCCAAAGGTTGCTATTAGGTTTTGCACAAGGAGAAAAACCTTTGCCACCAAGAGAAAAGGTTTTTACCCTGCCTTCTCCACATCTTTCCCCGCGACTAACATCTCTCCTGGATTCGTATAAGGGCTAAGAAGGCGAGCAATTCGTGGAAATTCAATGTAGTTGTTTGTCATCGAGGTAGGTTATGGTTTACTTGAGTTAGACTTTGATTAGCAACTCATATATACATTTAGAGTTGACGGGAGACTACATGATTAGGTCTTCAGACACGGAGTTTTGGATGGATACCTTCGCAACTTTATGAAATTATGTGTAGTTCGTAGCTAGGATAACAATGAGTATTTTAATTGTGTGGTGAGTGTTTGTATCGTGAGATTTATGTGTTAAAGAGTTAGGAAGTGATTCAATATCGTGATTAAAAATGGGGCATTGGGGTTTTCAAAATACGTATACCTAGGTAGATATGAATCCCATATGTATTTCCAAGTTTATTGTAATGTTCATGTGACTGAAGTTCGTGTTACTCCAGAGAATTGAAGAAAGGTAGAGTAGTGCTACACCCACCGAGGGCATGATTCATGACATTATTTTCATTCATTGGCATCATTGCATACATGGCATGTGGTCATGAGGTAATATAGGGAGCAAGAAGTCTGAATACGTATCAGTTGTGTTATCCGGTCCTAAGGCCGAGTTGGGTTGAATGTGAAGCATTAATTATCAGATAATCATTGGCAGCAAGGTAACGGTAAGTATGAGTACATGATGTGCATCTGCGTCCGAGGTTCTTTCTGGAGCGGAGGATTTATGGCTCGGGTCCGGTAAGTATCTGGAACGAGTGGTGCATGGAATCATGGGTCCCCTGCAGGTCATGACTACTGAGCAAAGACGTCAGTTAGCATGTATGTACAACATGATTCGGGTCTTGCGTCGCTTTTTCATAGCATCTACATGACATTACATGTTTTACTACTATGTTTGTATATTTTTGTACCGTCAGTCTGTCATATTGTATTTTGCATCTTTTATGATTCGTTGAGACCGTGTGAGGTGGTGACTAATATGAAGGAAAGTGTAAGGGCGAAGCACTAAGTGGTAAGTTTGTCCCACGAGGGTATCATAACCGGCAAGTGGACTGGATAAAGAGGTTTTACGGCTAAAAGTTAGAAATTAGATGTTACTATAAATTAGAAGGTAGGACTTAGGAACTTGGCTGAAGGGAAGGTGGAATGGGTTTAAATGAAAAGTTAGAAAATCGGTACTTTTCTATAGGAATAAAAGAAGTGAATAGTTGGGAGTAAGTAGGTAAATTCGTGATAGTGTGAAATAACTTACACTGAGAATCCTGATGGTCTTGACTTATCTGTTTATTTTATTGACTTTATATTGTGTTGCGTGAACTAATCTTAGTAGACCTATGATGCTTACTAGTATGTGTGGTGTACTGATACTACTCTTGCTACATTCTTTTGGGGTGTAGATATGTTGCAGGTGTAAGTTGATGTTTCTTCGTGTGGATTCATCGGGCATTCTCCTACAGCCTCGCTCATCTCACTCTAGGCAGAGGCTGTGGCATTTATTTTGTCTTTTTTTCTTTTTACATTAGGAGCTCTTGTACCTGTCTAGACTTGGTCCAGGGAAAGTCTTTTTAGTTTTTTTGTATTTAAAACAGAGTCTGTGTAAGCTTTTATTTAACCTTTGTGATTTTCAACAATTGTTATGATTAATCTATGAGTAATTCGGTTGGTTGGTAAGGGTTTACCTACTAGGTATGTCAAGTGGTAGATGCCCGCACGGCCCGTGGGTTGGGTCGTGACAGTTGGTATCAGTGCCTAGGTTACCGGTCTCACAAGTGCAAGAGCAAATGTCTAGTCGAGTCTTGGGGAATGGTACGATGACGTCCGTACTCGTCTGCAAGAGGCTATAGGATATCTAGAAGTTTCCCTTCATTCATTCTATCGTGCTGCCCCAATACGCCGTCTCCTAGTTGAATCCAATTGGTATCGGGATGATTCCAATTGCTATCTTGACGGGCTAATTGGTATCTGTCGATTCCAATTGGTGTCTCTCTATTAGGGCTCAAGGAAGACGTTCTATAAATAGGTGCGTGATTAATTGTGTGAACGGATGGAACTTCGGTGATAATGTTGGTGTATAGATTGTTTGCTTATTCTACGAAGATTTGCAAGTTAATAGCGCATTCGTACTCGTTAGGTGAAAACTATGTTTTTGCGCGCTAAGCAATTAAGTGAGCCTCTACGCGATCCGAGCTGGTGGGCAAAAGTTCAGCCCACTGGCATTGTAGCACCGCTGTAGCAGTAAGGGGACCGCTACAGCGGGCTCACTATAGCGAGCGCGGACCCAAACTTATACAGGGTCCCGCTATAGCGAGGCTCCCATCGCCATAGCGGTACCGCCGCAACGACCAATTGACCGCCGTAGCGGTACCACGAGACTAGTAGCCTTTCTTTTCTCCCCCGTTTTTCCAACCTGTATGATTCATCACACAAACCAAGAGGAAACCAATTCCAAAGCAAATACCTACATAAAAACATCCGCCCGACTAGGGAAATTGTCTTACGAGCATTCTTAAACCGGGGCACCCGCACCAAAAACAACATAAGAAAGATTACCTAAACATCCCAAAAACAACCAAAACAAGAAATTGTTTGAACATAAAGCCTTGCAAGGGCCAGTGATAACTAAAGCTGATATAAAAGAGGGGGGGGGGGGATCTCTAAGCCACTCCATGGCTAGTCGCCTCGTCACCACCCTCCCCCGAGTCACTAGAGTCCTCGCTGCCAAGTCCGGACGTACTAAGAAAGGAGAACTGAGAGGCATCTCTGGTAGTCACCTTGGGAGGCTTCACCTTCGGGACTAGGGCCTTCAAGAGGCTCTTGACGCCTTTCCACATCTTCACGAACAGCTTGTCCCTAGCCCAGCCTTTCTTCTTCTCTCGGTCTAAGTCATCCCGGAGATCCACATAGGCCTGAGCCAAGGATCCATAGGCGCCTTGCAAGGCATCCACAACCTCCCCCATTTTGGTCTGGACATCCATATAGCCCTTCATCTGCTCAGTAATAAAGTAGTCAGGACCCGCAGTACTGCTAGATGACTCGGCCTCTATGGAAGGCTGTATGAACCCCATCATGGCCGCCTTTACCGCAGCGATATCTACCTCCATGCGCTTCAAGGTTCTAGGGATCTGTGACTGACCACTCTCGCCCTGCGGGCCATCATTGTCATCCGAGCCAATCCTCTTTCTCTTGCCCCTACCCTGTGCTCTCTTGACCTTCAGTGGGTCAAAGGTGACATCACACTCCACATAGCGATCCCCATGCTTCATAGGTACCTCAGCATTACGGGAAAGATAGGTAACCGGGGAGGGAAATATCAAACTCGGGCCAGCCTTGGCCATAAAACTCCGCTACTCCTCAATCACTTGCATCCCTGCATTTACGGGCACACCATCCAAAATGCAAGCCACCACAAAGGCCATGGATAAGTGACATCAGTAATATTGCTCGAAGGGCGAACCCGTCGGGCAACGAGCTTCAGCTACCTCCGAGTCTCAGGAGTGAAGTGTCGAGTCTTAATGGCAGAACGGGTGACCCCCCAGGTAGCTTTCCTCCTTTTTGAATCTTTCACTAGCATCCTCACTAACCACGGCCCATTCCCCTCATGATCCTTTTCCCAAAGCTCAACTTGTGAAGGGTTGGGCAGCCAATGAACAACATTAAGGGCCCCAAAACCCTCTTTTATGTTAACTCCTCTGATAG
Organism: Lycium barbarum; assembly: GCF_019175385.1. Taxonomy (NCBI): domain Eukaryota; kingdom Viridiplantae; phylum Streptophyta; class Magnoliopsida; order Solanales; family Solanaceae; genus Lycium; species Lycium barbarum. The sequence goes on from NC_083340.1 coordinate 48,102,265, forward strand.
TAATCTTTGGCTCTAGGGCAATCCAATTAACGGTAGGGAGCATAGCATAGAACTCCCTAACCCAGTTACAGTTGATATTCCAGGGCTCCTCGACTAACTGACCACAACCTATGCGTGTGGAGTCTGATAGAAATCCGGGGCCAGCTCCTCTACCTGGTCCATAATAAAGGCTAGCTCGTGAAGCAGACCCTTAGTCTGCTGTTCCATATAGCGCCTCCTGCAAGCATGGGAGGCGAACTTAACGTATGCAAGGAAGGGGGCTGGTGGTTGTTGTCCTTGTTGTTGTTGTTGTGGATCCGCCATAGTAGAGTGAGAGAGTTAGTCTGAAAAGGGGGAAAACAGAGTTAGAATAATGTAGCACTAAGATTTAGCAGTGATAGGCCATGCATGTAGTAGTAGAAAAATCCCAATTTTCGTTTCTGCTTCAAGTAGGTTCGCTGCGGCGGTGAAAAGATCGCTGCAGCGGAGTCTCTATAGCGATAAAGGAGCCGCTATAGCGAATAAGGTGTTGCCATAGTGTTGCCTCATCGTTGTAGCGAGCTCGCTATAGCGAGCAGGTGACCGTTACAATAGATACCTCCGAACAGAAGGGCCGCTCCCAGTGACAACTATCGCCACAGCGGGATCGCTGCATCGATGGAAGGACCGCCATAGCGGACCCATCTTCCCCAGTCCGAAAAACTCCCAAAACCAACTTTTAGGAAACTCAAATTTTCACCATGGTTTCTCCATTTTTGTCAGGGATCAAGTAGTATGATAGCATGCATGACTTTTACAACCTATAACACCCTATCCCAACCACCATGGGTACCAAAATTTTGAGCAAGAACATCGAAAAATTGCACCACTACAACCGTCCCTGCCCCAACATAAAACCACTCTATTTTTAGCAGATCTTTATTATAAAGTGATGCTAGGGAAATATGAACTGCAAAATAACCCTTCATGATACAAGAAGATTCCCACCCCAAGAAGTCAAAACCCATTTTCTAGGAAACCAATTCTTTTTCTCTAATCTCGCAAGTTAAGCATGAAAATTTCGAAATAGAAAGCCATAAACAAGTTATAGGACAGTGAAAGAGAGCGCCTACCTTGAAATAACGAGATATTTGCAAGCTTGGCAAGAAAAAATGAACCTTGGGTGTAGAGAAATTTGTTTCTCTTTTCTCAGATTTTGTGTAGTGTTTTAGTAAATGGAAGGGGATAGAGTGGTTATAAGAAAGTGGGGAGGGAGATGAGGTGATTGAGTAGGGAATGGGGGGGAATAATTTTCGTGGGAGAGGGGGAGTTTTTCAGTTATAAGGGATAAGTGGGAAGTGGAAGGGGTGAACTGAGTTCACCCCATTTATTTTTGTTTCCGGTCGACGACCGCTGTGGGTGGCGAATCCGCCGCTGCAGCGGTGGCTTTGAAAAATTATTTTGTTGTTGAAAAAAAATTCCTTTTTCCTATATCGATAAACTCGAAATCCTGTCTCCTATGTAGGGCCCAAGAGTGTGACCTTTACCTCACCCCACTTTATTTGAAAATGAACGGTGGTTTAATTGATATCTGGTGTAACGACCCGTCCGGTCATTATTTAATACTCCGTGAACCCATACCCAATCTAGGTCTAGGATCGTAAATAATAAGCCCTATGGGGTGTTTTATGGATTAATAATGGGAAGAATCAATTTCAGATAGAGTTAGAAGTCATAGGCCCAGGGATGGAAGCGGACCGCTATAGCAGTCAAGGGATCGCCGTAGCTGTCCCGCTATAGCGGAACCTCGACCGGCGCAGCGGTCGAGGCTGGGCAGTAGTCGCGTTTTGTTCCCTTGGGTTATTTTTCACCCTTCCTTCTAACAAAAGCCCTCCCAAGGCTGCTATTAGGTTTTGCACAAGGAGAAAAACCCTTGACACCAAGAGAAGAGGTTTTTACCACACCTTCTCCGCATTTTTCCCCGCGACTAACATCTCTCCTGGATTAGGATAAGGGCTACGAAGGTGAGCGATTCATGGAAATTCAATGTAGTTGTTTGTCATCGAGGTAGGTTATGGTTTACTTGAGTTAGACTTTGATTAGTAACTCGTATATGAGTTAACGGGAGACTGCATGATTAGGTCTTCGGACACGGAGTTTTGGATGGATATCTTCGCAACTTAACGAAATTATGTGTAGTTAGTAGGTAGGATAACGATCAGTATTTTAATTGTGTGGTGAGTGTTTGTATCGTGAGCTTTATGTGTTGAAGAGTTAAGAAGTGGTTCATTGTCATGATTAAAAAGGGGGCATTGGGGTTTTCAGAATACGTATACCTAGGTAGATGTGAATCCCATATGTATTTCTAAGTTTATTGTAATGTTCATGTGATTGACATTCGTGTTACTCCAGAGAATTGAAGAAAGGTATAGTAGTGCTACGCCCACTGAGAGCATGATTCATGATATTGTTTTCATTCATTGGCATCATTGCATACATGGCATGTGGTCATGAGGTAATAAAGGGAGCAGGAAGTCTGAATACGTGTCAGTTGTGTTATCCGGTCCTATGGCTGAGTTGGGTTGAATATGAAGCATTAATTATCATATAATCATTGGCAGCAAGGTAACGGTGAGTATGAGTACATGATGTGGATCCGCGTCCGAGGTTCTTTCCGGAGAGGAGGATTTATGGCTCGGGTCCGATAAGTATCCGAAACGAGTGGTGCATGGAATCATGGGTCCCCTGCAGGTCATGACTACTGAGCAAAGACGTCAGTTAGCATGTATGTACAACATGATTCGGGTCTTGCATCGCTTTTTCATAGCATCTACATGACATTACATGTTTTACTGCTATGTTCGTATATTTTTGTACCGTCAGTCTGTCATATTGTATTTTGCATATTTTATGATTTGTTGAGACCGTGTGAGGTGGTGACTAATATGAAGGTAAGTGTAAAGGTGAAGTACTAAGTGGTAAGTTTGTCCCACGAGGGTATCATAACCGGCAAGTGAACTGGATAAAGAGGTTTTACGGCTAAAAGTTAGGAATTAGATGTTACTATAAATGAGAAGGTAGGACTTAGGAACTTGGCTGAAGGGAAGGTGGAATGGGTTTAAATGACAAGTTAGAAAACCGGTACTTTCCTATAGGAATAAAAGATGTGAATAGTTGGGAGTAAGTAGGTAAATTCGTGATAGTGTGAAATAACTTACACTGAGAATCCTGATGGTCTTAACTTATCTGTTTATTTTATTGTCTTTATATTGTGTTGCGTGAACTAATCTTAGTAGACCTATGATGCTTACCAGTATGTGTGGTGTACTGATACTACTCTTGCTACATTCGTTTGGGGTGTAGTTATGTTGCTGGTGTAAGTTGATGTTTCTTCATGTGGATTCATCGAGCATTATCCTACAGCCTTGCTCATCTCACTCCAGGCAGAGGCTGTGTCATTTATTTTGTCTTTCTGTACAGTAGGAGCTTTTGTACCTGTCTAGACTAGGTCCCAGGAAAGTCTTTTCAGTTTTCTTGTATTTATAACAGAGTCTGTGTAAGCTTTCATTTAACCTTTGTGATTTTAAACAATTGTTGTGATTAATCTATGAGTAATTGGGTTGGTTGGTAAGGGTTCGCCTACTAGGTCAGTCAAGTGGTAGGTGCCCGCACGGCTCGTAGGTTGGGTCGTGACTGATTAGTACCCTACGTCCCTACCCATTATAATATTAAGTCCAATATAGAATTTCATACTAAATTAAATATAATATATCTTGTAAAACTGGAGTTTACTTCACCACTTTAAGAATAAGGTAGCTTTCAATGAAACAAGGAGAACAATGTAGAAATGAACTATGTGACTTGATACCTTTTGGTTTATGTGGTAACAACTCTTTACTGAATCCACATATTTGATTTCACATTATACTAAGACCTACAACTTTATAATTGGGGCAGTGGATCTTGTTCCTGATTAGCCTGCCTTAAAGGCTCAAAAGTCAAAATCAAAAATTCAAAATATCCAAACCGATTAATCCGTAACCGAACTCAAAAAATTCAATCCGATCTAAGATTATTTGGATTGGATTTGGATTGTAATTTCTTCAACCTGAGAATCGAAAATCCAAACTGAAAATTTCATATCCAATCTGAATGCTCACGCCTACAAGCAAGTGGAAGCATTTGATTATTCCCATCCTTAGTCACATCAACTAGTAATTTCCCCCTAATTATTCATTTTAAGAAACAACCATCTAAGCCTATGCATTTCCTAACAACCATGAATGCCTTTTGAGTGTATCAAAACAGATGTAGAATGCCTCAAAAACCGGCCTACCAAGTTCATTAGCTTCACCAAGTTTCACAAGTACTCCCAGGGTTTTTCCTTAACAACTTATCCCTATAATCATGAATTCTCCCAAACTCAAGAATATGATCACCCATGATTTCCTTTAGCACTCTAGATCTTGCTCTCCTGGTTGTGATCTTACCAATATGGACTTTGAACTTCTTCCTAACTAACTCTTGCAACTTGAACACTCTTATGTTTGGTTGTTCAATTTTTTTCTTTAAGACACTGACCAAAAACTTAGAATTGCAAAAGTAATTTCTGGAGACCTTCTCATACTTATCTACTGGAATGTAAGTCCTAATAACAAAGTTATTACTTACACTGTCAAGGCTTGCAAACAAAAGCCACTTGCACTTTTCCTTGTAGCACCTTACAATGATTGTAGTAGGCTCATTCACATACTTCTCAATCTGAACTCTCCTTTGAAGTGCATACTTAGTAACTGCATCTCTAAACTCATTCACACTCTAAATAATGATACCCAATTGCCACATAATTTTTTTACAAGTTGGATCAAATCTCACACCCTTTGTAGCATAATTTCTCCTTTTTAATTTTGACAGTTTAACCCTTCTATGCTCCCTTTCTTCAAACCAACATTCATCTTCATCAGTTTCAAAGCTACAAGCATCAGAATTTGGGTAATATAGTTCATCACCCCTAGCCTTCCTTCTGAACCTTTTTACCTGTTTCAGTCTCATCAAACCTCAAATCTGGTCCAGCTTTACCACATGGTACTTCTTCAGTGTCTGCAGGAATTCTCTCCATTCTTTTCCTCTTCAATGCTTCCCTTCTCTCAGCCCTAAGCTTTATGTGCTCCTCATGCACATCACTGAAATAATCATACCCTCCATGTAAGTCACCATTTTCAGAATCTGGACTATCATCAGTTGATTCATCAGATCCCTTTACTGGGAAGTCCCTGTTTCCAAAATTTGATGAAGCAGCTGCCGGATCTAATGGATCTTGAGTATTTGGAGCTACTACATCTAATAGAAGAGTAATATTTGGGGCAGTATTTGGTGTTGAAGCTGAACCATTTAAAGCAACCTCACCAACTTCATCAACTCCAATATCTTGAATAGCACTTATTTCAATGGCCCTACCCCTTTATTAAAGGTTGAAATAGATCCCCCCTCAGGCATGCCACTTTGCGAAAACCTAGCAATTCTTAAAAGAAACCATATCATTGTCAATATCTCCTAAAATAACACTATTACGTGGTCGACTACTAAATTTGCAACTTGATTTGTACCATAATTCTTTAATACTGTGTCGCGCCTTGAACCTGGCATGTACGTAACGCGACACTTGGTGCCTGACTGCATGTGACTGAGCTGGCTGAATCAACATGAGACATGTACTGAATGCGGAATATAATTTAAAACATGGAGAGTCTGGATAACATGAGTCATTATAATAATACGGAAAATACTGTTTAAACAAAATGCGAAAATAGTCTGAAAATATAGTAGTGCAGCCCACAAGGCTAAATATAACTGAATACTGAAACCGACATACTGACTAGTCTATGAAACCTTTGACATGAATATGAGATTGCTGAACTATTGCTGGGATAAGGCCCCCCAGCATACCTGACTGTCTGACATAATAAGACTACTGTGACGACCCAAATTCGGTCCGTGCGGGCACCTACTTATTTCCACCTAGTAAGCGAACCCTTTCCTTCCCAAATCACACCTTAAAGGAACAGTATAAAAGAACTCATTGATAAATCATTTTCCATTTCTAAAATATAAAAGTGTATACAAGACTTTACAAATATTTTCCAAAATCTGGTCTGGACTAGTACAAAAGCTTCTAAGTTATAACTGGAACCAAAAAAAATTAAGTGAAATAAGACAACTCTATTGGAATGAGGTAACAAAGTCTTTGAGATAGCACCGGCAAGTCCTCGGAACTAATAAACCACGAGCTCAACCTGAAATAGACCTACACTCCAAAAAGGGTGTAGCAAGAGCAGTATCAGCACAACACTCGTGTTGGTAATCATCATAGGCCGACAATGATTAGGAAATCATAATAACAATATAGACTAACATATAAGTATGGTACGCGGCAATTTAGTCAAATAAAAAAGATCCTACCGTTACACGGCTATGATACAAAAAATTAAACCATCTCCAACCTTATTCCCCTCCACGAATACTTCCCGAGGAAGAATATACCCCATAAGGCTACACATTGTAGGACAAGTCTCAACATGACCGGACCAAACCGAATAATAAGTCTCTCTCACGATATACCACCCACCAACACTATCTCAATCTACTACTCATTATCCCAACACTAGAGTCAATCACTAATACTCACAAATATGATACACAACTTAAGGCTCCAGTAAGACTACTACTCCCTTTAATTCCAACCTAGTTCCACCGGCTACCGATGAAATATCCAGCTAGAATATGCTTAAGATCACACTTCCCACACAACCCGGAATGTCATTTCTAGTGCCAGTTGCCAAGTCTGACTTACCTCCACAAAACCACCATAAACCCGAAGTATAATCACAAGAACCCCTATCAAGCCCATACTATCACCAAAATATCAGTATCAATGCCAAACCAACAGTATGAGGATATGAAATGAATGCAAATACAATGCAGTGATACACACACTCTTCGGGCAGACGATGTCTACGCTCCGACAATCATGACCCATGAGGGACCGCTAAGTCCATGTATCTGCTGTGGCGCACAATTGATCCAATAGTAAGTGTTGTGGAACGTGCAACCTCGTCCAAGTCAATGTTACGGTACGTGCAACCCGATCCAAGTAAATGTTGCGGCGCGTAACCCGATCTCAATAGGTGAACATATGAGTGAATGTATGATAACAATGCCAACATGAGTATATGAATGCTCGTGCTACACATGGACATATATCACAACAACAATATTAATATCATAACTTTCTCTTCCTTCCAACTAGTCTCCGATAACACATATAATCCTCCAACTATACAATAATCGCTAAGCATGAATTCTAGAGTTACTTACGAGCCAACAAACCCGAAACACATAAGGCAATAATTCCAATGGAACATAACAAGGCGACAAGCCCTAATCATTAACTATATCAACCTAAATATTCCATCCCAACTTCATACCCAAAGGTGTATATGATTTCTCCAACAATCCCTAATACTACATATGAATCGCTGGCCGAAGTCTAACCCAAAGGTAAGCAAGCAACACTAATAGTGCATATTCAATGGAATGAACTCAACGGAATAATACCAGCCAACACCCCCAACTAGCAAGGCAACCTGACGAAATAATACACACAACAATTTTGAATAACAAATACCAACCTAGAATAACCATCCCAATTTCTTGCCCGAAGACCTAGGCATGCTTTCTCCATCACTTTCTATTGAATAATTATGAAATACTAATCAGAGTCTACTCAAGTAAGCCGTAACCTACCTTGAGGCTGAGTAGGTGCCTCGAACATCCATTGATATTCACCTTCATATTTCCAAACCGGGACTCACCCAAAAGAGCAAGAGTCAAATCTAGGAATTATTGCTACCTAAATCACCTAAGTCCTACATAATACTCCTTTTATAAAATCTCAATTCCAAGAAACCACTTGTAACCCATTTGCAAATATATGAAAGATTGGCAATTTGAGGTTGGTTAATCTTCCTAGAATAAGACTTTGAAGGATTCTTCCAAGAATGACTAGATTTTAAGCTTCGAAATTCCATTTTATCAACTTAGAATTCGAACAATTAGGACACCTCCATTTTTAGTAGTTCTAGAAGATGACTCTTAGAAAATAAGCAATAAATGAAAAAGGGAGATGAAATAAATGAGGTAGAGGGGTTACCTTCTCCAAGAAATCGTGAGATTAGCTCTCCAAATGGCCCAGGTGGCGGCTAAGATTTAGGGTTTTAAGAATAATGGGGTCAAATTCCGAATTGGAGTTTAAATACTAGGTTTGTTCTGCGTCGTCCGCTATGGCAGAAGGGAAGCTCGCTGTGGTGGACTTTAGAGAATCTGGCTCACTCGCTATAGCGTTTGTGAAGGCAGCTGGCGCGGACGCGCCATGGCATTTCTTTTTCCCGCTGTAACGCCTCGCTGGCCCCAGTGACCTAAACGATTTTAATTCTTTCCAATTAAATTTCAGATTAATTTAAAAAGGTCAATTCTCCCACGTGGCTAAGTTCGCACTAATCAATGACATTTTTGGGGCGCGAATCTCGAGGAAATTTTGTAACGGCTGAATGGGTCATTACAACTACTTAAAAATAAATGATAACACCCCAAAGTAAATAGGGCTCACCAACTAATTAATATAGTGAAGTCCTAGTGAGCTGATCCGTCGTCCTGAAAATCAGCACCTGCATCATGAAATGCAGGATTCGGGCAATAGGTAAGTAAGTAGATTTGAATTGTACTTGCATGTAAATCCAACTGAAAGAATAAATAGATTTGGGTTGCTCGAGAAAAGGACAACCCAAATCAATAAACATGAAATAGCTAGTACGAAAACTGAAACAGAAATTGAAACTGAATACCTGAATCATGTTATAATCTGTAATGACCCGTTTGGTCGTTATTGCACTTTTGACCCATTTACCCTGTTGACCCTTTCCCAAGCCCTATTAGTACGATTTTGACCTGCGGGGATGGGTGGCACGATTTTTAAGGTAATCGGGCTAGTTTTATGGTGACTTATGAGAATTAGAACCTCACAGTAAAAAATGATTGATCGAAAGTTGACTTTTGGGTAAACGTGCCCGTAATTGAACTCCGACAGTTCCATTAGGTCTGAAATGTGATTTATGACTTAGTCGAGTCGTTGGTTCGGTCCCGAGAGGTTCATGAGTGATTTAGGTGGTTGGTTGAGAAACTAGCTTTTGAGATTATTTGGAGTTGACATCGGTCAAGATTGGGTCAATACAGTCCCGTTTGAATGATTTGAGAGTTTGACCAGGTTCATATGATGATTTTGGACTTGTCCACAAATTTTGGTTTGATTCCGATGAGTTTTGGATGGGTTTGGGTTGTATGATGTTTGTTTTCGGTTTCGACGTCGTTTTGAGAAAAAAAGGTACCATATTAAGGAAACAACCTTTTATTTGTGTTTCAGTTCAACAGTTAGATCTGTCTCATAATTGCAGAACTATAGCAACAAGAATCGTCGCGTTTCGCCATTGTATGAGAGAGATATGACCATTTTACTAAAGTATTGCACTGCTGGTTTTCTGGTTTTTTTATTTATTTAGTTTTTAAAAAAATCATTCGTGATCGCGACACATGGATTCACGGTAGCGAACAAGGAAAATGTTTGGACAGTGTATAAATCGATCAGTCCGAAATATTTAGTATTTTGAGCATAATTTGAGTTCTAGAGCTCCGTTTGAGGTGATTTTTGTGGAATTGTTCTCGTCTCAACTAGGGAGTAAGTATATAACCTTTATTTTGATGTTTCGTCAAGTTTATTTTCATTGTTTATCGATTTTATCCGAGTTTGACTGGGAAAAATTGGGATTTTGAACCCAAAAGTTGAAAGGTGGTAAATCCTGGTTTTGAAGATCAAGATGATGGATTTTGAATGGGTTTTCTGGATCTATACTAATTAATATATGGGTAAACTAATTTTGAAATAAATTTCCAATTTTTCCCTTGCGAGCTCGGAGTTACTTTTTTTGGTTCGTTTTTGGGGTTTCATATTAAAGTATAGCAATATGGGTCATGACTATTGAGACGTGGTGGTATTCCGTCCGTAGCATGTGTTTACAATATGGGACAATTGGCCAGTGCATTGCATTGCATCGCACGTGCATTTATATTACATCCATTCACATCTCTGATTCTGGTTGTTGTATTTATTGTATTGCATGGTGTGTTTGAGCATTGATTCCTTGGTTGATTATTGACTTGAGTTGCCGTGTGCCTGATGAATACATACTTGGGGGTTGATGGAATCGAGGATTAGAGACTTTCTCATGGGTCATGACTTGAGGTTACGAAGATCTATTGTGGTTCCTATTACCGTGAGATGACTTGTATTTGCTTAGTAACCATATTTGATTGTTTACTTTTTTGATTTCTTTCTTGTATACATGTTAGCTAATCGTTGTGGCCTATGATGCTTAGCAGTACGAGTGTTGTACTGATAATACTCTTGCTACACCCTTTTCTGGGTGAAGAGTTGTTCCAGGTACATGAACGAGATTCAGTTAGCCTTCAACGATCTCACGGAGTTTATCTAGACTTTTCTATTTAATTCTTATTCTAAACAGAAGTTGTATTTAGGTTGTGGTTGTAACTTTTATTTAAGTTGTATACTTAGAAGCTCTTGTACTATTCAGACTAGATTCCGTGGGTAGTTATTTGTATTTCCGCACTTATTAGCATTGACTTATGATATTAAGATTGCTTTCATTACTTAATTTCCGCATGTGATAATTAAAAACGATTAAGTAAAGGGAAAGGTTCGCCCACCTGGATGGTTAGTGTGGGTGGTCGCTCGATCCACGAGTTGGGTGGTGATGCTATCATAACCCTAGGTTACCCAGTCTATAAGTACAAGAGCATGTCTAGTAAAGTTTTGCAGATCGGTACGATGAACTCCGTACCTATCTGCGAGAGGCTATAAGATGTCACGACCCAAATTACTGATCGTGCAGGCACCTACCTTAGTGCTACCTGATAGGGCGAACCCTTACTAGCCAAACCCCTTTGTAATGTTGTTTTGAAAGCAAATATTACCAACAATAGTAAATAAAATTAGCATTATGAAGACATTCTTTATTTATTTAAAACAATTCAACTTTCCCAAGGATCTAGTCTAGACAGCTACAAGAGTTTTTAAATTACAAAGAGATAACACAATTAAAAGATAGCCTTCCGCCTTCGGAATGAGATGTACATAAGCTATAGGAAGATATCCGCCACTTCAACTAATGAAACATTCAAGCAACAACCTGAAACACATATATACCCTAAGGGATGTAGCAAGAGTAGTATCAGTAGACCACACGTACTGGTAAGCATCATAGGCCGACTAAGATTAGTTCACGCAACACGATATAAAATCAAACAGAATAAACAGATAGGTACAGTCGTGACAACATTTTAAATCCGACCCATACTTAAACAGTTCTGACATAAACATACTCGTATCCCATTACCATGTCAATGCAACACTAGAAAACAAGGACCAACAACCAACAATAGTTACATTCAAGACAGACTCTTGGACCAATTAAACCTCGGTAATTTATAAAGGACAGACTTCAACCTCCCTATCAACCGACACTCAGTAGGACCACTAATTCTCAACTTTTTCTCCTTACTTTAACATACTCGTAATTTAACGGTTAGACTTAATCAACACACAAACCGCAATATGGATACCAGACTCAAACCACTTATCAAGTGTCAAGTAAGAACAATTAAAGCAATGAAGTCAATGATAGCAAATCAACATACTCCCAAACACTTAGTCATGCTAATAGAGTCAACTCAACCTACCCCCCTCTATTTATCAACGGGTTATGAGGTTACTTGTAACCGCCTCATCTCCACAATCATGCGAAAATCAATTGTATTTTACTAGAATGAACCATGACTATATGCCATCCTACCGAAATCAGCTCTGTCACCGTCACAAAGTAAGAACACACAAGTACAATGCAATCAATGTTAATATCATATCTGTACACACATGCTAAATGGTAATGTTTGCCAAAATAGCCATGACCTGCAGGGGACTGATATGCTCAAATTACGCCTTTTATTAGCGTAAAGTGGATTTTTGTTTTTTCAAATATAGTAACCCAACAAGGTTGGGGTCGAATCCCACATGGAATATGGTGTGAAAAGGTTACTAAAATTATAGAATACTTTATATAGGTCTAATGTCTTAATCCGTTGAGTTTATAGAAAGTTGGTTGTTAATGACTAATTGCTAACTAATTGCGTTGGATTGTAATATATGGTAAAAGAAACCAAAGTTGTGTCCCCATCAGATAAAGTGTATGATCATGGGTATTGATCTTGATACACTTCTAATGGATCATTATATGAATGCACTTAACCGCTATGCGAATCTCTACTATTTCCCAATAAATAAATATTATCTCTTTCTATGATTTTCCCAAATATAACAAAGTGGACATGAAGAGCAGTTAATTATGCCAAGTAAATTCTTCTTATTCCTAAGTGAATTTATTAAACAAAGTTTAAAGCTTTGAGTTCTTGTCATTTATTTTTAACAAACCCTAAGTACTTTCCCAAGTTAAATAAAGTTTATGGCTTTAATCAATGTTTGCAACCATTAATTACAAATGAAGAACGAAGAATAACTAAACCATAACAATCCATTATGCATATATCAATCCCAATCCCCAATCACAAAACACCCATCCTAGGGTTCAGAACCTTAGCAATTAATTTAGCTACTCATAGAGAAAGAAGAACAGAAATAGATAATTGAAATCATAATGCTTACGAATGATCAATTGGAATTGAAGAGAAAATAATTGCAATGGTTTGTAATCCCAATAGGCTCCAAAAACTATGAGTATTCAATGCTAAGGAAATTAAAACTGAAATATGGTCAAGTGTAGTCTACAAAAACCCTACATCAAGTATTTATAATGGTCCAAGGTGTGGAAAATAAGTTGACAAAATTGCCCCCGTCGGATCATTATACGAACCGTAAATCTCTTGCTTGCATCCGTAAAATGGCTGTCTGTCTTATGAATCTAAGCCCATATTTTACGGACCGTAAAACATTTACGGCCATATATCTTGACCGTGAATCCAGGCATCAGTAATGGACTTGCTGTTGCTGATCTATGGTGGGTTTTTACGGACCGTAAATCTTATACGGTCCTTACTTTTCTGCCGTCAATCCTCTCTTGCCATCAGCGTTTTCTGCGACTGTTCTACGCAATCATTGACGGGCCGTAAAAGTTATACGGATCGTTTTTCACTCCGTAAAAGTCTATCTTCAGTCACTTTCACTTTTTGCACATCTTTTGCTGCTCTTGTTATTCATTTTCCTGACTTTGGCCATAAAAACGTTGAATACCTGCAACATGACAAAAACACATCAAAACAACATGAACTTGCTTGTAAACAAGCTAAAACTCTCCGTTAAAAGCATCAGATGTGCCGAAATTACGTGGCACATCAGGGACCCATGGTATCCATGTACCACTCTCTCCGGAACTGACCTCGGATCACGAGCCCATAACTAGGACACATCCTCACCCCCTGTCAAATGTGCCTTTTCGTAATTATATGTTCTTTCTCATCTCAATGTATTTTCATTCCGACAATCAATAAGGATCATGAACAATCAATGTATCAATCTCAAGAATCCAAGTCACCGTGTCATAAGTCATAACATGACTTAAGAAATCAATCTCCTAACAATGTGGATACTTCACGAAGATACATATAATATGAATACAAGTCATCACACAACAACCATACTAAGACTCAGACTCGACTCATCAATAACATGAGTAAGGAATCACTCCGAATCAACAAGAAGGTAATTATTGATGATTCCCGTATGCTCAGTACATAGAACAACGACAACATGAATACTCAATGAGGACACTTACAATTTATCCACAGGTCTCCCCCACCTATGGTACAACAAGACTCTATTATGGCTAACTCGATAATTTCACATACCCCACCACACTAACTAGATCAATAACAACCCATATTCACTACTTTGCTTCCCTTTTTGGCCTATCAACTATGCATCTTGTTTCACTTATTCACTTAATGGCACAAGCCCACAGAAATCAGCATTTATCTTAACATAAACAATATCCATCCGAACTCCGTGTCCGAAGACGTAATTATGCTTTCTCCAGTCACTTCTATAGCATATATACGATTTACTAATAAATGTATAACTCAAGTAAACCACAACCTACTTCGTTGCTGAGCAGCTATCACGAACGTTCATAGAATATCCACCATCCCGTCTTTGAGCCGAAAGTCGTGATAGAGAAATTTTTATGGAAGATAACGGGAAGGAAGTTTTAAGGGCTACTTTTCTCTAGTCATCAAGTGTTTTAATCTGGGAATACCCTAATGACGGCTTAGGAGAGGGGTGTGGACAAAAAGGGTTGATCCCAAAATAAAGTTATTAAATGTGGATACTAGTCCTCGTATACCGCTGCAGCGGACTGCTCATCCGCTACAACGAGTTCGCTATAGCAGTCGTTAACCCGCTGCAGCGAAGACGTCCTCCGCAGGCCCATAACTCTTTAACTCTCATCTATTTCAATTACGATAAAATATTACACTTAAACTCCCCCGTGGACTAATCTTACGACGATACACTTTTTCATATACGGGCTGCGGAAAGTCCAATAACGACCAGGTGGGTCATTACGTCAGATACCAATTAAACAACCATTTGTCCCCAAATAGTGTCGGGCAGATTGGGGTCGCAAGGTTATATTATGCTGGATGTTATAAATTTTACGCATCTCATACCAAATCGCAAGTTTTAACTCCTTACTCGAGTTCACTTGCCACGAGTATCAATACTTCGGCTATACGAAACACGCGTTTTTAGAACAGCTGTACTAACTAGGGGATGAGGTACCGGACTTTGAAAACCTTAGTCCTTAAAATCGAAACAACTGGGGACCTAGGACTCATACGCGATTAAAAAATCCCTACAGCTGGAAAGGGCGGGACCATGAGTTGTTGTCATGACTCGGGGATGGAAGAAATGCGCAGGCCGCTGTAGCGGTTGGATTTCTCACTATAGTAGTCTCGCTACAGCAGTTGTACAACTATTGCAACGGTAGTATAGCCGCTGTAGCAGGTGCGCAGAAACATAATTTAAAAGAGGGGGAGGTGATATTTCACCTTCGCACTTCCATACCCCTCCCTTAACTGAAAATCCCTCTCCATTACCCACAATTTTCCCCCCTCATTCACTCCCCTAGGATCTTAATCTTCCCCCTCTTCCCTATTTAAACTCTCCACACATTTCATTCACCCCCACACTTCAAAAACACAACGGAAAAAGGGAAGAGAACTTGGAGAGGTCAAAGGTCAGATTTCTGGAGCAAAATCTTGCAAATAATTTTCCAACATAAGGTATGTACACTTTTCTACTACTCTATGAGATTGTTAGATCCTCTTGTTTAGAAAATTTTCATGCTTAAGTTGTCAGATGGTGCAAAAATGTTGGGGTTTTTGGGACAAGGTTTTTTGTTTTAATTCCCTGGGGAAGGGAGACTTCCAATTATGGCATGTTATTTTGACGTCCAGAAAGTCTTAGCATCACTGATTACTTAAGATGTACTTGAAAAATAGGGGTAAAACCTTGTTGGGGGTAGTGGGTGCATTTTGGTAGAAGTCTTTTTGATAATGCTTAAATTTTCGAATCTATTTGCTGCTAAAAAGGTGTTTCATGGGGTGTAAATGGCATGCATGTTAACATATTAACCGATCTATATCGAAATCTGTAGAAATTTGGTCAAAATTTTGGGCCATCATTTTTGATGAAACAGGGGTTTCTCGCTGGGAGAGATGGTTTCGCTGCAGCAGACCCTCCTTCTCTGGCGTGACCTCGCTACAGTGGTTATATGACCACTGCAGCGAAGGCTGCTCAGGGGCAGAATCCTAGTTACTAGTAGTTTTCACGTCTAGGTTGAGTTTTGTTGGTGTTCCTTGGGCTGTACATGCCTTATAACTAACTAAGCTCGGTGTAACATTGAACTGATGCAGTCTCTTTTTATAGGTACACATTATTACTACGTCATGGCCGGACAACAATAACAATAAGCAGCTTCCGTTTACGCCAGGTTCGTCTGCCCTCAGTGCAGAAGGCGATACATGGAGCAGCCAAGCAAGGGGTTGTTGCATGAGAGGGGTTTTGTTATGGATCGGGTGGACGAGCTTGCCCCGGAATTCTACAATCGTTTACAGAAGATTGGGTGGAACATGTTGGTCTAGGACCCCGGCAATTGGAACACCAACTGGGTTAGAGAGTTTTATTCCATGCTCCCCACTGTTGTTTGGTCCTCTTCTTACCCGGAGATCACGATTCGGGGCATCCAGGTGAAGGTTGGGGCGGAGGTGATCGATGAAGTTTATGGGCTGCCCAATCCTCCCGAGGATGAGATGCTTACTAGGGACCACAACGTTAATGGCCCTTGGTTGGTATCTATGCTGGTTATGGAGAACAAGAGGCATAAGGTCACTTGGGCTACTAGCTGGATCGGGATCAGGAGTACCTAGTTCACTGCCGATGCTCGAAGGTGGCTGAACCTAATTTCCCGAAGGGTTCGCCTTTCGAGTAACACTACTGATGTCACCTACCCCTGGGCCCTTGTGATTTCTTGCATGCTGGATGGTGTGCCTGTAAATGTGGGTAAGCAGGTGATTGAGGAGTGGAGGAGTTTCATGGTTAAGGGCGAACCGAGTTTTAATGTTTCCCTCCCTTATTACTTCCTTGTGCCAGCAGTACAGGTGCCTACAGAGCCTGCGGATCGGATACTTGAGTGCAATGTTGAATTTGACCCATTGAGAGTGAAAGGTTTGCAGATTCGCAACAAGAAGAAAAAGGTCGACTCGGATGACGAGGATAGTGAGGGCCAGAAAGGAGGAGGAGATGATGCTGGCCCTTCACAGCCCCCGGGCTCGTTGGAGCAGATGGAGACCGAGATGGCGGCCATGAGGAGTATAGTGGTGGGGTTTGCACGACCTTCCATGGAGGTCGATTCGTCTAGTGCCGCTGGGTGCTGATGCTGGTTATTTCACCCAGGACGAGGTGAAGGGGTATATGGAGACGCAGACTAAGATACGAGAGTCCGTGGACACCTTGCATGACGTATATGGTTCTATGGCCCAGGTCCATATAGAGCTCCGGGAGGATTTGGACAAGAAGAAGAAGAAGAGGCAAGCCCGAGACAAGTTGTTTGTGAAGATGTGGAAGGGCATCAAAAGTCTTCTGAAGACCTTGAACCCAAGTGGGAAGCTCCCCAAGGTGACTAAGCGTGATGCCCAGCAGTTCTCCTTCGTGAGCGAGTCCGGGCTTAACTGTGATGACTCCAGCGGTTCCGGTACTGGAGGTGATAGGGCGACCAACAGAGGAGTGGCCTAGTGTGCTTCACCCCCTTATTTAGCATGCTTTCACTTGCCCTTGTAGGTCGTTTCGTTTAAGAAAATGGTTTATTTCTTTTTTGTTTTTGGATAACAATGTTTTGGTACTGAATGGCCCTTGCCCTCGTTGGTCTAGGTGCTTCTATAAATTCGTTGTGTTTGGAATTTTTTGCTTTTCTTTGAGTTTTGGATGAATTGCACAGGTTGAGAAACTTTGAAGTAGGGGATCAGGTCACAGAAATTTTTTGACCGCCGCAGCGGTGGGATTCCGCTATAGCGGATCTGCTGTGGCAAATAAATATTCGCGACGGTGAGAATTTTGGAAACGTGAAGGTCCACTGTAGCGGACTAAGTCCCGCTACGGCGGTGCGTACACCGCTGTGGCAAAGGATCTGGGTCAGTGAGCATTTTTCTACTGCCCAACACGATTGTACAACACAGGGAACTCATTGTATACAAACGTAACACACACATAATTCAGAGATCATCGATAGGATGGCACCGCCAGATACCAATTGGAATCAACCAGATACCAATTGGACTCGTCGAGATACCAAGTGGGATCATCTAGATACCAATTGGATTCAGCTTAGAGATGAAACTGACTGAGATAGCACGATGGGAAAGAAAGAAAGGAAGTTTCCTAGATGCACCATAGCCTCTCGTGGATGGGTACGGACGTCATTGAACTACTCTACGAGACTCTACTAGACATTGCTCATGTAATCATGAGACCGGTAACCTTGGCCTCTGATACCAACTGTCAGGACCCAAATTACGGATCGTGCGCCTACCTTATTGCTACCTGATAGGCGAACTCTTACTAACCAAACCCCTTTGTAATGTTGTTTTTAAAGCAAATGTAACCAACACTAGTAAATAAAATGAACATTACGATGACATTCTTTATTTATTTAGAACAATTCAACTTTCCCAAGGATCTAGTCTAGACAGGTATACGAATTTCTAAATTACTGAGAGATAACACAATTAAAAGACACAGCTTCTGCCTTCGGAATGAGATGTGCATAAGCTATAGGACGATATCCGCTACTTCAACTAACGAAACCTTCAAGCGACAACCTGAAACACATCTACACTCAAATGGATGTAGCAAGAGTAGTATCGATACACCACACGTACTGGTAAGCATTATAGGCCGACTAAGATTAGTTCACGCAACACAATATAAAACAAACAGAATAAACAGATGGGTACAGTCATAACACCTTTGTAAATCCGACCCATACTTACACAGTTCTGACATAAAGATACTCGTATACCATTACCATGTCAATGCAACACTAGAAAATAAGGACCAACAACCAACAACAGTTATATTCAAGACAGACTCCTAGACCAATTAAACCCCGACAATTTATAAAGGATAGACCTCAACCTCCTTATCAACCGACACCCTGTGGGACCACTAATTCTTAACTTCTTCTCCTTACTTTAACATACTTATAATTTAACGGGTAGACTCAATCAACACACAAACCGCAACGGACACCAGACTCAAACCGCTTATCAAGAGTCAAGTAAGAAAAATTATAGCCATGCAATCAATGATAGCAAATCAACATACTCCCAAACACTTAGCCACGCTAATAGGGTCAACTCAACCTACCCCGCTCTATTTATCAACTGGTTATGAGGTTACTTGTAACCGCCTCATCTCTACAATCATGAGAAAAATTATAGCCATGCAGTTAATGATAGCAAATCAACATACTCCCAAACACTTAGCCACGCTAATAGGGTCAACTCAACCTACCCCGCTCTATTTATCAACTGGTTATGAGGTTACTTGTAACCGCCTCATCTCCACAATCATGAGGAAATCACTTGTAACTTACCAAAATGAACCATGACTATATGCCATCCAATCGGAATTAGCTCTGGCATCGTCACAAAATAAGAACACACAAGTACAATGCAATCAATGTTAGTATCATATCCGTACACATATGCTAAATGGTAATGTTTTCCCAAATAGCCATGACTTGCAGGGGACCCATGGTGTCCATGTACCACTCGCTCTGAAACTGACCTCGGATCCCGAGCCCATAAATAGGCTACATCCTCATCCCCTGTCAAATGTGCCTTTTCATAATTATATGTTCTTTCTCATCTTAACGTATTTCCATTCTGACAATCAATAAGGATCATTAACAATCAATGTATCAATCTCAAGAATCCAAGTCACCATGTCACAAGTCATAACAAAACTTAAGAAATCAACCTCATAACAAAGTGGATAATTCATGAAGATACATACAATAAGAATACAAGTCATCACACAACAGCCATAACAAGATTCAGACTCGACTCATCAATAACATGAGTAAGGAATTGCTCCGAATCAACAAGAAGAAAAATATTGAGGATTCCCGCATGCTCAGTACATACAATAATGACAAGATGAAAACTCAATGAGGACACCTACAATTTATCCACAGGTCGCCCCCACCCATGGTACAACAAGACTCTATTATGGCCAACTCGATAATTGCACACACCCACCATGCTAACTAGAGCAATAACAACCCATATTCACTGCTTTGCTTCCCTTTTTGGCCTATCAACTACGCATCTTGGTTCACTGATTCACTTAATGGCACGAGCCCACAGAAATCAGCATTTATCTTAACCTAAACAATATCCATCCGAAGTCCGTGTCCGAAGACCTAATCATGCTTTCTCCCGTCAATTCTACAACATATGTATGCTTAACTAATCAAAGTCTAACTCAAGTAAACCATAACCTACCTCATTGCCGAGAAGGTATCACAAACGTTTATGGAATATCCACCATCCCGTCTTTGAGCCCGAAGCCGTGTTAGAGAAATATTTAAGGAAGATATCATGAAGAATGTTTAAAAGGATACTTTTCCCTAGTCATCAGGTGTTTTACTCTGGGAATACCCTAATGATGGCTTAGAATGGCGGTTTTATGGACAAAAAGGGTTAATCCTAAAATAAAGTCATTAAACGCGGGTACTGGTCCGCATATACCGCTGCAGCAAATTTCTGATCCGCTACAGTGAGCTCACTATGGCGGTCGTTCACTCGCTGCTGCAAAGACGACCTCCATGGGCCCACAACTATCTAACTCTCATCTAATTCAATTACGATAAAATATGACATTTAAAATCTTCCGTGGACTAATCTTACGATGATACATTTGGGTTTTCATATACGGGCTACGGAAGGTCCAATAACGACCAGGCGGGTCGTTACATAGGACATTTAGGAAACTTTCATTTTTCCATTCCATTCATGCTTCTTCGTTCGAATTGGCATCTAATCGATTCCAATTGGTATCTGTATTTTCTGTCTTAATCACCCACGGAAGGTGGGAACTCATCCTTAAAATTCTTATGCGAATGGTTTATCTATGTCGTTTTGTGGTATGGTACGAGATGTGTCATCCTGATTTGGACGCGTGACCAAGTTCAGTTTCTAGCTATGGCTTGAGGATTCAGTTGTGTGGGATAGTGGTTAAGACTCATTTATTGTGGGTGTTTTCTTGACAAATGGGAGATATAGTACAGAGGCTCAAAGGATCTCCATGTTTCAGCGTTGGGTTGCTCGGAAGTATTTATGGCTTAACAAGAATGAATGGTTCGAGGTATGATTGGTTTGGGAAAAGCTTCAACATCATCAAGGTATTATGATGGTTTGAGTGGAACGAATGTACCAATGGCAGGTCAACGATTCAGCAGTGGTAGTGTGTTAGATGTCGATATGCGAGGATGAGTGTAAGTTTGATAAGGACCATCGAATTTGGAAAAAGGATAGTGATCGCGTGTAATAACAAGAGATGTTGAGTATAAGGACATGAAGGATGACTTTGTGGGAAATGTGTAGCAAAGTAAGAATTCTTAGGGTATTTTGGTAAGAGTACTTTGTGTTACAGGACAGAGGCATAAATAAGAGGATTTGGATAGATAAATTTCCACTTTTAGGAAGGGAAAAATGATTGGTATCTGACGTGTTTGTCAGGATAAGATTGCAATCTATAAGAGAATGGATTTCGTATTCGGTCATAAAAAGTTAAGTTGGGCTTCGACGGGGCTATATGGTAGTGATGGAGTAAGAACTAGTGGTTTGTGGGTACGTTCAGGAAAGTGATTGCGGGTTCTAGATCAGAAAACGAGGTTACTTGTGATGAGTGAAGACTTAAAATGTTGGGCAGTTGTGCCCTAGTCCTTCAATAAAGGGTATATTCACCGGGTTTTCGTGTTTAGAGGAATGGTAAGGATATCATGGAATTAAGAGCTAGTTGATTTGAGAGTTATGTTGCAATCATACATGGCAAAATAGACATAAGGGTTCAGTGTTGAATTGGTATGTTTGGTTATGCCGTGGGCTAATGGGAGCCAGTAGGTGACTAGTAAGGATGACTCTAGTGTTGGACAAGTGCCAAGTTCTAGTACTCATGGAGCTATCAGTTTTAGCATCTAATTTTGGATTAAGGTTGAGAGCTTTATACATGTTATGTAAGTTTCGGCTAGCTCCTGCTATTACTGGTATTGCTACTCAGTTGAGTTGATTGAATGAAAAGGATAATCACACGAATGGTTAGAGGTGATCTGGTTCGACAATTGGGACGTTTGAAGTGATAAGTTAATGATGAAGTTTGAATTAATTCAAGTTGTGGAGAGCATTTTGGAATTTGAGTTAAGGAAATTTGAGCAAAGGCACCTTAGTGGAGATACGTGGAGACATTAGTAGGACTGTGTATGTGATTCACTGGATTTGGAAGGTAATCAGTTTTAGAATTGAGCGAGTTAAGGGAACTCTAGGTTGTAGAGTGTATGGCATGCTACTATCTCCAGGATTGACTCGGCTAGTTTGTAAGACTTATGAGTATGCGGCATACTGCTGAGTGGGTTCGAGTAATGGTCAGACGGTAGCTGTATATATGAACTGATAAAAATTGAGGAATTCAAGAATCAAGAAAAGGTATAGTTGATTGAGAATCGATAAGATGAGGTACATCTTCGGGATTACTGGGGTCAGTATGGATTGTGGTGTTATTTTCTTGCATATTTCAGAAGGGGCGTGATTATTGAATACGCTTAAAGAAGGAAGTCTAGAGAAATGGACTAAGTGATATGACAGAGTTCCGTGAGGTTTCGTGATCAACGACTAGTGAGAAGAAAATTTCAGGTAACCGATGTGTTAAGGCTTATGGAAGTGGCTCGTGTGGTACACAGTTGGATAATTTCGTAACACTCTTCAGTGGATGAGTTAGTGTGGTTCAAAGGTAAGGAATTGTAGAAATCCCTATTATGTGAAGGCTAGAGTTATATTTTCGAGATGAGACTGTATTCGTAGTAGTGTATTTTGTTGTAAGTAATATTGACTGGATAGCTTGGGTGAGCACTTTTGGATATTAAGGACTTGGGAGTAGTTGCGCGAGGTTTAGAGCGGTAGTTGTAAGATTTGATACTTTCAAAATTGTTATGGGCATATCGAGGTGTTACAATGGGAGATTCGATGGTTAAAGGGGTATTATATAAGGCTACAGGTTTTGCATAGAAAAGTTCAGGATTGTATTGGATTTGCGTATCGGGTAAAGGTTGAGAAACATGAAGATTGCATTTTCATAAGGTATAGTTCTTCGGTGCTAAGTTGAAAACTTGGATAGGACTCAGCTTTTGGAGTCGAGGGAGACAGACATGATTGATTATGCGTGAGGAAAAGATTAGAATTGACCGCCACAGATGTGTGATAGGACTGTGATTGGTTTTAGAAAGTTGGAGTCAATTCGAGTGACTATCGGTGGTATTTAGGGGTTGTGCATTCATTCCGGGTCAGGATCGTTCGATTAGAGCTTGATGGACTATGTTTATATTCCCAGAAGGACTTATGGGTTTCCTAGCAAATCACTCTCACGGATTCGATGAGTTTCAGTTCAGATTTGAGGTATGACAGGTTTATCGAGCTTTAGTAGGGTTTGCGAGTGGACTTGATGATATTTTATCAGAAGCAGCTACTCGGACTGAAGTAATGGATTATGTCAGTACTTGGTAATGATTTGGAAGAGGTAATATGGTTGCGAGAGGTATTTAGAGTGATCAGATGGTTTCCTACGGACTTGACTCGGCAAGGAATTCAGTGGTATACTTCTTGTATTGTGATTTGAAGGTTTAAGATGACTTGGAACTAGCGAAACTTAAAGTGAAAAATAGTCGACCAAAAGTTGAATTTTGGGTAAACGCGCCTATAATTGAATTCTGACTGTTCCATTAGGTTCGGAATTTGATTTATGACTTAGTCGAGTCGTTGGTTCGATCCCGAGAGGTTCGGGAGTGATTTAGGTGGTTAGTTGAAAATCTAGCTTTTGAGATGTTTGGAGTTGACCTCGGTCAATATCGGGTTAAGGCGGTCCCGTTTGGATATTTTGAGAGTTCGATTAGGTTCGTATGATGATTTTGGACTTGTCCACAAATTTTGGTTGGATTCCGATGAGTTTGACAATGGGTTTAGGTTTTATGATGTTTGTTTTCGGTTTCGACGTCGTTTTGAGAAAAAAAAGGGTACCATATTGAGCAAACAACCTTTTATTTATGTTTTGATTGAACTGTTAGATCCGTATCGTAATTTCGGAACTATAGCAACAAGAATCGTCGTGTTTCGCCATCATATGAGAGAGCTGTGACCATTTTACTAAATTATTTCACTGCAGGTTTCTGGTGTTTTTAAAAAAGAAAAGCCTTCGCGATCGCGACACATGGTGTAGTGGTTGCGAACAAGGAAATGCCTGGACAGTGTATAAATCGACCAGTCCGAAATATTTAGTATTTTGATCACAATTTGAGTTCTAGAGCTCCGTTTGAGGTGATTTTTGCGGCGTTGTTCTCGTCACAACTCGGGGGTAAGTATATAACCTTTATTTTGATGTTTCCTCAAGTTTACTTTAGCTGGTTATCGATTTTATCCGAATTTGATTGGGAAAAATTGGGGTTTTGAACCCAAAAGTGTAAATATGGTAAATCATGGTTTTGAAGATCACGATGATGGCTTTTTTAATGGATTTTCTGGATCTAGACTAATTAATCTATGGGTAAACTAATTTTGAAATAAATTTTCTGTTTTGCCCTTGCGGGCTCGGTGTTACTTTTTAGGTTTGTTTTGGGGTTTCGAATTAAAGTATACCAATATGGGTATCGTTGGATTCGGTTAGACTCGAAGGGTACTACTTTGACTATATTGAACCCAATTTTTCATTAAAATTATAGTTTCTCCCTTGTGGCTATTTTGAGTCCATTTTTGGGTTTTGGGTAAAACTATGGTAATATGGGTATCCTTAGATTCGTATTCTAACTAGAATTCATATTTGATAAACGTTAATCATTCTGAGGCTCTCCGAAGAGGAAAGACAAGGCTCAACTGGACTAGTTCGTTGCACCTGTTCGGCATCAAGGTAGGTTACAGCTTACCTTTCGGTTAGACTTCAGTTAGCGAAGCAAATGTGGAATTTAGTTATTGACGGAGAAAGCATGTTAAGCCTTCGGGTACGAAGTTGGGATGGATATCCTTAGGTTGGTATTGTTGATGACTTGTGGGCTTGTCTCCTCATTTATTGTGGTTTGGCTTGTTGCCATGTGTGTGACATTGGGACTTGATATGATTTCACTTGATATTGTTGAATCACTATTGATATCGTGATATGTGTCCATATGTGGCACGATTGAGATTTGATTATGATTTACACTTGAGATTGATACATGCATATCATTCATACACATTTTACATGATTCATTGATATGAACTGTGGTTTGATATTAATAATGATAAGAGGGAAAGTGAAACATCCGAGGCTTCTTATTATGGTGTTTGCTTCGTGCATATTTTGCATGGCCTCTCTTGCATATATGTTTGGTGTTACCTATGTGGTCCGAAGGGAAATTGTTCCGGACGTGGCATCGTACTGATTTAGGAATTAGTTCATATTGATAGTTGATTTACGGATGCTGTTATGTTTATTCACCTCATGATTATTATTGAATTTGACATTCATACATGCATTTGATCCTGCATTTCTCATGATACTGTGATGTGTTTGTTACGATTCGCTTTTACGCGGGTGCATAAAATCTACTAAGAGGTTGTTGGTGCTCTAATTGGATTTTAGTATTTTTAGAGTCGCCACCTAATTTATTAAGGGAAATTAGGAAAACCGGGTAAAAGGGTTTATCAAGAAATAGAAAAATCCTTTTTGGACCAGAGTTCGAGGTAAGGGTTCTGCTGATCCCCTAGGGAAGGTTTGAAGCACCCTATTTTTAAGGATCCGTAGAATACGGTTGACCTTCAAGCTTCAATGTGTAATTATATGCTTAAAACGTTTCCTTTCTTGAAAAATGTCATACTTATCATAAATTCAAAATTTTGGAAAAATGTTCCCTTAGAAAAGGGGTTTTTGGTTTCAAAAAATCCTTATAAGTGTTCAACTCACTTCATTTCCAGACCAAGACACACTCGGGATTTCTCCCGAGTAGAGTCGCTACTATTTTTGTCCTAATGATATGAATTTAGTCCTTATAGGTTTTTATTATGTATATGTAAGAAAATAGTTGGAGTATATCTCCCTTTATAGTATATAAATATAATAGAAAAAATGAATAGTTTATTAAGTACAATTTTAGCCCATTGAAGCTCATATAGGCCAAACATATTCCACATCCAAAAACTGTCTTAACCCAAAATTTGGTCCAAGTATATTCCTCTTTGATTTTGTCCCTTTAGGTTGGACTTTGGCCCAAAATACTTTGATCTTTTTCTAAAAATTGACCTAAGTCAAAACAAATTATGCAAGAGTCCATTGTACTTGGTAAAATTCTGATGTCTTGTTTTTCCATTTTTTTTTATCAATCTTAATTCTACAAATGTGCCTTGTGTCCAAATCATTTTGAGATTCAAATTCCAGTCCAATTATCATCTCGGCCCAACGGGCAAAACCGTTTATATAAAGTGGTTTAAAAGTGGGCTTACGACCCAAAGCTAATTTTATCCTTCATCCATTATGTTTCCATTTGTAAAGGGGGCAAAAGGCCCAAAAATAAAACTTAGCTCCATTTCTAAAAAATCATTTAGTCTTAACCATATTACTGAACCAGTTTATACTTGAAGAAACAGTTGAATATCGATTTCATGCATATCTTAGAGTTAAGTAGGTTTCAAAATCATTTAGACGACTTCCTAATAATACTAACGTATTTCCTAGGTTCTAAGCATACAAAGGGTTTCAATATTTACAAGTGTTGTTTACATATACAACTTATATACAATGATATACATAAACACACACACACACACACAAATATATATATATATATATATATATATATATATATATATATATATATATATATATATATATATATATATATATATATATATATATATATATATATATATATGAAGAGTTGGGCTGGTGGGCTTACCTAAGCCCACCAGTTGCCTATTTCTACCTATAGGTGGGCCTTCAACATATTTGCTTCCCTTACTCAGATTCGGACTCGATCAAGGAAGGGGTTGGACCTCAGGCCTAACAGGTTTTATGCAATAGAAATCGGCCCAAATGGAGGTGTCCCATGCAAACAAAGACGAAAAAGGAATATGCAAGGTAGAAAGCATCTAAACTTACTTACTCTATTATCAAGAACTTAAACAAGTAAACATTCGAATTAAGCATATATACATCAGGTGTATACAAAAACATATATGCACTTATAATAGATTAAGCAAAAACCTTCATGACACTTGAAGGCCCAAGGAAATAAACATGTATGAACTCAAATAGTAAGCAGGTTCAGGCAGCCCATTAGCAAAGCCCAAATAGACTAAGCACACAAGAAAGTTATACTCGAAGCCTTGATTTTAAATTACAGAGAATGAGGTCTTGTAAGATGTAGGCGCATGATACACCAGATATATCCTCTTTATATACACCAGAGTGTATACAAGCCTGGTATATCTGGTGTATTTCCAACACCATATTATGTATACAAGCAAGCAAGATAAGAGAGAAAGAGAGGGGATGACTTAAATAGATTTAAAAAACACACAAGGCTTAGACATACCAACAGGATCACAAAGATGCAGCAATGAGCATTTGACAAAGCCAAACTGAATGCAGGCAGACATGAGAGCAGAAACACAAATTCAAAATCATTTGACAAATGGATAGGCATACTAGATAGTTTATCACTTATTTGTAGTCTTATCATAACCATAGGAAATCAGAATAAGCATGAGCTTCTACATAAAGGGCTAACAGACAAACAGGACACCAATATTTTTCTAGGTTCAGACCATACTTTAAAAGGGAAACAATACATTGCCAATTCATGTGATGCCTCTAAGACAGCATATAAACATTCAGA
Organism: Lycium barbarum; assembly: GCF_019175385.1. Taxonomy (NCBI): domain Eukaryota; kingdom Viridiplantae; phylum Streptophyta; class Magnoliopsida; order Solanales; family Solanaceae; genus Lycium; species Lycium barbarum. The sequence goes on from NC_083340.1 coordinate 48,130,110, forward strand.
AAAAAGGAAACATGCTCAGATGCAGAGAAAAAAAGGAGTGTCAATATTCAACTGGCCATTTTGGACTTATACAATCATATAGGATCTCATGACACACATACTAGCTATTTAGCATCACTTTAGACCCTCATTTATGCAATACCTCTTACTACAAATTGACAGGGAGACATATATTGAGCATATTAGTGAAAAAACATGTAGAGTTTGATATCAATCAGCACAACAATCATATATTTGATTCAAATTTAGAAAGAATAGGCAAGATTCCACAGACACAGAGATATTATACTTAAATTGGGCAACCACATACCTACAAACATTTTCTAGACCTAAACAGGTTCCCATATGACTCATTCATGAGAAATTAATGGTAGGTCTAGGCTATTCCAGGTTGGCTTCTTAGGTTTGTGTCCTATATTCCACATCAGACCATTCTAGTTGTTGGATGAACCTTAATTTTAGACTAATTGTGACATGATAGTCTTCTAAATCATTTAGGCAAAAAAGGCATTCATTCAGAGATACTATCTTTCTAAAGGTGACCAAAGTTAAGTTCACACTCTCATTAACCTTGTTTAGACTTATCAAAAAAACATCTGAACCTTACTCTTATCATGCTAGGAGGGCTAAGTGAATCAGACAAGCTCATACTAAAACCAACACTTATCAGAAATGGTCCATAAATCAGCATAGGGACCTTAGTGGTACCATATTAAGCTAAAATGGACAAACTTGTTATTGAAAGTCATTAGTCATGCCACTTTAATCAACTGAGACCCATTTAGGTGTAAACTCATACCTAGAGGGTTCAAACAATACAAACACAAGTTCACATTTCATTCAAAATCAAATGATACACATAAACTAGTTCTTATACGTATTTAAGATATGGTAAACTTATGTTTGATAGTGAACTTCAAGCAACAAATTGTCATCCATAAGGCACAGTAATAGCAAACCCAATAGGCAAACAAAAGGTTAAATGAACTTCCATAGCACATCACACAAGATACAAACTAAACCATTTATAATATCACTAACAACATGATTTGATCAATAAAGGCAATACTGATCTGATTAAACCAAGAAGATTCGACAATGAGTGAAGCATATGCTATATTAAGCTATCACTAGCAAAGCAATAACTAAGCGGTGAACAAATACACACTAATCATGTTGAGCTACTATTAACAAACAATTAACCCACAGTGCAATTAAAGCTTGCTAAGTCATGCTAAACTACCATCTATAAGTAATTAACCTAAAACGGCAAAACAATCAACATGCTAAATCATACTGAATTACTACTAACCAATAATTAACTAGAAGCAATCAAATATATCCTAATCATGCTATACTAACAACAACAGAGAGTTAACTAAAAGAAAACTACTAAGCATAGCAGAAATTAACTATAACACTTAAGACTAGACAAAACCTTAAACAAAATAAATTAAAGGAAGAAAGACTACCTTTCTTTGGCGCAGCTTGGTTGAGAATGGACTTGGATCAGCCTCCTTGCTCCTCCACACTCAGCCACACGCTAAGAAAACAAGAAACAAAACTATTTAAAAAAACTTAAACTAACTCGAAAAAGTAAAGGTTTCAAGCAAAGTTGCTAAAACCCTAGGTATTTTGAGTTTTTGTGAATATTCAATTGATATTCTATCTCCTCCTTTTAAAAAGTAGAAATGGGGTTCTTTATATAGAACCCCCAAAATTTCAAACCCTAGCCCCAAACCTGTTAGACCCCGTATTTTATACGTCGAGTTATTCGCGAAGGAATCGACGTGAGGTAGAAACCTCGGATTTTTAATTTCTAAACTAGACCTAATCGGTTATAAATTTTACTTAGTGTAAAAATGTTATTGGAGATTAGGAACTACTTAATTGTGGTGTTAAGTAAAAATTTGTGACAATAATGAGCCAACAAGAGTATCAAACGTCCAAGGTAAAAAGGATGACTCAAAGTCATCTAAAATAAGGCTAATGGCAGACATACAAATGTGCAATTAAATGTTGATTCATCCACTACATTTTCAATATATTGTGGACAATTAAATTGGAAGGAAAATACAAGTTATATTCGGCCATAAAACTGAAATTTGGAGGAGAAAATTTGGAGCATACAATTGAATATTTGAGCACCTACTACTTTATGAAAGTATACATTATTTTAGGAAGACATCACATGGTGGAGGGATCACTTTACATTAAATATTGCTCATCCATCTTGGCATGATTACAATAGACAAAGGGTGATGTATGAATCATTCACCACTCTTACAATTGTCTTGTAAACAATTGAAAAGAATGAAGAAAGGAGAGACAAGGGAAGTAGGCTAGCTGAAAGTGAAGGGAAAGAATTAGAAAACATTTAAGTGTAAAGTTAATGGAATGACTCATGCCATAAGTGGAGCATGGGACCAACTTGTAAGCATCAGATTTGAACTAAATAATGATCAAGAGATCAGCCATCACAATTCATTTCTACTACACAACACAAAGAAAGAAAAGCCTAATTCTAGAGAGAGAAAGTCTCGGCCAAGGGACTGATTTTTGAGCCCTTTGAGTCTTGATCCATAAATTATTTTCCAAGGTGTTTCAACCCTTTAAAAGGTCCCTAGAACGTGAAGATAGTCTTTGGAGCAACAAGAACAATTTTCATCTCAAATCACAAACTCTAGCCAAGTAGAGAAGTCAAGTTGTCAAGGTAAGATCTAACTTCTTTTGCTTGTATTAAGGGTGATGTAGATGAGTAAATATCAGTTGTATACATGAAATGATGTGTGTTGATGTTGGAACATGATAGTAGTTAGGGGGTTATATGTGTTGATGTTGAAGTATGGTTGTAACTTGAAGAACATGAATCGCATGCATAAAATCATGAATGTTGGTGTTGGAATGTTGTTGTGACCGAGGGGACTGTTTTGGTGGAATTAATGAACTAATTTTCTTTAATAAATATGGATGTTACTATCACAGATCTCATGGTAAAAAGAATGAAAAGAATTGGAAGGTTAAAGGTGAAGTTGTGTTAGTATGAAAATAAAGTGAATCTATGATTTTATGTGAAGTGATGTTGAAGCATGTTGAAACCATGTGTGGACTGTTTTGTGAGGAAGTTAGTGAACTGTTTTTACTTGATATTTTGATTGTTATTATCATGAAATTTATGATGGAAATGAAGGTGTTTAATGATTGGAGTTGAAACTAAAGTCGTTTGAGAATTGTTGTAAGGATTATAGAAATGACGATATAGCGTAGTTGCGTATGAATTGATGTTGTACTTGTCGTGTGGATAGCTGGTCATAACTTACTGAAATTATATGAAAAGAAGACATGAAATGATGTGTAAAAATCATATGTGGTTGGCTTAGTATGTTCGTAAACGTTTGCAAGAATTCCGAACATTGTTATGTTGTCGGTTACGGACTGTTTTGGATGTGTTGTTGGTTAGGGACTGTTTTGGACTTGTGTTTTCATTAAGTTGGAAAGACTAATTATAAGTTAAGAGTATACATCATATTGTATGTTGGATGGGTTGTTATAAGTTGTTACATGCAAACGTTAAGGCTACGAACTATTAGAAGTAACTTGAGAATGTAGTAGCCGTATGTGAATCGTTATTGCATGTTGTGAATGTGGGCTGTTTGGAATATTGTTTGGGCTGTCCGGATTGATATTGAACATATAATTATTGATGTTGGGCTGGTTATATGTACTTGGTTTGGATACAAGAGTAAACGTCGCCTAAACATCTAGAAAGTTGTTACTAACGTTAGAATACGTTTTGAATCTCCCCGTAACTTAAACGTAGTTGTTGGCATCTTAATATAGGTTGAAGTATTATTGGGAAGCGTATACATATTGTGTGACGAATAAGCGCTAAAGGTATGTGAAGCTAACCCTTCTTTCTTTTTGGCATGATCGTTGTGAAATGAATATACGATATATATACGAATCAAAAGGAAACTCCTATTCCTAGAGCCACTAGGATGGCTATTGATTTTTGATTCCCATAAACTTATGCTTTGATTCATATATATTAATGTGTACACATGATTTCAAAGTTCCATTTGATATAATCCACAGGGACATCCGAAAGGTATATGAGATGATTATTATTTGAAATTGCGAACGATGGTTCGTGTTGACTATTCCATTGAGTCCTTAAAAATGTTTTGAATTGCATATAGTTTCTCACTACTCTGCTCGTGCAAATCTCAATATATCTTTCACCGAGTCCCGGGCCGGGTATGTTATCGTGCACACTTTCACTGTATTGTTCGCCGAGTCCCTCATTAAAGGGCCGGGTACAATATATATATATATTTATATTCTGAAGTTATGCTGTGTTATGAAGTTATGCTGTGATATGAAGTTATGCTGTGTTACGGAGTTATGCTGTGTTACGGAGATATGCTGTGTTACGGAGATATATATTATATTCTGAAGTTATGCTGTGTTATGGCGCCAGAGACGGGGTGGCGACCATGTTCACCGAGTCCCATAATGGGACCGGATATGATATATGATATTGACATGCATGATTTATGTTTCGAAAGCAAGTACTTGGTATTGTGGTTATTGTACTCATTTTCTGTACTTCTTATTTCAATTATGATCCTGTTTTCTGTATTTCATGCTCTACATGCTCGGTACATATTCCGTACTGACTCCCTTTCTTCGGGAGGGGGGGGGGGGGGGGGCTGCGTTTCATGCCCGCAGGTGCAGACATTCGCTTTGGTGATCCGACAGCTTAAGATTTCCCCTCTGCTATTTGGAGAACTCCATTGTTCCGGAGTCCAGAATTTGGTACAAATCCTTCTCGGATATATATTTATATGCCTATGTGGACTAAGGGTACGACGGGGCCCTGTCCCGGCATATGTTACGTTACTGTTGATACTCTTAGAGGTCTGTGGACATATGTGTGGGTTGTGTATGGGTTCTGTTCAGCTGTGTCTATACGATGTGCTGTGGTATGATGTTCGTATATGATGGCGGCCTGGTCGGCTTGCATATCATATTATTATATGATGGCAGCCTTGTCGGCTTGCATTTATATGATATTTATGTGACAGTTCTGAGGCCATGGTTTGGTCGTTATAAGATCCATAATTAGTTTGATGTGAAATGAACATATAGCTAAAGAGTATGTATACGGGTGTCCATGTCGGGCACCAGTCACGGCTTACGGGGTTGGGTCGTGACAAAACCGATGTGGGACTTTACAAAAATCTGGGAATTTCTCCCTTACCTTCCACTTTCAACGGCTCTGATTGGAAACAAACAAACAACGAAAGGTTAAATTTGACCTAAATCGAGTCAATGCCTTCGGTTCTTCATGAACTAATAGGATTTAAGGATTCAAAGTGGGTAAGACAAAATCCATTAAGGATTTGTACTCGTTTGAACATTATAATGCGGGAAAAGTAAAAAAGAAAGATGATTAATACCTCGTTTGGGTGGCATATCGACAGATTTGGTTGAGAAATGGCAGAGCACTTAATGCTCTTGCCATTCTCGGCTATACCAAGTCTAGAGGAACCCATGCGGGTCCTTATCTTTGCCATTTCCAGCGTGTAACATCAGAGATGCGAGAGAAGAGAGGAGACGGCTAGGGTTTCCACTATGGGAACCCTTTGCTACGTCTAAAGGGTCGTTTGACTCTGTTGAGTGAAACAAATGAGAAGGAAAAAGGGGTATTCACCCCCTTAAGTGCTGAGATGGGTCGGGTCGTGTCCTTATTGGACCGGGCTTGGCTGATTAAAAAGGGGAGGGGGATTTAAACCTTTGTATACATGCATATGCATATATATGTGTGTATAACCAGGGGAAGAAATCACAATTTCTTAATAAAATGGTCACACTTGCAAATGTCTATTAATTAAACACCTTGATTATGACCAAGACTTTCCTAATTAAACTACTTAGATAAATTATTGCATAATTATTTATACAAAGCGACTTAAATTACAATTACAGCCTTAATTGACTTAAACCATGAAATTGGTCATTTCAATTATGGCCACATCTAATCTAATCAACCAAATTACAACTAATTTTGCATAAATGGCCTTAATCGATTTAAACCATGAAATTGGCTATTTCAATCATGGCCATAATTAACTAACAATTGATTATTTCAATTGCAGCCACAATTAATCACATAGCAAATAATTTTCAAATAAATTAAGGTTAATTCAGAAAAATATAAATGCAAATTAAAGAATTGAGGGGTGATGTCACGACCTGTCTAGAGGGCCGCGACGAGCACCCGGTGCTAGCCCACCCGGGCGCCCCTTATCTCACGCTTATGCTTACATCTAGGTGAGCCACATAATTAAACGCATAATTCTATTCATTCATCATGCTAGTCCCATTGGACAACAATGCCTTTATATCATAATTGGCATCTATGCCACATCAACTTACATGAGCCGACAAGGCTATCAAAATGATATACAAAATATAGGCCGACAAGGACAAACATATCTAACCATATACACGTGACTACGAGCCTCTAAGAAGGGTATAACATATCACATGAGCGGGATAGGACCCCGCTATGCCCATAATCATATACACAAAAGAATAAGTACCCAAAAGCTATGGCTCCGAATGCAATGGAGCTCTGCTATGTAATCTCTGAGAAAGCAGCTATGGATCAAGCCTGTCTCCCTGTGCACCTGCGGGCATGACGCAGCGTCCACAAACAAAAGGACGTCAGTACGAAGTATGTACTGAGTATGTAAAGCATGATCAGTATCAATATAGAAGCATAAATAGCAACATAGGAAATAGCATAGGATGGGAGATGGCAATATCATTGTCGTATGCACTTACTTGCCTTTCATAGGAACTTTCCATTTCTAATGCGTATTTGTGTACATACATCATTATCCGCATAATAGTGCCCGTACCATATTTGTGCTCATATTCGTATACATGCCCTTATTCACATTCATATACATAGTCCTATCATATTCGTATTCATATCATATACATAATCATATCATATACATAGCATTTACATAGCATACCCGACCACGTAGGATCGATGTTTCATACATACTTGGCCAACCAAGGCTCAAGGTTACTCATACCTGGCCCTACCAAGGCTTCAGGGTTACATCTACCTGGCCCTACCAAGGCGTCAGGGTTGTCCGTACCATCTGCAGAGGTTACGTAATCATATACATACTTATTTACATATCATACCCGGCCTCATAAGCTCGGGGTTCCATAATAGTCGTACATAGATATATATACATACTAGCTCATAAGTGTCATTACTATTAACATCATTATCATCATCGTCATCATTATCGTTATCACTATTATCGTCATTCGTCATATCTATCTTTATAGGCTTACTCGTTATAAGAGGAACTAGTACGATCGTAGCGTATCAAGAATCGTGAGCTTACTAGCTCGGAAGATCAAATCACTTGAAAGACATCATATACTTATGGAAGATTTAGACGTTTGGCTAAAGAAACATGCCTTATGAAAGAAGGGTTAGCCTTACATACCTTTTCCGTTTAACTACTCTACACTTGCGCGTTCTCCTCCAATGCTAGCGTTTCTACCTTCATTACAGTCATACTATCATTAGAATCGATAGCTAGCATATATGACTAAAGCTAGAGAAAATCGAACAGCATTTCCTTTATTTATACGACATTCCTCCATAACGTATATCAACTCCCAAACGTCAATAATACATTCACAATACCATAACAATAGTCATTATTCATCCACATTATCCACATCTCTCAATTTGCTTTCAATCACTCACATCTATGGCTATAACACACGACTATGTCCATTCACGTACATTACTCATCTCATGTTCTCCACATCATTTATAACACATTTGCATCACAATACCTTAAGACTCATAACTCAATTCAAACTATTTCTCAAAATGACACTATTCCATATTCATGACCCATTTTTCCATACCTTTCTACAATTCAAGTGTTTCAACTCTTAAATACCTTAAAAACATATAAATGTCATGAATCTTACCTTACATGTTGTAGGAACAAGCCTTGGTTGATAATATTCCACTTGAGCAAAAACCCTAGTTTACCTCCATGAGATTTCTTGACTTTGAATGATCCTTGATGGTTTTCTTGCACTTGATTCACTTGGTTTATGTTGTTGATCACCAAATATACTTGAATCCTTGTGGAATATATGTAGAGAGATGTTTTAGAGAGAAGGGGTGTGAAGTGGAAGTGAAATGGAATAACCTTGGTCCCTTTATTTAATGAATCACAATTCTGCCCGACCGTATATACGGACCAACTTACAGTCCGTATAATTTATATGGACCGTATGTCTAGCCGTATATTTGGTCCAGAAACTTTTGCCTTTCTGGGCTGATTATACGGTCCCAAACATACGGACCGTATAATTTATACGGCCAGTATGTTTGGCCGTATAACTCCCTGTGGTTCCGAAGTCCGTTTCGTCGATTCGTTTGATCTTCAATCCTTATGGAACCTTCTAAACACTTGTTCAACACTTCAATACCAATCTAAGGGACGTTATCACACTTCTCCAAGACATCATTGAGTCCTCATTAAATCGTTACTCGTATTTCTTTTCTGATACTCATCGTAAGCCTTGCCTTATCTTAGCCAACTTTCTCGTCTTACATCGGGTGCCTTTGATCTCTCACTTAGGGTCATCAAATGTCGTTTCTTACTCATGGAAATATCGTATACTCGTACTCCTCACTAGTTCGTTCACTTGTGTACCAACGGAAGATTTTTCGAGGTGTAACATTCTTCCCCCCTTAAGAACATTCGTCCTCGAATGTTAAAGTCTTCGGGACTTCTATAAAAATTTCGCCAGAGTTTCCCCTATAATATGGCACTACCATCCTGTCACAACAACCCATAATATCGATGCCTCACAGGGCCATAACATAATAGCAATAAAATTTGGCCACACACGACCAGAAAGCATAAAAGGAAAACATACATACCTTATAATCTTGATGTCTCATCTTGGATTTCTTCCAAGGATTGAAATAAATGCGGGTATCTGGATCGCATACTTTCTTTCGCTTCCCTTGTCATTTCCTCTCGTTTATTTATCCTCCATAGAACCTTAACTGAGGCTACCTCTTTGTTTCTAAGCCTCCGTACATGCCTATCTAATATGGCAATGGGTACCTCTTCGTAAGTCAATCTCTCTGTCACTTGTACATCATTTATTGGCACAATCTTAGTAGGATCTCCTACACATTTCCAAAGCATCGAGACATGGAAAACTGGATGGACTGACTTCAAATCCGGAGGTAGATCTAATTCATAGGCCACTTTGCCTATCTTTCGTACAATCTCATAAGGCCCAATGTACCGGGGACTAAGCTTCCCCTTTTTGCCAAATCTCATAACGCCCTTCATTGGCGACACTTTCAAGAATACCCAATCTTTAACTTGGAACTCTAAGTCTCTTCGACGATTGTCCGCATAGGACTTTTGATGACTTTGGGTTGTTAACAACCGACCTTGTATGAGCTTAACTTTCTCTATAGCTTGTTGGACCAAGTCTGGTCCTATCAATTTAGCTTCTCCTGCTTCAAACCACCCGATTGGGGATCTACACTTTCGCCCATATAAAGCTTCATACGGTGCCATTTGAATGCTAGAATGGTAGCTATTATTGTAAGAAAATTCAATGAGTGGCAAATGATCATCCCAATTACCTCCGAAATCCAGCATACATGCCCGTAACATATCTTCGAGAGTCTAAATGGTGCGTTCAGCTTGTCCATCGGTCTGTGGGTGAAATGCCGTGCTAAGTCTCACTTGGGTTCCTAAACCCTCTTGGAAAGACTTCCAAAAATTGGCTGTAAACTGAGTCCCTCTGTCTGAGATAATAGATACTGGAACACCATGGAGTCTCACTATCTCTTTAAGATAGAGTTTTGCATAGTCTTCTGCCACATAGGTCGTCCTGACCAGTAAGAAATGAGCTGACTTTGTGAGTTTATCCACAATCACCCATTTGGAATCATACTTACGTCGAGAACGGGGTAAGCCTGAAATGAAGTCCATGTTAATCACTTCCCATTTCCAAGTTCGGATTTTTCTATAGCTTGCAACAATCCACCCGGCTTTTGGTGCTCGATTTTCACTTGTTGACAATTAGGACATTGAGCTACGAATTCCGCTATATCTTTTTTCATCCCATTCCACCAATATATAGACTTTAGGTCATGATACATCCTCGTCGCACCGGGGTGAACAGAATAATGGGAACAATGAGCTTCCCTCAATATCTGGTGGCGTAGACCTGCCACATTGGGAACACATAATCTGCCTCTACATCGGAGAACTCCGTCTCCTGAAATATCAAATGATGACTCCTCTTTTTGAGGAACTGTATCTCTGTACTGCATTAGCATGGAATCTTCGTATTGTCGCTCTTTCACTTCTGCTACTAGCGACGAGACTGCTGAATTCTAAATAGTAGCTCCCCTGCTACTTGACTCCACCACTCGAACTTCTAGGCTAGCTAGCCGCTGGAGCTCACGGGCCATTTCCCTCTTCTCTGGTCGTACATCACATAAACTTCCCATCGATCTACGGCTAAGGGCATCAGCTACAACATTTGCCTTTCCAGGGTGATATAAGATATCAACGTCGTAATCTTTTAGCAATTCTAACCATCGTCGTTGCCGCAAATTCAACTCTTTCTGCTTGAAGATGTACTGAAGGCTCTTATGATTTGTATAAATATCCACATGGACACCATATAAATAATGTCTCCATATCTTTAATGCATGAACCACTGCGGCCAATTCTAGATCATGGGTTGGATAATTCTGCTCATGTTTCCGTAACTTCCTTGAAGCATACGCAATCACCTTACCATGTTGCATCAATACACAGCCTAGCCCAATGCCTGAAGCATCACAATAAACAGCATATCCTCCAAATCCCTCTGGAAGTGTCAAAACTGGGGCGCAGAAGTCAATCTACCTTTCAACTCTTGGAAGCTACGTTCACAAGCGTCTGTCCATTGAACTTTGCCGATTTCTGGTTCAATTTTGTGAGCGGTGCAGAAATAGAAGAAAAACCTTCAACGAATCTCCTGTAATAACCTACTAAGCCCAGAAAGCTACGAACCTCCGTAGGAGTTGTGGGCCTTGGCCAAGTTTTCACGACCTCAATCTTTTGACTATCCACTCGAATACCATCGGCTGCAACAATATGCCCCAGAAACGCCACTGAGTTCAATCAAAACTCGCATTTGGAAAACTTTGCAAACAACTCTCGAGTTCGAAGAACTCCGAGGACAGTACGCAATTGATCCGCATGTTCTGCCTCGGATCTAGAATACACCAAGATATCGTCGATGAATACAATCATGAATAGATCTAGGAAAGGCCTGAACACATTATTCATCAAATCCATAAACACTGTCGGTGCATTAGTTAGCCCAAATGACATTACCCGGAACTCAAAATGACCATATCTTGTTCTGAAGGCTATCTTAGGGATATCTTTCTCCCTAACTCTCACTTGATGATACTCGGACCTCAAATCAATCTTTGAAAACCATTTGGCACCTTGCAATTGATCAAATAAATCATCAATCCTCGGAAGAGGATATTTATTCTTGATCGTCACCTTATTCAATTGCCGGTAATCAATGCACATTCTCAAAGATCCATCTTTCTTGCGGACAAACAACACAGGTGCTCCCCACGGGGATGAACTAGGTCTAATAAAGCCTTTATCAAGCAAGACTTTTCACTGCTCCTTCAATTCTGCGGGCGCCATTATATAAGGAGGAATAGATATAGGCTTAGTGCCTGGCAACACATCAATGGCAAAATCAATCTCCCGCTCGGGAGGAAGGCCTGGAAGCTCGTCCGGGAACACATCCGGAAATTCATTTACTATGGGAACTGACTGAAGAGTCGGCGATTCAGCTTCTACATCTTGAACCCGAACTAGATGATAAATTCAACCTTTTGTGATCATCTTCCTTGCCTTCAGATAGGAAATAAACCTACCTTTTGGTGACGCCATATTTCCTTTCCACTCTAACACTGGTTCTCCCGGAAATTGGAAACGAACCAATTTCATTCTGCAATCAACATTGGCATAACAAGAAGCCAACTAATCCATGCCCATGATAACATCAAAATCCACCATTTCTAATTCATGCAAGTCAATCATGGTACGACGATCACAAATCACAATTACATAATTTCTATATACTCGGCTAGCTATTACCGATTCACCCACGGGTGTAGACACCTCAAAAGGTTTGATCAACTCCGGTTCGACTCTAAATCGACCCGCAATATATGGAGTGACATATGACAATGTGGAGCCCAGATCAATCAAAGCATATACATCATGAGAGAATACCGATAATATACCTGTAACCACGTTAGGAGAAGACTCAAGATCTAGGCGTCCAGCCAAAGCATAAACACGGTGCTGAGGACCGCTGGAACTGGAAACTCTCCCTCTGCCTCTACCATGGCCGACTGGCGCATGTGAAGCTGGCCCCTTAGGGCGTACAGATACTGAGGATCCGGCTATCGACCCTGAAGGCTGGGTCCTACCTCTACCATGAACTGAGGGAAAATCATGCATGATATGGCCTGGTCGACCACATGAATAGCAAACATCCGAACCCAATCGGCATCGACCCCAATGTAACTTCCCACACTGGGAACATCGTAGTGCGGGTGGCCTTGCCTGACCCGAATCATCTCTGAACTGAGACCCCGAATAACTCTGACTCGGCCCGGAACGAGTAGATCTGTCGAATCTCTGGCCTGAAAACCGCGGAGGCGCACTAGTCATAGAATAGCCTGAGTGCCTGGACATCTGCTGTCTGTGCCCGCCTTTGAACTCACTCACCGGACTCTAAAATCTAGCCCTCTTGCTATGACACCTATCCTGCTCGCGCTCACTTCTCTGCTGTTGTAAACTTTCTTCTAAGTTCTTAGCATGAGTCTGAATGCGTGCAATGTCCATATTGTCCTGAAGGGACGCAGTCAAACATCTATCCATCAAATGTGGCCCTAGCTAGGCCTTTAACAAATCGGTGTACCCGGTCGCCCATATCCGCTACCATGGCTGAAGCATACCTAGATAAAGAATTGAAGCGGAGACTATACTCTAGAGCACTCATGCTACCTTGCCTCAAATTCAAGAACTTATCGGCTCTAGCTCGCCGAACTTCTGGAGGCATATAATGTCAAAAAAAAGCATCAACAAACTCTTGCCATTTCGGGGGAAGTGCATTGGCTCCCCGTGAAGCCATCCAAACTGTGTACCATTGGATCGAGACATCTCTCAATTTATACGACACTAACTCCACCGATTCGGTGTTCGAAGCATGTATCAATCGAAGCGTCCTCAACATACCATCAATGAAATCCTGAGGGTCCTCCTCCGGCTTTGACCGGAAGAATTCCGGAGGGTTCAAAGTAATGAAGTCATGGGCTCTTGCACTAACAGCCCTATTACCTTGCCCTGCACTTTGCCGCTGAGTCTGAGCAGCAACCAACTGAGTAAGCAAATGTATGGCCTCTTTCACATCTTGGCCTGAAGCATCCGGTGGAGGAGCTGGAGGTGCTGGAGCTAGGGCTGAGGCTCCATCACGCTCCTCTAAGATAGGTACTGATCGGGAAGACTGAGATTGAGCCGCACTCTGGGACTCGCTTTCCTCTACTACCGGTGGCGGTGCTCTTTCAGCCGGCTTTTCTGCCACCGTCTTGCCCTTTTGGACTGCTGTAGCCTTTCTCTTTACATGCATTTCTGAAATACACAACACACGGTTAAGGATCAAGAACTTCTTACATCATAGCTCTATCGCACGATTCTTATGAAGAAAGAGGGTCAGTCATTCCTAAAATGTCTGCAGCTTCTTGTTTATAAGTGTGGCACGCAACACACCCATAACCAAGACTCTACTAGACACGGCTCGTAGACACACCCTAGGACTAAACTACTCTGATACCACTTTTGTCACAACCCGTCTAGAGGGCCGCGACGAGCACCCGGTGCTAGCCCACCCGGGCGCCCCTTATCTCACGCTTATGCTTACATCTAGGTGAGCCACATAATTAAACGCATAATTCTATTCATTCATCATGCTAGTCCCATTGGACGATAATGCCTTTATATCATAATTGGCATCTATGCCACATCAACTTACATGAGCCGACAAGGCTATCAAAATGATATACAAAATATAGGCTGACAAGGCCAAACATATCTAACCATATACACGTGACTACGAGCCTCTAAGAAGGGTATAACATATCACATGAGCGGGACAGGACCCCGCTATGCCCATAATCATATACACAAAAGAATAAGTACCCAAAAGCTATGGCTCCGAATGAAATGGAGCTCTGCTATGTAATCTCTGAGAAAGCAGCTATGGATCAAGCCTGTCTCCCTGTGCACCTGCGGGCATGACGCAGCGTCCACAAACAAAAGGATGTCAGTACGAAGAATGTACTGAGTATGTAAAGCATGATCAATATCAATATAGAAGCATAAATAGCAACATGGGAAATAGCATAGGATGGGAGATGGCAATATCATCGTCGTATGCACTTACTTGCCTTTCATAGGAACTTTCCATTTCTAATGCATATTTGTGTACATACATCATTATCCGCATAATAGTGCCCGTACCATATTTGTGCTCGTATTCGTATACATGCCCTTATTCACATTCATATACATAGTCCTATCATATTCGTATTCATATCATATACATAATCATATCATATACATAGCATTTACATAGCATACCCGACCACGTAGGATCGATGTTTCATACATACTTGGCCAACCAAGGCTCAAGGTTACTCATACCATATCATACCCGGCCTCATAAGCTCGGGGTTCCATAATAGTCGTACATAGATATATATATACATACTAGCTCATAAGCGTCATTACTATTAACATCATTGTCATCATCGTCATCATTATCGTTATCACTATTATCTTCGTTCGTCATATCTACCTTTTATAGGCTTACTCGTTATAAGAGGAACTAGTACGATCGTAGCGTATCAAGAATCGTGAGCTTACTAGCTCGGAAGATCAAATCACTTGAAAGACATCATATACTTATGGAAGATTTAGACGTTTGGCCAAAGAAACATGCCTTATGAAAGAAGGGTTAGCCTTACATACCTTTTCCGTTCAACTTACATACTACTCTAGCGTTTCTACCTTCATTACAGTCATACTATCATTAGAATCGATAGCTAGCATATATGACTAAAGCTAGAGAAAATCGGACAACATTTCCTTTATTTATACGACATTCCTCCATAACGTATATCAACTCCCAAATGTCAATAATACATTCACAATACCATAACAATTGTCATTATTCATCCACATTATCCACATCTCTCAATTTGCTTTCAATCACTCACATCTATGGCTATAACACACGACTATGTCCATTCACGTACATTACTCATCTCATGTTCTCCACATCATTTATAACACATTTGAATCACAATACCTCAAGACTCATAACTCAATTCAAACTATTTCTCAAAATGACACTATTCCATATTCATGACCCATTTTTCCATACCTTTCTACAATTCAAGTGTTTCAACTCTTAAATACCTTAAACAACATATAAATATCATGAATCTTACCTTAGATGTTGTAGGAACAAGCCTTGGTTGATAATACTCCACCTGAGCAAACACCCTAGTTTACCTCCATGAGATTTCTTGACTTTGAATGATCCTTGATGGTTTTCTTGCACTTGATTCACTTGGTTTATGTTGTTGATCACCAAATATACTTGAATCCTTGTGGAATATATGTAGAGAGATGTTTTAGAGAGAAGGGGTGTGAAGTGGAAGTGAAATGGAATAACCTTGGTCCCTTTATTTAATGAATCACAATTCTGCCCGACCGTATATACGGACCAACTTACGGTCCGTATAATTTATATGGACCGTATGTCTGGCCGTATATTTGGTCCAGAAACTTTTGCCTTTCTGGGCTGATTATACGATCCCAAACATACGGACCGTATAATTTATACGGCCAGTATGTTTGGCCGTATAACTCCCTGTGGTTCCGAAGTCCGTTTCGTCGATTCGTTTGATCTTCAATCCTTATGGAACCTTCTAAACACTTGTTCAACACTTCAATACCAATCTAAGGGACGTTATCACACTTCTCCAAGACATCATTGAGTCCTCATTAAATCGTTACTCGTATTTCTTTTCTGATACTCATCGTAAGCCTTGCCTTATCTTAGCTAACTTTCTCGTCTTACATCGGGTGCATTTGAACTCTCACTTAGGGTCATCAAATGTCGTTTCTTACTCATGGAAATATCGTATACTCGTACTCCTCACTAGTTCGTTCACTTGCATACCAATGGAAGATTTTCCGAGGTGTAATAGGTGAAATGATCAATTCATTTAATTAATCAGGCTTCCTGAATTAAATGGAGTAGAATGCTTGCTAATTGATTTTCGATAATTTTATCAATTAATTGTTTTAAATTATCCTCTTTATATTCTATATTAATTATAAAAAATACGTAAATTAATTTCTAAATGATTTATAATATTATTGAAGTCATTTTTCCAAATGAAGATGGCAAAATATTATCGGAATAATTTTTATAAAATCATTTTGACTTGGAAAAATACACATTTTGCTCCGTTTGATATCCAAGGACTCTGGGTAATTACAATAAATTATGAGAGGTCAAAAGTTAGGTGTCAACAGTGGTTCCAATGGACAAAGTGAAGGAAGGAAAGTCATCTTTGTGCTGTGTGCAGAGTGACTAAAGACATATTTTATATAGTAGCCATCTCTGGGCTGTGTGCGGAATGACTAGTGATTGGTGGCTGGTGCTGTGGTGAGAGTCATCTCTAGGCTGTGTGCGGAGTGACTGGTACATGGACTTCGCGGGTCCCCCATGGGTCATGACTATCGAGACGTGGAGGTATTCCATCTGTAGCAAGTGTGTACGATATGAGATAATTGGCCAGTGCATTACATCGCACGTGCAGTCATAGTACATCCATTCACATCTCTGATTCTAGTTGTTGTATTAATTGTATTGCATGGTGCGTTTCAGCATTGATTCCTTGGTTTATTATTGAATTGAGTTGCCCTGTGCCTGATTAATACATACTTGGGGATTAATGGACTCGAGGATTAGAGACTTTCTCCTAGGTTCTGACTTAACGTTACGAAGATCTATTGTGGTTCCTATTACCGTGAGATGACTTGTATTTTCTTAGTAACCATATTTAATTGTTTACTTGCCTATTTGTTGATTTCTTTCTTTTATATATATTAGCTAATCGTTGTCGGCTTATGATGCTTACCAATACGAGTGTTCTACGGATACTACTTTTGCTACACCCTTTTCGGGGTGTAGAGTTGCTCCAGGTATATAAGCGAGATCCAGTTAGCCTTCAAGGATCTCACGGAGTTCGTCTAGACTTTTCTATTTAATTCTTATTCTAAATAGAAGTTGTATTCAGGTTGTGGTTGTAACTTTTATTAAAGTTGTATACTTAGAAGCTCTTGTAACTGTTCAGACCAGATCTTTGGGTAGTTATTTGTATTTCCGCATTTATTATCATTTACTTATGATATTAAGATTGCTTTCATTACTTAATTTTCGTATGTGATAATTAAAAACGGTTAAGTAAAGGGAAAGGTTCGCCCACCAGGAGGGTTAGTGTGGGTGCCCGCTCGATCCACGAGTTGGGTCGTGACATAATCGCCCCTTACGAATGAATGGGGAAAATTACATGTTGAATTTGAATTCATTAAATGTGACCTCGGGTCCATACATTTGTATATATTCAATTGCATAATTAACTTTTACCTCATGTCCATATATATGTATAAATAAATAACTGTGACCTCAGGTCTATATGGGCAAATAAATAGGTCTCAATATGCCAATAATTGTGACCTCAGCTCCAAATATGCAAATAACTGTGACCTCAGGTCCAAATATGCAAATAATTGTGACCTCGGGTCCAAATATATATAAATAAGTGTGTTCATCATTCTGTCGTCCTTAACATGAATTTGAGAGCCATACTGTAATACTGACATGGAATACTGAGAATTTCTATACTGAGACATGAAATCATACTGAGGTTCTGATATGGAGTACGGACATATTACTATACGGAACTGAGACATGGATTCATGAACTATTCATGGGATTTAGAGTAATACTATGCATAAGCATTTCTGTGGCATGTGACTAAGACTCATGGACTATCAAACATGAGCATACACTAATTACGTACTGAGTTCATAATATTCAGAATGATAATCATGAACAACTTCGAAACTATATTCTCAAAAGATAGAAGTTCTAAACTTTTCATGAACTAGGGAATAATATCTATTTCTGAGGTAATTCGTAGAAATATTGATGAATGAGGCGTGGGGGAAGATTAATAACGTTCCCACACGTAGAGAGTTAGCCTTATATACCTTAATGGCTCCAATTCAACGAACTATGTTGCTTCTGTGACGAAGAATACCCAAAACCTTAGCTTGAATCGTTGGAGAAAGATTACTTGTTAATCCTATGTTTTTGTTTAAGAATCATGTATTTAGTGCTAGGATTGATTAAGAATCTAGAGATGTTCTTACCTCGATGTGAGGGGTTGAGATGAGAGAAAAATCATCCTTCAAGTATTTTCTACGAAGTTGGAATGTCTGATAAATGAAATTTCGAGTTAAGTGTTGAATTTATAGGACGGGACATTCTGTACCTCAGCGACCTCCAAAGCGAGGGGTCATCTAGCTATGGGCCTCGCTCAGTGAGCTCACCCATCCAATTCATACTTAGTTAATTTTCTGAAATTTTTCACTTTGGGACCCTACACCTCGCTAAGCGCGGTCTATAGCTAGCTCCTGCTGCCATTTCTATACTTAGTCAAAATTTTACGTTTTCCTATGTTTCACACCTTGCCTCGCTAAGCGAGCTCCCTTTGTCCTGAAACACTTAGTTAAATTCTGCTCTTATGATTTCATGGTTCTATACTTTAGTTCTGAAGTACGGACTGTTATAATATCTCCCACTTGGAATCATTTGTCCTTGAATGATGGGTCCTGGTCCTCATGGTCAAACTCCCACGCGTTAAGGACACGGTTGCGTGTGTACTGAACTGAATATATTTATCAAATGGCACGAATTTCTAAACTTATAGAATACTGGAATAACTGGATACTGAACTGAGCTGCATGAATACTGAACTGAGCTGCATGAATACTGAACTTAATGAATTCTGAGCTTAATCAATATTGAACTAATTGGATACTGAACTGAATAAATGTTGAACTGACTGAGTACTGGGGTCATACAGATTATAGCATAAATTCTGATCACTGAACTGATAAGAATATCGCACTGAACTGACATGAATATCTGAGTACTGAACTGACATGAATAACTGAGCACTAGAGATAGTTACCTTAGACATTTTTTGCTTGTCTATCAATAAGTGTGGACATTTGGACTTCATGTCCTCTTTGGCTTCATACGTAGCCTCTTCAACTTTTTGATCTCTCCATTGCACCTTTACTGAGGCAATTTTCTTACTTCTCAATTGGAAAAGCTGACGATCAAGAATAGCCACAGGAATCTCCTCATAAGCTAGGCTACCTTAAACTGTGATCATATCAACAGGGACAATCAACGATGGGTCTCCTACGCACTTCTTCAACATGGATACATGGAACACTAGGTGCACGAAAATCAAATCCTGCGGTAATTCGAGCTCATAAACTACTTGACCAATTCTTTATAAGATCCCGTATGGCCCTACAAATCTGGGACTAAGTTTTTCTTTCTTCTCAAATCTCATAACCCCTTTCATAGGTGAAACTTTCAGAAATACGCAATCATCAACCTAAAATTCCAAGTCTCTATGTCGCACGTCTGAATAGGACTTTTGGCGACTCTGAGCCATTTTCAAATGCTTCTGAATCAATTTGACTTTTTTCATGGCTTGATGGACCTAATCTGGGCCCAACAATTCTGTTTCGCCAACTTCAAACTAACCAATTGGCGACCTACACCTTCTCTCATACAGAGCTTCGAACGGTGCCATCTTTATACTAGAGTGATAACTGTTGTTATAGGAAAATTCAATGAGAGGCAAGTGATCATCTCAATTATCTTTGAAATCTAGGATGCATGCCCTTAACATGTCTTCAAGAATCTGAATAGTGCGTTCTTCCTGACTATCTGTCTGAGAATGAAACGTTGTACTGAGATTCACCCTTATTTGTTGTGAACTGAGTACCACGATCTAAAATGATGGACACTGAAGTCCCATGCACTCTTATGATTTCCTGAATATATAACTTGGCGTAATCTTCTGCTGAATCGGTGGTCCTTGCTGGAAAAAAGTGTCCTGACTTAGGAAGTCGGTCTACAATCACCCAAATTGGCTCATGTTTTTGAAATGAGCAAGGTATACTCATTATAAATTCCATATTAATCATCTCCCATTTCCACACAGGGATATCAATATTCTGAGCCAAACCAATGGGCCTCTGATGCTCGGCTTTTACTTGCTGGCAGTCTGGACACTTGGCCACAATCTGGTACATTCTTTTTCATGTTGTTCCACTAATAAATCTCCCTAAGATCATGGTACATCTTCATGGAACCTGGGTGAACAAAATATCAGGTATTATGTGCTTCTGACATGATCCTCTCTTCAAGTCCATCCACAACTGGAACAGATAGTCCGCCTTGGTACCTTAAAGTACCATCATCTCCCCCTTGTTCGAAAGATGTTGTCTTATGCTTGTGAATTCCCTCTTTCAACTGCAATAAGTAGGGATCATTAAACTTTTTTTCTTTCATTTCGATTGGTAAGGAGGATTCAGTTGTGTTCTGAATAACAACTCCACCATCATCTAAGTCCACGAGTCGAACTCCAAGATTTTAAAAACGGTGAACTTCCTTTCACCATGATTCTCTTGTCTTCCTCAACATGAGCTAAACTTCCATACTTGATTTCTTTCTCAGATACTCATAGTATTGCTCTGCGCTAAGTCTTTGAACAGCACCCTGAAGAATAGAGTACTGTGCAATGACACTACCCTTGTGACGCATAACTGGGCATGATCTTATAATTTTTTTGTGATCTCTTAATTGATAAAAAATGATCGTAACACAAGTCGATCGACGATCATTCTACTCACTTCATGTTTCTTGTACACACGAGGCACATTCCTTATGAAGACTATCTCTTTTTGCCCTCATTACTGAACCGAGGTTATTCATATCTCTTGCTAACCCTTCGGGTTTCAATTGTCCAACTTGACTTACTGATGATTTACACATCTCATCCTTAGACCAAAGGTTAAGGTCTTATACTTTCAGATCCTTCTCTCTTGCTGGGGTCTGACCAACTTTTCTTATCTTCTGCAATTTTCAGCACTTTACGTCACTGACGACTCATCTTTCGACTCACTTCTGAGAAATCTCCCTTACTAGGAAAACTAATTACTTTTATAAATAGGGTGCTAACACATTTATAACTGGCATATTTTGTCTTAATGACTTAACTTTGCTCACACTGGCAGTCTTAAGGAAACCCTCTTTTTTATAACTCTTAAAGACTATTCTCGGTAGTTTGCTCTCTTACTGCTTAGTTATTACTTATTCCACTGTCACTGTACTTTGGGTTTGACTTAAACTCGTTGGGTTCTAACACACATTCATTGTAATCAAACTGTTACCTACTCACTAGTGTTAACCTGACTAAGGAAATCAAATCGTACCTTTACTAGCCCCGCTGAAATTACTAATTCACTGTATCTACTCAAGACTTACTATTTTTCTACTAACCACCTGCTGGCATCATGTTCTCTAGTTCTGATATGATATTAAAGTGAAACTTAACGTTATTACTAACGTCCCTCATCATCCGACCTTATTCTACGGTCGTATACTATCTTTTCTGAACTATAGACATGGATCAAACTTAAGGGAAATTTCCTGCCTTAGACAAAAAATTGGAATACCTAACCCCAAACTTTCTATACACTTTAAAATCATATCAGACTATACACATTCAGGTAAACACTTACTCACAAAACCTAAGAGGGAACTATCAAATCTTCTTATCTCATAATAATAACTGCTTCTTGTAGTAACTTACTAATGACATATGCTCTGGTTCTGATCTGACTAAACTTAAACAATTTAAAACTATTCCTAGAAATTCAATATTGTCTATTCATGGTTCTCATGTCGTACACAATCTCTTCTTAGTCATGTGCATGGGTCGTACAACAAAATATACATCTTTAAAAAATCACGACATTCTAGAATCAAAGGTAATTTTCCCTTAGGCTCTTTTCTATTCAAACCCATGGTAACCAATTTCTGCCCGTTGTGGCTAAAGTCATAACATGTTTCCCCATAGGGTCTTCATTAGAGCTATCATCATCATACTGTGGCGATATCTGGGGATGCGTCTGAGTCCTAACAACCTGCTAAAGCATACAAGCGGTTCTGACCTCCAACTGTATCACCAGACTTAGTTGTATTATGTCCGGCTTGGGCTTGAGAATTACGAGGAGCTACTAAATTTGTGGACTGAGCCACACTACCTCTGGTGCCCCTGTCTCACTGATAAGCAGTCCTTCAGATAGTGACCCTACCGGCCACACCCAAAACACACATCCATGCCTGAACGATACACCCCTTGGTGTCTCCTATCACAATTGTTGCACATAGGATTCTGAAAATATGTCGGGCCCACGCTGGCCTGTGACTGAGAGCTTGGTGCTCTGAAACTCTATTTCTGACTGAATTAACTTTTCTGATCATATCTGGACCTCGAGACTAGTGCATTGGTTGTAGATGGAGTGGGTCCTGATGACCTACTATTAAAGAACTGTCTACCTCCACCTCCCTGAGATCCTCCATGATTAAAGCTTCCTGCAGACTTAACTCTTTTGCTAATTTCTCTGTCTTTCTCTTCCAGCAGTTTCTCATTCTTCTTCCTTAAGTATGTCGCTATTATTATCCTTTCACATCCATGATACAAATGTCCCTTCCCGGGTGACATGCACTTTATTCCACTTTCAATATCATCTCAAGTCTTATTCGATACCAACAAGCACTTCACAATTATCCCCCAATGGGTAATCATCCTCACTTGGACCTTGAATTTCTTGCTCCTTGCTTACGCATTCGATATGTACAAAATTCGATAGAAAGAGAATGTTACCTACTGCTCTAAGCTTCATGGCATGAGTTCAAAAAATCCCTGAAGGCATAGCTCTAGTTGCACGATCTAGAGTAGAAAGAAGTGAGACAATCCTAAATGTCTTGGCAGTAAACCATTTATATGTGTGGCGCGCACACACATATAAAAAAAACTCCACTGCATACGGTTTCATAGACTCCCTAAGACACTTGAACCTAGGGCTTTGATACCAAGCTTTGTCACGCCCCGAACCCGGGTCTAGACATAACACAACACTCGGTGCCTCACTACATGTGACCAAGCAAACCAACTAGCCAGCTGAATCAACATAAGACACGTACTGAATGCGGAATATAATTTAAAACATAGATAGTCTGGATAACATGAGTCATTATAATAATACTAAAAATACTATTTAAACATAATGTGGAAATAGTATGAAAAGATAGTAGTGTAGCCCAACGCTAAACATAATTGAATACTTAAACTGACATACTAACTAGTCTATGAAACATCTGATATGAATCTGAGATTACTGAACTGTTGTTGGGACAAGGCCCATAGCATACCTGACTGTCTGACATAATAAGACTACTGACCCCGAAGTAAATGGGGCTCACCAACTAGCTGATACAGTGAAGTCTTAGCAAGCTGATCTGTCGTCTTGAAAATCAGCACCTGCATCGTGAAATGCAGGCCCCGAGAAATAGGGACGTAAGTACATTTGAATTTACTTGTATGTAAAACCAACTGAAAGAATAAATAGTTGTGGGGTGCTGGAGAAAAAGGCAGCCCAAATCAATAAACATAAAATAACTGATATGGAAACTAAAATTGAACTGAGCACAAAGTACTGAACTGAACACCTGAATCATATCAAAATCGCCCCGTACTAAATGAATGGGGAAAATTACCTATTGTGTCAGAATTCATTAACTTTGACCTCGGGTCTATATATTTATATATATTCAACTGTATAATTAACTGTGCCTCATGTCCATATATATATTTATATAAATAACTGTGATGTCAGGTCCAATATATATATTTATATAAATAACTGTGATGTCAGGTCCATATGCGCAAATAACTGTGACTTCAAGTAGTGTTCAATCGATTACGTATTATTCAATATTCGATTGATTGGTCTCTCAGGTCCAAATATGCAAATAAATGTGACCTCAGGTCCAAATATGCAAATAATTGTGACCTCAGGTCCAAATATATATAAATAACTTTGTTCATCATTCTGCAGTCCTTAACATGAATTTGAGAGCCATACTGTAATACTGACATGGGATACTAAGAATTTCTATACTGAGACATGAAATCATATTGAGGTTCTGATATGGAGTACTGACATATTACTATACGGAACTGAGACATGGATTCATGGAATATTTATGGGATTTAGAGTATTACTATGCATAAGCATTTCTGTTGTATGTGACTGAGACTCATGGAATGTCAAACAGGAGCATACACTAATTAAGTATTGAGTTACCAATATTTAGAATGATAATCATGAATAACTACAAAACTATATTCTGTAAAGATAGAAGTTCTGAACTTTTCATGAACTAGGGCATAATCTCTATCTCTGATGTAATTCGTAAAAATCATGATGAATGAGGCGTGGGGAAGATTAATAATATTCCCACACGTAGAGTTAGGGTTACATACCTTAATCTCTCCAATTCAATGAACTGTCTTACTTCTCTAACAAAGAACACTCAAAACCCTAGCTTGAATCGTTGGAGAAGGATTACATGTTAATCCTATGTTTTTATTTAAGAATCTTGTTAAGAATTGATTAAGAATCTAGAGATGTTCTTACCTTGATGTGGGGGGTTGAGATGCGAGGAAAATCGTCCTTCAAGGGTTTTCTATAAAGTTGGAATGTCTGATAAATGAAATTTTGAGTTAAGTGTTGAATTTATAGGACGGGACTGTCTGGCTCGCCGAGCGAGCTCCAAAGCAAGGTATGACCTCGCTATAGGCCTCACTCAGCGAGCTCTATAGCAAGGTCATACCTCGCTTTGATCTTCGCTCAGCGAGCTCACCCGTCCAATTCATACTTCGTCAATTTCGAAAAAAATTCACTTTGGGACCCTACACCTCGCTGAGCGAGGTCTATAGCAAGCCCTGCCTAACTCTAGAGCTCACTCAGCGGGTTCCTGCTGTCATTTCTATACTTAGTCAAAATTTTACGTTTTTAAATTTTTGCACACGTTGCCTCACTAAGCGAGGTTCATAGCGAGCTCTGGTCTCTCTCTGGAGCTCGCTGAGCGAGCTCTCTCTGTCCTGAAACACTTAGTCAAATTCTGCTCTTCTGATTTCATGGTTCTATAATTTAGTTCTGAAGTACGGACTGTTACATATAGTCCATCAGCTCAAAATATAAAAGTGTACCCACACCAACATTAACCCATTTAGTCATTACCCTACCCACATATCTTGGTTCATCAAACACTTAGTCCCCACCATGATATGATCTTACAGTGATGGATGTAAACCCACTCATACCTGAATACAAACAAACACAAATAACAACAAATTCAGCATAATCCTCAACAAACTGTTAATGCCAAATTGCAAGAGAATTAAGAAGGAATTAAGATTTCGGGGATATTTTCGTGAATGATCGAAGAGGGTTAAGTGTTCTAGGCTTTGGTTAATTTTTTTTTTAGTTCTGGTAATCTTTTGGTTCAAATATGAACAAGGTAAAATAATTAAAGGGAAAAGGGAATTGGCTTGGGGCCCATAATGCGTGTATACGTAGCTTGTAATATAACTGGGATGGTGGTCCATATCAGCACATAAGGTGCAAATAATTATGGAAAAAAAAATAGTTTAGGGAGGTAATAGGACTCCTGTAAAGGTAAAATGTGTCACTGGAACTTTGGGTTAACTCGGGGGGGGGGGGGGGGGGGGGGGTACTGGTGGTAATTCAACTACACCCTCCATGTCATTTTAACTGTCACTTTAGCTAAAAAAAGTTGTCCTCAAATAATTATCACTTTAGGAATTCAAGACAAAAGTTGGCAATAGTTTATAACTATACCTCAACATTAAAGAAGTAGTTCTTTTTACTACTGCTCAATACTCTAAAAGCATCTTATAAATAGGGGCGACTAGTAAACTATACTACTTATTTATTATTATTTTTAATGGACGTGAAAAGAGCTAAATCAACAATTAAAATGGATCAGAAGTAGTATTATTTTCTATGAGTACTAATACTAAAAGTATTTTAAATTGAATTAAGTTGTTAAAAAGAACACAAAATGTAGTCTGTCTATCAATCAGCATATGCATAAAAATAGATTATTATGACAATTTTCTATAGGGATAAGACATAAGTACTCCCTGAAATATATCCGAAGTTCTAGGGACACACCTATCCCATTACCCCCTGAACTATTTTAAAATGTAATAAACGCAACCCTATGTGCTGATGTGACATAGAAAATCAAAGTCTTGGGAGGCAGTGAAATACACGCGTTGCCACATGTAATTTCGCAATTTTTTAAATTATTTTTTAAAATCTATTTCATTTTCTTCCTTTTTGTTTAATTGTTAATTTCAAAATATAATGAAAATATCACTTTATATATAGAAAAATGAAAAGGACAATTGTTATTGTTATTGTTCTCGTATGAACTTGAAAAAGAATTGGAGGTGCTGAGCAAATTCGAAGGTTGTTGAAGTTTTAAAGTTGAGATTTATGTGCTAAACGCATTCTAGATCCTTAGTTGCTGCTGGAATTTGTAAATGGAGAAAGAATTTCGAATCCACCATTGTTGGACCTTGAAAAAACTTGAAGAACAAAAATATGGGTTTGTCAAAATTTTTGGTTTTTGGCCAAATTGATTATTGGAGTTTGGTGATAATGTTGTTGTGAAGTTGTAGTTGAAATTTGAGCTTGATTGGTGCGGATTTGATTGACTTTTTATTGAATTTTGAGACCCAAAAATGAAGAAGATGAAGAACTTTTTTTTTTAAAAAGTTCTTGAAAAACAGTCTTTTGTAATGTTAATTAGTTATGTGTAACTAAATAATTGTAAAATTGTCCTAAATAAGGACATGTGTCCATATTATATAGAAACTTAGCTCATTTTTCGTCTCTCACATGCCTCCAATAGAGTGAACACACTCTCTATGCCACTTCAGCATCGAAGGGTGTATATATTACACTTTAAAATAATTTTGGGGGTAATAGGATCCCCGTAAAGGTAAAGTATGTCCTTAGAATTTCGGGTATAGTTCAGGGGATAATTATGTCTTAGACCTTTTCTATACGGAAAACTATTTTTTGAAAGTGTTGGTTATAGTCCCTTTTGGGACAATACAATTACTATTAATACGCCTCCACAAACTTGATTCAATTAGAATAGTACTAATGACAAATCAAATCATATGTCATTTTATCACAATTTCATTCAGCAGCGCAACTTTGTTCGGACTGTAATTAGACTTATAATTGTCTGTGCTGTGCCAAAATCGTGTGCACTAACTACAAGTAGAATTAATATTTTGTACCTTATAGGTGAAAGTTTGATCCTTGCTTTCTCATCCTAAATAAATAAATAAATATACATGTACAAGCTTATTTTTATGGGAAAATTTGTGGAGGCAAGGACAGAACAAAAGAAAATATGGGTGATAGAATTAGATGGGAACTAGAGATAAAAGGTGACCTGCTTAGGTGATACCTTACCAAACCCTCTTTTCATTCTAGTTCATGAGACAGTTGTCTTCTAAATTGCATAAATTCCTACCTACTTATTGTGTTTTCTTCTTGGCCATTCTAGAACTGTATAATATTATATTGGACTTCTTTTATACCCACTAATTATGACAGCACAGCCCTCATTTTGAGAATTTGTATTTTAATAATATTTTGAACATCTGTACAAGTTAATATTATTATTCGAGACTTGTTGAGATAGTTTGGATTCGAGATCGCAGGACTGGTTGAGGTCCGCTATTGCGGACAGTTGATCAGAGGATTCACCTTTGCGATTGCAACGGTCGGGACCACAATAGTGGTAAGGGCAAACCTGACATTTTCCCACTTTCGTGGAGACTGGGGGCGCTATCGTGAGGCCTGGTTGGTCTGCTGAGGAGACAGTATTGCGATTACGGCGGGGTCATTTGCACGATTACCCTTCAAAGGCACTGGTCTTTAAATTTTGTCCCTCAAATTAGTGATTTTTAATTTTTGCCCTTTGCCTAATATCATGAGGTTTGGGGTTCGAACCCCGGCTCAGTTAAAAAAAAAATAATCGCAAGGCAGAGTTTCGTAGCAAAGTTAGGCCTATTCGGGCCAAAGTTAGGCCCCAGGCAGAGTTTTGAATGTAAAACTCTACCTAAACTCTACCTTAAGGTGGAGTTGCATGTCTTGCGAATCCAAACCTCTGTCTTGTGATTTATTTATTTTTTTATTGAGCTGGGGTTCGAACCCAGAAACTCGGGGTATTAGGCGAAGGATAAAAATTAAAGAGCACTAATTTAAGGGCCAAAAATTAAAGACTGTGCCTTTGAAGGGCAATCCGCACAAAAAAATGATTACGGTGAAGAGACTAAGAGATATAAATTGGATAATTTTGGGAGACAACATCTATTTTCTCCATGTATCGTTGAGACTTCCTAAGTTACAGAAATTCAAAATATTGACTGGGTATTTACCATTTGAGTTGGGCTGTTCTAAACATCTCCTTGAGGATTATAGGCAAAAGCCTTAGAAGTTATAAATACTAATTTAAGGAATTGAGGGACTAATTGGACTCCAAATGAAAATGTAAGCAGAGTGGACTCGGGGAGTTATGGGTAATTCGAATTTGAATTTGAATTTTATTTAGAGTTTTGAATGTTGAACCGAGGTTGACTTCTAGGTTTGCCTTTGTCTTTGACCGAGTATTAAATTGTAAAGTTGAGATCAAAGACTTATTTGACAACGTTAAGCTTCTATGTATATTGGAATCTTTCAGTGGATTCTGAATCTGAAAAAGCTACCGTAAAATGTTTAGCTTTATTTGGATTGAGGTAAGTTAAAACTTTGACCTCGATGAGATAATTTTCCCAATCTAGAACGGTTTATGCACATTGAATACGTGTACGTTGATTTGCATATATGATTCACGATATTAAATATGCAGGATTGCGTTACAGGTATATGAAATAATATCTGGATTGTGAAGTACGAGCATGTGGACTCATGTTTGGATTTGAGGTATTAGTTTTGTTCGTGTTAATTCACATTCCAGTTATTATGTGTGGATCGGATCCTCCCGCATGAGTCACTAGTTTAGGTGGACCTAGAATAATATGCGTGCATATTTAATTTAATATCTATTGAGTAAAGTTTGAATCTTTATCATGTATATCAATCATATGTAACTTTAAGTGTGCATTTTGGACTTTCATTATATGTTGTATTTGCTAACATATTGCATGCTAGTGAATATGGCCACGCTTTCGCGCGGTCATAAAAAAATTCATTAAGGTTATAAAAAAATCTCTTTTAATTATTCAATATTGAAAATAATTAAAAGTAGGTTCTTGCAAACTTCCCATTATTAAAAACAGTGGAAACATCCAAACATTATTAAATAAAATGACCTTAACACCTCATATATGCAATAATTGAATTAAAATTAGAAAAAATTAATGTAACAAAAATTTCAAACTCAAGTGATGTACGTAGATTCAGTTAGCAGCTAGTTACTACATATTTTGTAAAACTTTCCAACTTTTCTATAGGACAAAGAAAAACGAAACAGGGAAAAAGGAGAGGAGGGGGAAAGAAATAGAAGAAGATGCAAACTCAAAATTCCAACAGGTTGGATGAAAGAAAAAACAACTTTCTATCTTCTCTCTCTCTTTCCTCTTTTTAGTTTTACTCCTTTTCTTCGCTGTCTACCCCTAAAGCGTTACATCCCTTCACCAAATTAAAATCTCTTTTCTCCTCTTGATCAGCCTTGCAATATTTGAAAAATCTGCATATTATACCGTTCATATATGAATAGATGCATTCATTTCATATGAAGGCACTTCTCCATTCCACTTTCTTGTTATCTATTTTCTCTATTCCCATTCCCTTCAATTTTTACTTAACAAAAGAATTCTCTGCAAACACATAAGTTAACCCGCCGCTTAGCATTTTAAGTTTTTACCCCGGTTAACGCCTTTTACTACATCTCCTTTAGCGCCTTTGTGTTTACAATAAGATTTCTTTTTCTCATTTCACAATATCTTTCTCCGAGGTTTTTTTTCTCTTCGTAGTAGTATGAACCTTTATCAGCACGAAACTCAGAATAAGATGGTCGAATATAAGGTTGAAATTGCATGTCATATATTACATTGCCTACTTGACTAAAGTTCACACAATTAGCCTCTCCAGAGAGAAATAACTTCTATAATGAAGTTGACGCATCAACCATTTCCCGTTGCATATGCATAACGTACACTACTATCTCTCATGGATCACATTGGCTCGATTATTCATATCGAATGAATCTACTCCCCTAGAACTTATGTGGCACTTGTAGCTCCTAAAAAGGCAATTTGGCTAATCTTTTGAAGCTAACATGAATTAAATCAAGTAAACATTTTAGAATTAAAATTTGTATATTCAAAAACTATATGAGAAATATAATAAATTACAATTATTCTCATGTCAATATGATGAAAAAATACATTTTGAAATGTTGATCAAACTTTACATAATTTGAATCTCAAAAAATGAAAAATACTACCTCATAAATTGGGATACAAGGAGTAATATTTACCTTAATTAGTCGAGGAGCTTTTCAACATCTAGATGAGTCATGAGTGAAAAATAAAAAGTTAAAGATAGTGAGGGGATAATATAATTAGTGAACATAATCCAAAGCTAACAAGTAAAGAAAACACCTCTAGAAGTTTATTGAAACATACGTCATACCTAATCCTGAAAAGAAGTTTTACTTACAAGTTGCACAACCATATAGCCAAAAGGGAAGGCAACACCTTCCTCCGGAAAAGTCAACTTGTCACATAGAGAGGAGAGTTACATGTAGAAGAGTGCATGGCGTCCACAAATGGTGTTGTCCGTAAATAGCAAATAGGTTTGTAAATAGCATCATAAATAACACATATTAAAATGAGATACAGTAACGATCATTCTCAAAACCAAATGTGAAAGGGTGTAACAGCAATTTGTGGACTGACATAACTGTAGGTAAACATTAATATTAATGTTGTAATTACATAAATATATTATTTTTTTAGCAGGAAAAAGTAGAAAAAATGTCAAAAATTTGAGAAAAAAAATAATTGTAAATGGTGGTCAAAGAGAGGTGTCACTTCACCTTATATATGTCCAATTTTATATTATATTTATAGATGTTTACGCTATTACAATGTTATGTGCCTAATGAGAAGGAAAAGAAAGCTGTGCTAATAATCTTGGTTATCGAGCTATATAATTTGGAGAACATTTTCAATAATATGATACATATAATTCTATTCAGCTTACTCGTGTCATTTCAAATTAATTAATATTTTCTATTCACTTCTGTCTATTTTTTTTTAAATATTCTTATTACTATTAGGATTGAGAAAGGAAACCATGACAATTAAACTCACACAATCTATGTAAATAAATAATATAAACTACAACCTGTACCACTAGATTATAAATCTTGGTATTACACGGTCAAAACTCAATATCAATTTAATTATAGTTTATTTCGGATTTAACCTGTCTTTACATCTCATAGCCACAACGACAGAGGATTCCAGATTATGATCTCACTCTGAGAGTTGTTTAATTGGGCATCAATTTTTGTTTTGAAAGGACTTTAAAACGAGGATCGAGACAAGATGGGATTAACTTCGAAATTTTTATACTGTATAGTCGATCACTAAAATAACAGCTGATAAATATTTATTTTTTGTATGTTAATGTACAGTATACATATAATATACAAAATTAGTGTATATTTTTTTTATATATTTAAATAGGGGCTGAAATTATCTTGACCGAACGACCATTATTTTAAAGGCCAGTTCTTATTTTTTATTCAAGGGGGAATTTTCAAATTCCAATACTATATACGGTAAAAACTGGATATATGCAAGACCGATGAGACCGGAGGCCGGAGATAAAAAGAGACAAGCATGGTCACCGAGTCTGCCCTTAGAACTGATGGAATTGCACCGGCTGCGGCTGACCTGGGAAAAGTGAAGCAAACCTGTTTGGTCCGACATCTCCGGACCAAACTCGGCATCATAGCTAGTCTGGTTTCTCCATGACCGAGTTGATCGTGGCTGTTAGTCCGGTTTCTCCATGACCGATTTGATCGTGGCCGTTAGTCCGGTTAATCAGTTATAAAATCACCACGCGTCAACATCGTTCTGTCACATTGTACCAACGACCGTACGACCCAACCTTATCCTTTTAGGGTTTACTTTATTCTAAAAGGGCTTTATGTTGTATACAAGGCCCATAGGGCAAAACTATAAATAGGGGGGCATTTCCCTACTTTTAAGGATTAGCTTTTTCAAGATCAAGAACATTGTAATAGAAATTATATATTGAAGCTCTCTCTCCTTTGGTCCGGATCAGTGGCATTTTATGATTATTCTTCCAATATAGTTGGCTTAATCACAAACATCCATATCTTTATTTCAATCATTAGCGTATATATTCACGTACACATGCTATAGCACGCAAATCTATAATTATTTCCTATAAACCCAAAATAGATTAAAGTTCATCCACATATTCTATACCTCACTTACAAATTCAATTGATTACCTAAATTCGGGGTAAACCGTCTGGCGCCCACCGTAGGGCTAGGATAATATTGGTCTTTGATCTTGGTTTCTATCTCTTACCCATTAAGATTGAAAAAATCTTGTTCGTGTAACACCCCGTATCGTTAGAGTTCTAGTGGAAAAACTGAAGGGTTGAACGTTTTGCGAAAATGGTTGATAGGCCTACTTCAGGCAGGCATAACTCCTCGATTAGTAGGGAATTTGGGAAAGTACCCTTAATGAAAGTTGTAGTATGTAGAAATACATTTCTAACGATATAAGGACCAGTCCAATCTGAGATCGGAGCAAGGAGATATGATCGTCTCAATATGGCTAATAGTAAGGCACTTAAAATTCTATAGAATCGGCTAAGTTTTCGATACGTCTGCCTTCCAGTCAAATTTCGTGAAAATCCGTTGGGAATTTGAGAAAACTTAAAACATGAAAGTTGTATATCTTTGAAATAGATTTCAAAAGGTATATTGTGGAGACCAAACAGAGCTCTGTACAAGAAGTTATGACCATTTTACCGAACACTGCATCGGACCGACACACGCCGCTTTTCAGGGCGCGTGAGGGCGCGTGCGATGGCCCCGCGTCGCGGGCCGATAGTGCAACTCTGATTATCGACCTGCAGAATGTCGCGCGATGCACGTGCATCGCGGACCCATCGCGTAACAGGTCGGGTTTTGGGTCAAAATGGGGATTTCGCGTTTTAAGTTATATTTAAGCTTGGGGTTTATTTCCCTAACACCCCTAGTCACGAAAAATCACCCTAAAGTCAGAGGGAACAAGTTCCAAGCCTCAAGAACCCTCCAAGGTATGTTTTATCATGATTCTAGATTGAATTCAAGTCCCTAATCTCTTTCTAACTTGAGTAAACCCTTCTAATCAATAGAGTTGTGAGTGGAACATTATTGGTGGGCGTGGAAACCCTAGACCTCGTATTCAAGAGGATTGAATGTCAAAAGGTAATGCTTCTACACTCTAATAATTCATAATAGTGAATGATGAGTTCTTGGAAGAATAGTCAATGGGTTTAGTAAAGAAAATTACACGAACTATAGTAGGGTTTTGGATTGTTGACTTGAGATTGTTATAATGATATGGATGGTGGAGAATGATGTTAATTACACCTAATTGATATTTTAGAATCACCTAGAAGTAATAGAATGGGAATTGGGTGAAGAAACCCCATTAATGGAATTGTGGAGCTTTATGCTCACTGAGTGTTTGATAAAATGCTTAGATGACCAAAGCATGAATATTATTGCTAATATAGAATCCCTTTGACTTGTATTGATATAGATCAAAGTTGAAAGGGTTGACGAACATTGTATTACGCTCAAAGGCTGGAATTAAGGTATGTGAATCTAACTATCTACGTTAGGGAATGTTCATGATTCTCCCTACGCCTCATTCTTCATACTTGTCAGTAATTTGACTCAAAGTACAGTTTAGCCCTAGTTTCATGATATGTTATAGAACTGTTATCTTCTAGGGTTGCAGTTACAGAATTCGTTCATGGTTGTCAATTTGAATATCATGAACTCAGCACGTAATCTTTATAGACTTATGTATTGTTACCACATGAGTCTCAGTCTAGAAATTCAGTATGCTCAGAAACAGTCAGTGTTTTCAATGCAGTCCAGCATGTCTATTTCAGTTCAGCATTGTTCATTGTTGTTATGGTCTCAGTCCTTATTAATTAACCATAATTATACATATGTGATTTTTCCCGAGGGCACAGCACAGTCTTGTGCATACGTATACATGGCCGAGGCCATTGACTGACGCACTACTAGGCCGAGGCCATAGCGTGCATTTATTATTGGGCCGAGGCCCCACATATACAAAAACAGATAATACAGATGATTCGGATACAAAGCATGGAGTATTCATATCTCTACTTCCTTGCTATACAGTTACAGTTACAGTTATCAGTTCCAGTTCCAGTATTTTATTGCTTCAGTTGCTTTACATACCAATATAATTCAAATGTGCTGAAGTCCCTTTTATTGCTTGGGGGCTTGTATCGCAACGATATACAAGTTGACGACTCAGCTCTTTAGGAGTGCACGTATCAGCTACTGGTGAGCCCCAAATTCCTTCAGGGCGTTGTCAACTATCTAGTTATTTCAGTTTATAGACAGCTCTATTATTCAGTATTCTTAGAGGCTTCATAGACACAGTTCAGACAGTCAGATATTTATTATGTTAGCCTTGTTGGCAGTTGTTCAGTTGTTTTGTTTTAAGCCATGTTGGCTACGTTCAGATATTTCAGATTGTCTAAGTATTTCCGCATTATGATTTCAGTCAGACCTTTAGTATATCAGCATGTGTTTAGTTGTTTCCGCATTCAGTTATGTTTTTGATATCACATGTTGATTCAGCCAGCCAGTTGGTTCGTTCGGTCACATGCAGTCAGGCACCGGGTGCCGTGTTACGTCTAGGCCCAGGTTCGGGGCGTGATAGTTCGTCTTTGTGAAAACAGACCAAATGGCAAGCAGTGGACAATCTGGTCACGTCAACAACAACGAGATTGTGGCCGAAAATGAGAACAGTGGGCTACGGGGCTTACCAGCAGAACCCATTGACCCAAATTCCGTTGATTCGAGGGAGGGCCTCAACCGACAGAACACCGTGAACCAGGAGAATGCCGCCCCACCGGCCCACGATCCCCTAAATACTTACAATTCAATTACTTTGTCCCGGGCATAAGGCCGGAAAGTGCCGGATACCCCGGATGATATTAACTTACGTTTAATTTTTGAAAAGGGCAGCTATTGCCGAACAAAGAGTCACAATAGCCCAGTTGCAAAGCAAAAATGATGAAACGGCCACGGAGAGGACGAAAGGTGTTGCCGAACCCAGAAGGGACGAAACACGAATGGTCGAGAGTAATGGGTCCGAAGCTATTTCATCCACCGAAGTTCTGAGAATGCTTGAAACATTGGCAAAACGGGTAGACTCGACTGAAAAGATGGTGGAAACATATAACTCTCGGGTGGACCAGATCCCGGGGGATCCACCTATTCTGAAAGGATCAGATTCAAAGAGGTATATTCAGAGACATTTTCCTCCGAGTGCGGCTCCGAAACTGATCCCAAAGAGGTTCAAAATGCCGGATATCCAGAAATATAACGGCACAACGGACCCTCAGGAACACGTGACTTCATACACTTGTGCCATAAAAGGAAATGATATTGAAGAGCATGAAATTGAATCTGTGTTGTTGAAAAAGTTTGGGGAAACTCTGTTGAAGGGAGCATTGACTTGGTATGACCATCTGCCCGAGCATTCAATCACTTCTTTCGAAATGCTCGCAGATGCGATCATAAAAGCTCATGCCGGTGCCAAAAAGGTGCAGGCCCGTAAGGGGGATATTTTCCGCATAGCCCAAAGGGATGATGAGTTATTGCGTGAATTTGTCAACCGGTTCCAAAGGGAACAGATAGAGCTCCCTCCGGTTCCGGAGGAATGGGTTGCACAAGCTTTTACCAAAGGGCTTAATCCTCGGAGCTCGACGACCTCGTTCAAACTAAAGGAAAACTTGCTGGAATACGACGTTGTGCCTGGGCGGATGTCCATAACAGATAAGAATCAAATATTCGGGTTGAGGATGACCAACTCGAACTTCCACCGAGGCCCGTAAATACGAACAAAAGCTCTGAGAGATCGAGGAAAAATTACGATCCGGAGTCAAGACCGTCGAGGGAAAGATATCGGCCATACTCTCATTCGGAAAAGCCAAGCTTTAGGTCGAAAAAATCTAGGGTTGGCCCGAGCCAATCCTCCGGTCGGGGTGATAAACGGACCGAGCGCCCGTCAAATAGTCGAGGTCTCTCATTTAGGAGTGATGTCGGAAGCTCGGCCAGCAACAAAGACTTGCCAAGGATATCGGAGTACAACTTCAACGTCAATACTTCGGACCTCGTCTCGGCTATTGGCCGTATCGCAGAAGCACGATGGCCGAGACCACTAAGGTCAGACCCGGGCCAACGGGACTCGAGCGTGATGTGTGAATATCATGGAACCCATGGGCACAGAACTGAGAACTGTCGCCAACTAAGAGAGGAGGTGGCTCGGTTATTGAAGAATGGTCACCTTCAAGAATTTCTAAGTAAACGAGCTAAAGGCCACTACAAGGAAAGGGAATCTCATAAACGGGCCAAACTAGTGGAACTTCAGCATATAATCAACATGATAATCGGGGGTACCGATACCCCTCGAGGGTTGGTGATGAAACGGACAAAGGTTTCCATTATACGTGAGAAGCGCAGCCGGGATTACGTACACGAAGGTTCCATCTCTTTCAGCAACGAGGATGCAGAAGGCATCATTCAACCGCACAATGACGCGTTGGTAATTTCTGTTCTTATTTTTAAATCGCAAGTTAAGCGTATTTTGATTGACCCAGGTAGCTCAGCCAACATCATCCGGTGGAGAGTGGTTGAACAGCTAAGGCTACTCGATCAGATCGTACCGGTAGCCCGAGTGCTCAGCGGGTTCAATATGGCGAGTGAAACCACGAAGGGGGAGATTTCTTTGTCGTTCAACATTGACGACACTATTCAGCAAACGGTGTTCTATGTAATCGAAGGAGATATGAAGTATAATGCATTGCTGGGTAGACCATGGATACATAGCATGAGGGCCGTGCCATCGACATTACATTAGCTGCTGAAATTCCCGACCCCGGAGGGGATAAAAACTATCCGATGAGAACAACCCGCTGCAAGAGAGATGTTCACGGTCGAGGAAGCGTCACCCATTCCCAAAAAACCGAATACAAAAAAAGATGAATCAGTCGGTGGCAAGGACCCTAAATAGAAACTAAAGTACATGGGTTCGACAACAGAGCAGAATGGGTCGGACCCGGGGCATGAAGAGGATGATTTCGGTGTACCCAGATCGTTCGTCTTGCCGGATGACTCGGATGCAACCAAGTCTACAGTAGAGGATTTGGAGAAAGTTATCTTGTTTGAATATCTACCGGATAGAAAGGTATACCTGGACACGCGGTTAGCCTCGGAGCTCAGGAATAAGTTAATTAAATTTCTTTAAGCTAATGCCGATTGTTTCGCATGGTCCCATATAGATATGACAGGTGTGCCACCGGAAGTAACAACTCACAAGCTCAGCCTTGACGGGAGATTTCCCCCGATGAAGCAGAAGCGGAGGCCTATGGCAGAACCGAAGCACGCCTTCGTAAAAGATGAGGTAACAAAGCTTTTGAAAATAGGCTCTATCCGGGAGGTAAAATACCCGGACTGGCTAGCTAACGTAGTAGTGGTGCCGAAAAAAAGGTAATAAATTTCGAATGTGCGTTGATTATAAGGATCTAAACAAAGCATGCCCGAAGGATTCATTTCCGATGCCTCACATCGATAGAATGATCGATGCGACGGCCGGACATGAGATGTTAAGTTTTCTCGATGCTTACTTTGGGTATAACCAAATCCGGATGCACCCGGAGGATCAAGAGAAAACATCCTTTATTACCTGGTATGGAACTTGCTGTTACAATGTCATGCCCTTCGGATTAAAAAATACCGGTGCAATTTACTAACGCCTAGTTAATGGAATGTTCGAAGAACAAATAGGGAAAACAATAGAAGTTTATATTGACGACATGGTGGTCAAGTCCCTGGAAACAAAGGACCATTTAAAGCATTTGCAGGAAACCTTCGATGTACTCCACAAGTACAACATGAAGCTTAACCCGGAAAAAAGTGCCTTCGGTGTCCGATCTGGCAAATTTTTGGGTTTCATGGTGTCAAACCGGGGGATTGAAATCAACCCGGATAAGATCAAAGCCATCGAGGATATTGAGGTGGTGAATAACATCAAAGGAGTGCAGAGGCTCACCGGAAGGATAGCGGCGCTGAGTCATTTCATATCGAGGTCTTCGGATAAGAGTCACCGTTTTTTCTCCTTAGTAAGGAAGAAGAATGACTTCGTTTGGACACCGGAGTGTCAAAGAGCTTTGCAAGAATTGAAAAGGTACTTGTCCAGTCCGTCTCTACTGCACACACCGAAAGCGGACGAACAGTTTTTTCTCTACCTTGTCGTATCCGAGGTAGCGGTAAGTGGTGTTTTGGTCGGAGAAAAATCAAGTACGCAATTCCCTATATATTATGTGAGTAGAACTTTAGGGGATTGGCATTGGTAAGTGCTTCTAGAAAGATCAAGTCTTACTTTCAATGTCATCCGATATGTGTAGTGACTACTTACCTTCTAAAGAACATCATGCATAAAATGGAATTATCAGGTATACTAACTAAATGGGTTGTAGAGATTAGCGGATATGATATCGAATACAAGCCTTGGACGGCCATCAAGTCCCAGATCTTGGCCGATTTTGTAGGAGACTTCACCCCGGCTATAATACCCGAGGTTGAGAAAGAACTTCTCCTAACCTCGGGAAAAGCTTCGGGTATTTGGTAGTTACACACAGACGAGGCCTCGAACCTCAAAGGTTCCGAGCTAGGAATCATCCTTAGAACTCCCGCCGGGTTGCCGTTCGGCAATCCATCAGAACTGTTAAATTGACTAACAATGAAGCCAAGTATAAGGCTATGATTGCAGGTTTGGAATTAACTCGGAGTATGGGGGCCGAAATAATTGAAGCAAAATGCGACTCTCTCTTGGTCGTTAACCAGGTGAATGGCGTCTTCGAGGTTAAGGACGAACGAATGCAAAGGTATCTGGAAAAAATCCAAGTGATACTACACCGCTTTAAAGAATGGACCATGCAGCATGTAACCAGGGAGCAAAACAGCGAAGCCGACGCATTGGCCAATTTGGGATCTTCAGTCGAAGGGGAAGAAATCAACCCCGGACTATGGTGCGCTTGATGAATTCAGCGATAGAAAACGGACATGCTGAAATAAACACAATGGGTTTAACTTGGGATTGGCACAACAAATACATCGACTACTTGCAAGATGCAAAGCTCCCTAGTGACCCAAAAGAATCACAGTCACTAAGGACAAAAGCAGCGTGGTTCTGCTTGGTAGACGGCCAATTGTATCAACGGTCTTTCTTCGGACCCCTGGCCAAGTGTTTGGGTCCCGGAGACACCGAGTATGTGATGAAAGAAGTACACGAGGGGACCTGCGGCAATCACTCCGGTGCTGAAGCCTTAGTCCGAAAAATTATCAGAGGTGGTTACTACTGGAACCAGATGGAGGAAGATTCGAAGAATTTTGTCCGGAAATGTGACGGGTGTCAAAGACATGCCCCGATGATTCATCAGCCCGGGGAGTTGCTGCACTCGGTGATATCACCTTGGCCCTTCATGAAGTGGGGAATGGACATTGTTGGTCCATTGCCATGGGCACTAGGTAAGGCCCGTTTTATTTTGTTTATGACTGACTATTTCTCCAAATGGGTTGAAGCGCAGGCTTTCGAAAAGATTAGAGAAAAGGAAGTTATTGACTTCATATGGGACCACATTATTTGTCGTTTCGGCATCCCGGCCGAGATAACTTGTGATAACGGTCCTCAGTTCGTTGGCGGCAGAGTTAATGATTTTCTCGAAGGGTTGAAGATCAAGAAAATCGTATTAACTCTATATCACCCGAGTGCGAACGGACAGGCGGAATCCACGAATAAAACAATAATTCAAAATCTGAGGAAAAGACTTGAAACATCAAATCATCACTGGAGGGAAGTACTACCGGAGGTATGGTGGGATTACAGAACCACATCGAAATCAAGCACGGGAGAAACACCTTTCTGGTTGGTCTACGGGGCCGAAGCCCTCATTCCCGTAGAAGATGGTGAACAGAGTCTCCGATTCAGGTATACCACCGAGGAGTCAAACGAGGAGGCCATGGCCGTAAAACTCGATCTCACAGATGAACTTCGCAAAAATGTGTTGGTCCGTATTGCAGCCCAGAAGCAGAGAATGGAAAGGTACTACAACCGGAGGGCCAATTTTCAACATTTCCAAGTTGGGGACTTGGTGCTTCGAAAAGTTACCTTGAACACCAAGAATCCCAATGATGGAAAACTGGGTCCGAACTGGGAAGGGCCGTACAAGATAACGAGGTAACGGGCAAAGGATCGTATCAGCTGGAATCCATGGACAGGCAACGGTTGCGTAATAATTGGAATGTGGCTCATTTGAAGAGATACTACTGCTAAGGTATGGACACTTTGTGTTTATTTATTAACCTTTCCTTTTTTAAAGGAAGTCGAGTACCGGATAAAGTTAGGTGCTAGGTCTGAAAACACGTGTTGCACTCTTTTCCTTAGTATGGTTTTGTCCGAAAATGGGTTTTCCGATAAGGTTTTTAATGAGGCAACAAGTACAACGTGTTACTAGATAAAGACGAGGACAAATGCCCGGAAACTCGGGGCCACACCCTACGAGTGGGGACTTGATAGTGCTTACCCGATCTTGCAGCTCGGATAAGAACTAGGGGACTACTGTACCCACATCGAGGTTTACCCCGATTAGTCGAAAACGGAGGAGCTCAACAAAGCAAGTGAACGCTAATAGATGCTACCCCGTAAAAATCCTTGAGATTTTTGTATTTCCCATCTTCACCTAAAGCCGGACCTTCTGTATTAGGTTTCGATGTAAGGACCAAACGATCAGAACGAATCGTGTCCACTTAGCACTTGCTACGGCAGAAACAGAAGGAAACGGACGAAGTCTTCATATCATGTACATGCAAATACTTGCAATATTAAGATCATTACGGATGTGTCTTTTTGTTAAAATGGCCTAACTTAGTGATTACCACCGAAATTCGGCATCATTTTTAACTAAATACCCTATACTGGGGATTATAGTCGAAATTCGACAAAGGCAACAAGGTTACATTGAACCAAGCCAAAATCTTTAACACCTTTGAATGGGGACTGCTATATCAGAATTTGCTAAGGCTAGGATTCAGGTGTCCGAACCTAATCCATAATGAATGAACGGGCGAAAAAATATCGGCCCTAAATATGCCTAACGTGATTCGGAGACGTCTGAATTCACAAAGCATAAATAAGTTTCACGGGCAAACCACTCGATCAAATTCCCGGACAAAACGTACCGGACGAAGAGAAAAGTCAATATTCAGGCACAATCCGAAAAAATGAATTCGCGTCTCTGATTGTCCTTAAAACGGACCGACAATTCAAGAAAAAGTCATAACAAGCATTCAAGCAAAAGAATAAAGAAAGTCAACAAGAAAAATGCACATTCCATATATGCAAGGTTTTTTACAACTGAAATTCCTACGAAGTTGAAAAACAAAAATCAAACCAAAAACGCAAAGACAAAATAAAGGCTAAGTGTAGGCCTGATCTATCCGGTACGGCTGGATCCAGAATGCTCGGATGTTGTCCGCTCGGAATCTTCGAAGTCAGTATCGAAGGCTCTCTTGGCTTCTTCCTCGGTCCTTTTAGCTTCAAGTATCAGGGCCGGGAGATCCGCAAAACCATGCTCGGCTTGCTCAAGGGTGGCCCTCCGGGACTTCCACCGTTCATACTCCACCGCAATCGTGGTATGAGCCTCGGTAGCCTGCACACTCCTAAGGGCTTCTGCCAAATCGGCCTCAGCTTGGGCCAACTTGGCCACTAATTCATCTCTCTCTTCATCGAGGATTCTTTGGATTTGAGTGACCGACTCGAGTTCGGCTTTGAGAAGGTCATTATCCTCGGTTGTCTCCTCTAGTTCGGTTTTCAGCTCGTCGCATATCCGGGCCCTGTCCTCGGCTTTTTTGCTCGAATACCCTCATCCTCTCCTTATACTTAGCACTCTCGGATTCAAGCAGCCGATGCCTCTCGGCCATGTTCACGGCATCAGTCTTGACCGAGTCAAGCTCCCCTCGGAGTTGAGAGATAGTGGCTTCGAGTTCACCAAGCCTCGAAGAAAAACGAGCATTATCTTGGATAAGGCTGACTTTGTCCGCTTCCAGAAGACGGTTCTTCTCGACCATCCTGGCCAACTCATCCTTTAACCGAAGGTTTTCGACCTTCGCTGCTTCGAGCTCGGGTTGAAGGTTGGAAAGGGCAGCATCTCGGTTCAATTGACCATCCTTCACTTGCAAAAGATGCTGGAACTTCTCTGTTTCCCGACCCTGGGCGTCCAGCTGGCCCCTAAGGTCGTTAACCTCTTGCTGAGCACGGATGAAGGCTTCATTGACGAGCACTACGCTCTGTGAAAGAAACGAGACATTAAACTTGGATAAAACGAGAAGGAAAAATTCACATCGAATTAGGAAAGATAGGCTGATAAGCTTACCCGGTTACCCGCGTGCATGCCCTCGTTAATAAGACTTTGCCAGGGGACCCCGGTCATCTTCTGCTTATCCGAGTCCGAGACGAGGGGCCCTAGGTATCTTGTAACCCCCACAGGACGCGATAAAAAACTTCAGTCCTCGGGGACGGTAATCACGGCCGATCTTGTCCTCCTAGGTTCCACACTTGGGGCCAGGAAAATGCACACGAAGCTATCCCTTGCACCAGTTTTGGTGGACCGTCTAGCTTCCCTCGTGACTCGAGGGTAAGGAGATGTCCGAAACCGGCAACTTCCTCGGTAGCTGGAGGAGTATCCGAGAACATATCATCAAAGTTATCCGACCTCGAAGCTGGAGTCGGAGAAACTGGAGTTAGAGAATTCGGAACAGCCTCAGCAGCCTTAGTAGAGGCAGGGATCTCGAAAGTTGCAGCAGTCTCGTCGCCGGGCAGTGGACCAACATCTATTGGAGCCTCGGACTCAGGGACCGGCTCAGCCCTCTGATCGGCTTCGGCAGCTGGAGCTTGCTCGGACCTTCTAGTCCTTTGCAGGGGGTCTCCTCGGATGAAGCACCTGAAATGTCAACATATTCAATCGACCTTAGAGGAGTCGGGTAAAGAACTTCCTCCCCACCTGTTTGCAATGCCGGAGTTGACGGTCCTTCCTCGGCTGAAGGAAGTGGTGGAATGGTAACATCCTCCTCCAGAATAGAAGCAACGGAAATGGTCACACCGTTCCTCTGAACGAGGAAATCGGGATCTTTTTCGTCTCTTAGAGTCCGAATGACGCTTCTTGCCCTCTTTTTCGGTTTCTGCCCTTTGTCCGAGGGGTTTCTCCTCCTTTTGTTGGCAGCAGCAATAATATGGGATGTCCCCGCTGAATCAAATTCGGGTGCCGGCGGAGCGGGTTCAGCTGCTGCCTCCGGTCTTGGGTCCACCGAGCCCTTGGGTAGACCTGAATTCCGAAGAGGTTACAAAAAGGGGGGAAAGGAAAAGGTAGAAAATGCGATTAATTCCGACCCAAGCATAGTATTACCGTGGTTTTGAGCGACCCATAGGCCACGCGACAGGAGTCCCCATGTTCGTGCTTCATGGATGTGTTGGCTAAGGAGAGCACCAACCCATTCGTTCATGTTCCGGACAGCCGGAGGTATCCATGCCACGGCTGGTATAAAGAAGGGGACAAATCGTGATAATATGAAAGGACAAGCGTTTGACAAAGCATTCAAAGGTAACTATTAAAAGAACTGAGACACTTACGATTATCATTCCACTTCTCCGGAAAGGGCATATAGTTGGCCCGAATAATGTATGCGGTCCTCACCCGGACGTAGCGCTCTAGCCAACCTCGGTCTCTATCTTCATCCATCTTCGAAAAGATTAGGTTCCGGCTTCGCTTGGCGAGCTATATTACACCTCCTCGGAACAACCTCGGGGAATATAATCGGATGAAGTGAG
Organism: Lycium barbarum; assembly: GCF_019175385.1. Lineage (NCBI taxonomy): Eukaryota > Viridiplantae > Streptophyta > Magnoliopsida > Solanales > Solanaceae > Lycium > Lycium barbarum. The sequence goes on from NC_083340.1 coordinate 48,174,901, forward strand.
CTATCGTAAACTCCTTCTTCAAGTTGTTGGCCAACAGCCGGAGGCAGGCCACAGTCCTCCAGACTATCGGACCAATCTGGGCCAAGGTTACATTATATGTCTGGCACATATCCAAAATAACCGGGTCGATTGGGGGGTCGAGCTTGAGTGTAAAAGGATAGGTGTAAACGTACAGGAAGCCCTCCCGATGATCGGTGATCGATTCATCAGGTCCGGGAGCAAACACTTGTATCGGACGGTTATCCCATCCGCAATCAGCCCGAACTTGATCAAGTTTGTCCTCGGTAATGGACGACGGGTACCGCCTTACGTCAAACCCTCTATCAGCAACCGAAGAAGGCTTCTCAACTTTAAACTCCTTGTTATAGTTGGGTTTGGACGGTACAATGTCCAAAGCAATGGGCTCAATGACCGTTTTTCCTTTGGGTTGTGAAGTTGGCTCGGTTCCTTGAGAAGAAACCGAGGGAACATCCTGGGAGGTGGTTTCGGTGTTGGCAGACATTTGGAAGTTATGAAAAAGGAGATTGGCGAATTCGAAAAGGGAGAAGGAACAAGTTAAAATATAATAAGAAAGAGTGAAGGAGCAATTGAAAAAACTCAAAATGGCAAAGTGAGAGAAGAAACAAAGCAGCACTTTCGATAGGAAAACAGCAAATGAAAAAGTTGGCAAAGTTGGTTTTCTTACACACAATGTAAGCAACGAATTAAGGGGAGAAAACGGTTGAAATCAGCAACAAATATGAGATGAAGATGATTAGAAGTAGAGAAGAAGAAAGTGAAGAAGTAAAATGGAGAAATGAAAGGGTTAAAGGCCTTATATAGGCATGGGAACCGAGACGGTTACAGATCCCAGCCAACCGAGGGATGCCACGTGTCCCACAATTAATGAGACGTGATTTGAAACGACGTGCGTTACGGCGGTTATCAAAGTTGGTCGTTCGGGATGAGACACGTGGTTGATGGCAGAGGGACGTGACATCACTGTTCCCGCCAAAATGAAAAGATAAGAACGGGCTTATGGAACCACCGGTTTCGTGACTCATCCACTTCCCGTTACTCCGGTAAAACTGTGGTCCGGAAAGTGTGGGGACTATCTATATACGGTAAAAATCGGATATATTCAAGACCGATGAGACCGGGGGCCGGAGATAAAAAGAGACAGGCATGGTCACCGAGTCTACCCTTAGAACTGATGAAATTGCACCGGCTACGGCTGACCTAGGAAAAGTGAAGCAAACCTGTTTGGTCCGACATCTCCGGACCAAACTCGGCATCATAGCTAGTTCGGTTTCTCCATGACCGAGTTGATCGTGGCTGTTAGTCCGATTTCTCCATGACCGAGTTGATCGTGGCCGTTAGTCCGATTAATCAGTTATAAAATCGCCATGCGTCAACATCGTTATGTCACATTGTATCAACGATCGTACGGGTGTCAGACCGTACGGCCCAACCTTATCCTTTTAGGGTTTACTTTATTCTAAAAGGGTTTTATGTAATATACAAGGCCCATAGGGCAAAACTATAAATATGGGGCATTTCCCTACTTTTAAGGGTTAGCTTTTTCAAGATCAAGAACATTGTAATAGAAATTATATATTGAAGCTCTTTCTCCTTTGGTTCGGATCAGTGGCATTTTATGCTTATTCTTCCAATATAGTTGGCTTAATCACAAACATCCATATCTTTATTTCAATCATTAGCATATATATTCACGTGCACATGCTATAGCACGCAAATCTATAATTATTTCCTATAAACCCAAAATAGATTAAAGTTCATCCACATATCCTATACCTCACTTACAATTTCAATTGATTACCTAAATTCGGGGGTAAACAAATACTATATTTGCACCTACGTGGTCATATTTTTCAATTTACACCCGTATAGTCAATATTCTTTTGTAACAACGTTTAAACATCATTATCCCACCCTGAGAGTTGCTTAATTGGTCTCCGGTCCCTTGCTAGGGCTTCAAAATGAATAAATGGGCCGAAACAAGGTGGGATTTACTTTAGAATTTATATTCAGTGTACTCGCATATCAATATAGTAGCCGACGATATATATATATATATATATATATATATATATATATTTATATTTATATATTAACATATTTTATACATGATTAGTGTATATTTTTTTATATATATTTGGCTAGCAGCTGTAATTATTTTTGGTGAAACGACTAAATGTGTTAAAAGTCCGTTTATTTTTTTATGGGGAAATTTTGAGAAAAAATACATCCCAACACAATGTTTTGCATCCACGTAGTCATATTTTCTTGACTTACACCCACATAGTCAATATCTTTTGTAATAGTATGTATACAATATTTATATACTTATATAAATAATGTATCTATCTTGTATAAAAATATAAAAAAAGATACCTATTTCGTACAAAAGTGTATAACATGCTGCTAGCTATACAAACAAACTTTTTCTATTATTTTAATTACAATTTTTGTTCAAAATCAGTTCAAGTTTCTACCATTTCAACAAGTTTAAACAACACTCACTCCAAATTTCTCACAAAATCAAATTTAAAATTCAAACCAAGTTTGTCCAACAAGTGTGGGTTACCTTTTTAATATCATTTTCACCATTCAAATCTTACAAAATAAGTACACTCACCACGATTTGAGCTCCAAACACAATAACAAATCGAGTTTGCCAATTAACAATCAAGAGGGGAGCTGAGTTGCAGAAGACAAGTAGGGAAAGTGGCCTATACTCCAAATTATGTACTATATGAGCCAATATGGAGAAAGGCTGAAAAAATATGGCCCATTTTTTTTTTAATAATAAGCTTGATTGTGGGACTAAGAGTGCACAAATCTCTTTTCAAGTTGTTAAAGTGGGGGAAATTTGCACATATAGGACCATTTAAGACCAGTATTTAAATTTTGTCCATGTTTAAGGAACTTGCAAAGTAGTCACCTTATACATCCGAAAGAATGAAAAGTTATGCTTTCACAAGTTATGTTGGTGGGCATAATTATAGTACAATCTTCATTCTATTTATTTTTTACATTATTCATAAGTCTTGTCGAATTGTCAAAATTTAATTACTTGTCCACAAGTTATGCTGTTAGGCATATTTATTACAATCTTCATATTACCAATCTTGTCAAATTATTCACAAGTCTTGTCAGATTAACAGAACTTACATGTCTTGTTCAATTGTTCACAATTTTTGCTGAACTGATAATAAGTGGTACTATCTTCGTTCTACCTACCTTGTTAAATTATTCAGAAGTCTTGTCGGACTGGGAAAACATATCTGTGTTGTTCAATTGAGGTCATATATAGGTCATTCCTTTTTCAATTTAAAATTATCCAACTGCAGTATCAAAAGATTCTTCCATAACGACAATATAACAAATCTTACATAAGATTACTTTTTAATCAACATCGTTCTTGCAAGAACAAGTTTCCTAGTTTCTGGAACTATATCATACGTAGCTACTAAGAAGTTTAAGATAAGATCTCTACACCGATTTTTTTAGTTGCATGTTAAAAATTGTGAGTTTGTGACGACAAAATTTCGGATGGCAACAATGGTGGAGCAACACAGGATTTAGTTATTCCAATATGTATTCTTAAGGGTAAATATATGTATTGTCGATATCATCAAAGTGTGAGGCTTTTCCTTATATGCTCCCACTATATTTATAATTTTTTTTAAAAGGAACAAAGTTTTAACACCGGCTCACAAAAGGGATGACGCTGAAATTTTTCTGTTAAGATTAGCATCATGCTTTTGGTTTAAACTTAATTACTAACTAATTTGTCTCTCTTTTATTTATTATTGAAAAGAATTATCTCTTTTTAAACTTACTATTTTCTTTTTGCGTGGTTTTAAATACATCAAAATGTGATCAATGATCACAAAGCTAAATTGAGTGTTCAAAGGGACAACTCATTGCCTAAGAAATTACAGTGCTAACTGCAACCATGAGTTCGAATTTTAATAGCTTCTTACTTAATATGATCTAATTGGTCCTTGCCTACTATATTGTTAATGATCTTTTGATTTAAGTATATACATTGACAGTGTAAATAATATTTTATATTATAGTTTAATATGTGACAAGATTAATTATTATTTTTATAAGATTAAAATTAAATGTTTAACGATAAAAACTTCAGGAGTGCTTCTAGTTGTTCAGTTTTTGCTTTATTTGTGAGGTTTGCGTACTTGATCCGAAAGGAGAAGTAAAATGAGTTAAGGCCTTAAAGTACCAGGGGTCATTTGCACGATTGTCCTTCAAAGGCATTGGTATTTAATTTTTGCCCCTCAAGTTGGTGGTCTTTAACTTTTGTCCTTCACTAAAAATTCTTTGATTTCGGATTCGAATCTTTGCTCAGTCAAAAAAAAAAAATCGTAAGGTAGAGTTTGGATTCGCAAGGCAGAGTTTCAGTTTGCCTTCACCAGAAGGCAAAACTCTGTCTTCAGGCATAAGGCAAACCTCTGCCTTAAGGTTTGCCTTCAGGCAATTTTTATTTTATTTTTTTACTTAGCTGAAATTTTACAAACCTCTGCCTTAAGGCCTAACTTTTGCATTAATAGGCCTAATTTTGGGTAAAAGTTAGGCCTTAAGGTAGAGATTTGGCTTAAGGCCTAATTTTGGGTAAAATTTTGCCTTAAGGCCTAACTTTTGCCCGAATAGGCCTAACTTTGCTACAAACCTTTGCCTTGCGATTTTTTTTTTTTTACTGAGCTAGAGGTCGAATCCAGAACCTCGGGGTATTAGGCAAAGGACAAAAATTAAAGACCACCAATTTGAGGGACAAAAATTAAAGACCAGTGGCTTTGAAGTAACTTTTGCCCGAACGGGCTATAGTTTTGGGTTCCCCTTGATCGTTTGGACTTTGGGAAATTTAAAATTTAAAGGGGAGTTTGGGCACTTTTTTTTTTTTTGTCTCAAGTAGTAAAAAGATATTTGCAATACTTATACATATTTTTCTTTTTCTTCCAGAACACTTATGCATCATCCGGTAATACAAATAGAAAATAATAGGGAGAATACCATCATGCTAGCTAGATATGATATATATTAAATTTAAGTGTTAACGCTCAAACTTTAGAATTTGGAACTTTGTACAAAATCATATTTATCATTTTGGACTTGTTTCAAGGGTTCGGGCTGGGACCCGAGGGGCTCGGGTGGTTTTGGAAACCAAAAATCACAAAATGGGGAGTGCAGATTTTTTTTTGAGATAAATATCTTTTTGGACCACCCTAAACAATAATAGCCGGCAAATGTATATGTTTTGTATAACAACAACAACAGCATATCATTGTAATCCCACAATGTAGGATCTCGAGAGGGTAGAGTGTACGCAGATCTTACCCCTACCTTGTAGACATAGAGAGGTTGTTTCCGAAAGACCCTCGGCTCGAGTAAAATATTTTGTATATTAAGTATAAATATACATATAATATACTTATCGTAGATACAAATATACATATAATATATGTTTTGTATACTTTCAGTGGATGGGCAAAAATTAAGAAAAACCCTTTTTATGGTCCTGGTGCAAACCTTCATGATCGCGTGGTCTAGGGTTGCGATCGCACAAGGTAGCCAACTCAAGAATCGGGGTCCTGTGAGGTGTTGTTGCAATCGCGTAGGGACCGCACTTGACTTCTCTTAGTGATCGTGAGGGACCTAGCCGTGATCCCAATGAAAACCACCCGACAGCATATATTTGATAGATTCGAAATTTCAAGTTATTTCATCACTTTGTTATTGGGGAGATCTTGGATTTGGGCAATCCCAAAGAGGAATTTCATCACCAAGTTATGGGTAAGTGATTCTAACTTGGTTTTAACTAATTATTTCGATTACCCATTGAATTTGACACATAGTTTATGAAATTTTGAAGTAGAAACTGAAGATTTTCCCCTAGGTTTAAGAGGGTGAAAATCGAAAATCTTGGGATTGATTTGACCTCAAATTTAAAATCTAATTGTGGATTTTTACTCATAGGGTTATCGATAATCCGAAACGTAATCAGTTTTGAATTTTGACCATGGAACTCGGGTTTGATTTTTTGATTGACTTTGACTTTAATTTGGTCAAATATCGCAATAAGGGTATCATTGGACACATTTAACCCGGTAGAGTATTCTGTTGAATAGATTGAGCTCGTACGATCAATTTGGAGCGAAGAAAGGCGGTTCAAGAAGACTAGATTGTTCAAGAAGACTAGATTTACTTCGAACCGAGGTATGTTAAGACCCTGACCTCAATGAGGGATTTTTTTTCAAAATTGACTTAATTGTGATATACTAAGTATACAGGGGTAACATATATGCGACGTAACAAGTGCATATACAGATATCGAAGTTACGTGTTGGGGTATTAGGATATACCATGTTCACTTTCTATGTTTTACTTGTTGCATGACAATTTGAGCATCTTTTAATGTTGGATATATAATGTTATAGGCATATACTACTAGAAAACAGGCTTATAGCAATGGTTTTTTGACAACGGTTATCCAACTGTTGCAATACAACATTTTTTTGCATTGGTTATCACCATTGCAATAGACCCTTTGACTTAATGGCACACTTCTAAAGCTAAACCGTCGCATTAGTCTAAGAACTGTTGCGTTAGACGTACTGTCACGACCCAACCGAAGGGATATGACGGGTACCCAGTGCTAACCCACTCGGGCACCTCTTATCATACATTCACATTACATCTAGGTGAGCCACATAGCTAAATCATACTTTCTATCCATCATTCATACTATTTCCATTGGGCAACAATACATTTATATTACCATCAACAACTATGCCCACAACAATGTACATAAGCCGACGAGGCTAACAAAATGATATGCAAAATATAGGCCGACAAGGCCAAATACATCTAACTGTATATATACATGTCTACGAGCCTCTAAGGAGAGTATGTTATATCATATAGGCGGGACAGGACCCCGCCATGCCCATAAGTATGTACACAAAAGAATAGGTACCAAAAGTTGGAGCTCCGCTACGTAGTCCCTGAGTAATAAAGCTATAGATCAAGCCTGTCTCCCTGGCCACCTGCAGGCATGACACAGCATCCACAAACAAAAGGACGTCAATACGAAGAATGTACTGAGAATGTAAAGCATGATCAATCATCATTATAGAAGCATAATAAACAACATAAGAAATAGCATAAGATGGGAGGTAGTAGAACCATCGTCATAAACACTTACTTTATTTTCATAGGGACCTTCCATTTCTAATGTGTGATTGTGTACATACATCCATATCCGTATCTGTATTCGTATCCGTACTCATTTACATTTTCATACCAATATTCATATTCATAATCGTATTCATATTCATATTCATATTCATAGCATACCCGACCATGAAGGATCGGTGTTTCACATACCCGGCCATGACAAGGCTCGGTGATTATACATACCTGGCCCTACCAAGGCTCAGGGTTATCTGTACCCAACTGCAGTGGTGCGCGCGCAATGCATATCATACCCGACCATATAAGCTCGGGGTTACATAATAGTCATACATAAACATATATACATAAGAGCTCATAGGCATCTTTGACATCATTACTATCATCATTTTATTACATCTATCCTTAGAGGATCACTCATTATATAAGGAATTTCATAAGGAGGGGGAGACAACTGATCGAAAAACTGCAATAGAGGAAGGAATTAACCAGAAAAGGGGAAAGTTTTTTCCTCCCAAAAGGCTGGCTAGTGGTAAAATTGTTGGAAACCTTGCACAATGGAATGCCAAACATGGTCGCAAAACTGATGGAGAAGACAAAGAAAAAGGATTGGCCGTTAATGATCAACAAGTGACTGCTCCAAATTCTCAGGTCTGCATTAAAAATAAATACGATGCCCTGTCAAACGAAGAGAAAGAAGAAGAAGTTAGTAATGAGGAGAAACAAAAATCACAAGATTCAGTTGTGGAGATCAATGCAAACAATAAGCACAAGGAGGCAATATCACAAGACAATATACAAAAGCAAGCAACAAAAAATAAAAAGGAGAATGCAAGTTCTAAACCTTGGGTGGAGGCAGTTTTTGGCAAAGTGCTTCACCATAAGGAAGTTGACAATGACACGGCTTTAATGATTTTCCAGAAGGCTACTGAATCTTCAAAGTGGGGCGACAGAGTAGAAGAGAAAGAAGTTTCTTTACCAGGGTCACAACAAGACAAGGACAATCACATAACCTCACCATGTTCATCTCAAGTTGGGAATTCTGGGAATAAGGAAGAGATACAGAGTGAACAAATTCAGGAAAAAAATTGGGTTGGAAAAAATAATATTATGGAGGGTAAACCACCTGATAAACATGTAGAGGAACCACCATATGGCAAGACAGTCACAAATTTTTTTGAAAATAATGAAGAGTTTATGATAAAGAAGTTGGATATGCCACCAGAAACTATAAGCTTAAATAGTGCAAAGGAACAGGAACTGGTGGTGCTAAAAGATACAGATATTAGTCCGTCAACTGCAGAAAACAAAGAAGAGCAATCAAAACAACAGACAGAACATGATACTTTGGTAAATACAAATGCAAGGTTACAAGATATTGTTGCACATAGGGTCACAACAAAGGAGATGAAGGTGGCATTAGGGGAACTAAACAATCTTGAGGGGGATACAGGAACTGAAGTAGAGGCAAGCATGCTAAAAAATATTGCAAGGGAAGCTGATATATCTCCAAAAGTGTTGACAAAAAGCCTTAAAAATCAGAAGAATCAGGAGAAACCAAAGAACTAGGAGAATTCACAAGCCAAAAGGCTCTTTCCAAAGAGATCTGCTTCTACAAAATCCAAATGATGTTGAAAGCTTTAGTTTGGAATATTAGATCAGTGAATACACAATAGACTTTTCAAAGACTCATCATGTTACAAAGACAATACAAGTGTTTTATTATTGCTCTAATGGAACCTTTTCAAAACTGTAGACATCTTGAGAAGTAGAAGAGAAAACTGGGAATGGCATCTGCTATTGCAAATCAAAATGGGAAGATATGGGTTTTTGTAGATGAGGCAGTTCAGTGGGATGTCATCATGAACACTGATCAATAAGTTACTTTGAGATTGAATCATCCAGATGTTAGCAAAGACATTATAACCACTTTTGTCTATGCTAAATGTGATGATGGGGAGAGGCAAAGATTATGGGAGGATTTATACCATTTGGCAGGACGAATAGAGCTACCATGGATGCTTGGGGGAGATTTTAATGTTATTATTTCAGAAAAGGAAAAATTATGGGGTCTTCCAGTTACTTTAAATGAGTGTGAAGACTTTGCTTTTTGTATCAATTCATGTGAACTTTTTGATCTGGGCTTTAAAGGAAGCTTATTTACATGGTGGAATAGCAGGGCAGCTGATGATTGCATTTTTAAAAGGTTGGACAGGATTCTAGCAAACCCTTCTTTTCAAGGAATTTTTCCTCAAATTGAGGTGGAACATCTTATAAAGACAGGATCAGATCATGCTCCTTTGGTTCTGTCTTGCGGAGAAAAAGTGACTAATGTTCTTAAACCCTTTAGGTTCTTGAATTTTTGGGTGAAGCATTCTTCTTTTAAAGAAGTAGTACAAGCGAATTGGAAGACAGATTTTGTTGGATCTCCTTATTTGGTTTTTAAGCAAAAACTTAAAAATCTTAAAGGAATTTTAACCACATGGAGCAGAGAAACCTATGGTGATATATTTAAACAGCTGGCCATCAGGGAGGAGGTTGTAAAGGTGAAGAAACCGTTATTTTAGGAGGATCCTAATATCACAAAAAGGATCATTCTTCAAAAGGCACAGACAGAACTGAAAAACTACCTCAGCTTGGAAGAGTAGTGTTACACCTCGGAAAATTTTCCGTTGATGCACAGTGAATAGATTAACGAAGAGCACGGAATATATGGTATTTCAATGAGTGAGGAATGACATTTGATGACCCTAATTAAGATTTCAAAGACATTCGTAGTAAGAGGAGAAAGTTTGCCAAGAAAGGGCAAGGCATGCGATGTGTATCGGAAAGGATTTACGAGTAGCAAGTTAATGATGATTAAATAGGGTCTTGGAGAAGAATTATAACGTCCCTTAGATTTTTAATGAGGTGATAAACAAGTGTCAAGAAGGTTCCATAAGGATTGGAGATCACACCAAGTGACGAGAACAAGATCAGTGAAAAGATGAGTTATACGGTCGATTATACGGTCCGTATAATGGTCCGCAGAATTGTCACAGTGAAGTACCTCATTGGTGAGATTATACGGTAACTTATACGTACCGTATAAAGTTATACGGCCCGTATAATGTGCCGTATAATGGTCACAGAGGTGAGATATTGAAAAGGTCATTTTACGGTCACTTATACGGATCGTATAAAATTATACAGCCCGTATAAAGTACCATATAATGGACACAAAATCGAGAGGTAGAAGGGGTGATTTCACGGTCACTTATACCGACCGTATAAGTTTATACGGACCGTATAAGTGTTCGTATCATTTTCCCGACAGATCAGATTTCACGCTATTAAAAAGGGACCAAGTCATTATTTCATTTCACTTTTCATCCAACACTTCAAGAACCCTCTAGAAACCCTCTCCACTCTTCATCTACAAGAACCCAAGAGAAATTTATGATCAACTTCATCAAACTAAGAAAACCAAGTGTAAGAAACCCATTAGAGATCATCCAAGTCAAGAAATCTCATTGGAGTTGAACTAGGGTTTTGGCTCAAGTGAAGTATTTCCACCCAAAGAATATTCCTACAACATCTAAGGTAAGTTTTATGATCTTTCCATGTTATTTAAGGTATTGAGAAGTTGAAACACTTGGATTGTAGAAGGAGATAGAAAATGGGTCATGAATGTGAGAATAGTGTCATTTTTGAGTTATGGCTTGGGTTGAGTAATGATTCTTGATATGTTATGATTATAATCATGTTATAAATGACATTAAGAACATGGGATAGACATTTTATATGAGTGGATATAATAGTGTGCTATGACCATGAATATGGATGAATTGGAAATGAATTGAAAAGTAAGGATAATGTATGTGAATAAAGAGTATTGTTATATTATTGTGAATGTTATGATTGATGTTTGGGAGTTGATGTATGATATGGAGGAAGTTGTATAAATAAAGGAGATGTTGTCCAATTTTTCTCTAGCTTTAGTCATGTATGCTAGCTATCGATCTTTCTAATAATAGTATAACTCTAATGAAGGTAGAAACGTGAGTATTGAAGGAGAACGTACAAGTGATAGAATAGTTGAACGGAAAGGTATGTAATGCTAACCCTTCTTTCATAAGGCATGGCTCTTTGGCCAAATATCTAATCTTCTATAAGCCTATGATGTCCTCCAAATGATGCTATCTTCAAAATCTAATAAGCTCATGATTCTCGATATGTTACGATTGTATTAAATTCCCATATGACCAGTAATCCTATAAGGATAGATGTAATGAACGACGATAATAGTGATATGATAATGATGACGATGATAATAGTGATAACATTAAAGATGTTTATGAGCTTTTATGTATATGTGCCTAAGTATGGCTATTATGGAACCCCGAGCTTATATGGCCGGGTAGAATATATGTATATATATAATGCACGCGCGCCACTGCAGATGGGTATGGATAACCCTGAGCCTTGGTAGGGCTAGGTATGTGTAACCCTGAGCCTTAGTAGGGCCAGGTATATATAATCACCGAGCATAGCCATGGTCGGGTACGCGAAACACCGAACCTTCGTGATCAGGTATGCTATGTAAATGCTATGTATATGATATGGATATGTAATACGGATGTATGTACACAATCTCGCATTAGAAATGGAAAGTACCTATGAAAAGCAAGTAAGTGCTTATGACAATGATACTACTATCTCCCATCTTATGCTATTTCTTATGTTGCTTATTATGCTTCTATAATGATGTTGACCATGCTTTACATACTCAGTACATTCTTCGTACTGACGTCCTTTTGTTTGTGGACGTTGCGTCATGCCCGCAGGTGGCCAGGGAGACAGACTTGATCCATAGCCCTATTACTCAGGGACTACATAGCGGAGCTCTATTTCCTTTGGAGCTAAAGCTTTTGGTACTTATTCTTTTGTGTATATATTTATGGGCATAGCGGGGTCCTGTCCCGCCTATATGATATGACATACTCTCCTTAGAGGCTCGTAGACATGTTTATATAGTTAGATGTGTTTGGCCCTGTCGGCCTATATTTTGGATAACATTTTGCTAGCCTCGTCGGCTTATGTACATTGCTATGGGCATTGCTATAAATGGTGATATGTATATATGTATTATTGCCTAATGGAAATAGTATGATTGATGGATAGAAAGTATGATTTAATACGTGGCTCACCTAGATGTAAATGTAAAAGTATGTTAAGCGGTGCCTGGGTGGGTTAGCACCGGGTGCCCGTCGCGGCCCTCCGGTTGGGTCGTGACAAAAGTGGTATCAGAGCAGTTCTGTCCTAGGGTGTGTCTACGAACCGTGTCAAATAGAGTCTTGGTTATGGGTGTGTTGCGCGCTACACTTACAAATAAGAGGCTGCGGGCATTTTTAGGAATGAATAACCTTCTTTCTTCATAAGATCGTGCGATAGAGCTATGGCATAAGAACTTATTTTCCTTAACTATGTCATGTGTTATGCATTTCAGAGATGCCTATAAAGAGAAAGGTTACGGCAGCCCAAAAGGGCAAGACAGTGGAAGAAAAGCGGGCTGAAAGGGCACCGCTAATAGTTGTTGAGGAAAGTGAGTCCCAGAATGCGGCTCAATCTCAATCCTCCCAATCAGTGCCTATTTCTGAGGAGCATGAGGGAGCCTCAGCCCCAGCTCCAGCACCTCCAGCTCCTTCACCGGATGCTTCAGGCCAAGATGTAAAAGAGGCCATTCATTTGCTTACTCAATTGGTTGCTGCTCAGACTCAGCGGCAAAGTACAGGGCAAGGTGATGGGGATTTTAGTGCAAGGGCCCGTGATTTCATTAGCTTGAACCCTCCGAAATTCTTTGGATCAAAGCCGGATGAGGACCCTCAGAATTTTATTGATAGAATGTTGAGGACGCTTTGCTTGATACATGCTTCGGACACCGAATCGGTGGAGTTAGTGTCCTATAGATTGAGGGATGTTGCGGTCTATTGGTACACGGTTTGGATGGCTTCACAGGGAGCCAATGTGCCTCCCCCGGTATGCCAAGAATTTGTAGATGCTTTCCTCTGACATTATTTACCTCCAGAGGTTCGGCGAGCTAGAGCCGATAAGTTCTTGAATTTGAGGCAAGGAAGCATGAGTGCTTTAGAGTATAGTCTCTGCTTCAATTCTTTGGCTAGGTATGTTTCGGCTATGGTAGCGGATATGGGTAACCGAGTGCACCGATTTGTGAAAGGCCTAGGGCCACATTTGATGGATAGGTGCTTGACTGCGTCCCTTCAGGACAACATGGATATTTCACGCATTCAGGCCCATGCTCAAAATTTAGAAGAAAGCCTACAACAACAAAGGAGTGAGCGTGAGCATGATAGGGGACATAGCAAGGGGGATAGATCTTCATGTCCGATGAGTGAGTTGAGAGGCGGGCACAGACAACAGTTTTTGAGGCATTCAGGCCATTCTATGACTAGTGCGCCTCCACGGTTTTCAGGCCAGAGATTTGATAGATCTACTCGTTCCGGGCCGAATCAGAGTTTTTCGGGATCTCAGTTCAGAGGTGATTCGGGTTAGGTGAGGCCACCCGTACCACGATGTTCCCGGTGTGAGAAGTTACATTGGGGTCAGTGCCGATTGAGTTCAGAGGTTTGCTATTCATGTGGTCGACCAGGCCATATTATGCGTGATTGCCCCTCAGTTGGTGGTAGAGGTAGGACCCAGCCTTCAGGGTCGGTAGTCGGATCTTCATCATCTGTACGCCCTATGGGGCCAGGTTCACATGCGCCAGTCGGCCATGGTAGAGGCAGAGGGAGAGTCCCCAGTTCTAGCGGTCCTCAGCACCGTATTTATGCTTTGGCCAAGATGTTGAGTCTTCTCCTGATGTGGTCACAGGTATATTATCGGTATTTTCTCATGATGTATATGCTTTGATAGGTCCGGGATCTATATTGTCATATGTTACTCCGTATATTACGGGTCAGTTTAGAGTCGAACCGGAGTCGATCAAACCTTTTGAGGTGTCTACACCCGTTGGTGAATCGGTAATAGCTAGCTAACCCAGAAATCAACAAAGTTTTAATGGACAGATACTTGTGAACGTAGTTTCCAAGAGCTGAAAGATAAGTTGACTTCTGTCCCAGTCCTGACACTTCCAGAGGGATTGGAAGGTTATGTTGTTTATTGCGATGCTTCAGGCATTGGGCTAGACTGTGTGTTGATGCAACATGGTAAGGTGATTGCGTATGCTTCAAGGCAATTACGGAAACATGAGAAACATTATCCAACCCATGATCTGGAATTGGCTGCAGTGATTCATGCATTAAAGATATGGAGACATTATTTATATGATTTCCATGTGGATATTTACACAAATCATAAGAGTCTTCAGTATATCTTCAAGCAGAAAGAGTTGAATTTGCGGCAACGACGATGGTTGGAATTGCTAAAAGATTATGATGTTGATATCCTATATCACCCTGGAAAGGCAAATGTTGTGGCTGATGCTCTTAGCCATAGGTCCATGGGAAGTTTATGGGATGTACGACCAGAGAAAAGGGAAATGGCTCGTGAGCTCCAGCAGTTAGCTAGTTTGGGAGTTCGATTATTGGACTCAGGTAGCGGGGGAACTACCATTCAAGATTCAGCAGTCTCGTCGCTAGTAATGGAAGTGAAAGAGCGACAATACGAAGATTCCATGCTAATGCATTACAGAGATACACTCCCTCAAAAGGAGAAGTCATCATTTAAGATTGCAGGAGACGGAGTTCTCCGATGCCGAGGCAGATTATGTGTTCCTGATGTGGCAGGTTTACGCCACCAAATATTGAGAGAAGCTCATTGTTCCCGTTATTCTGTCCACCCCGGAGCAATGAAAATGTACCATGATCTTAAGTCTATATATTGGTGGAATGGGATGAAGAAAGATATAGCGAAATTTGTAGCACAATGTCCCAACTATCAACAGGTGAAAATCGAGCACCAAAAGCTGGGCGGATTGTTGCAAGCTATAGAAATTCCAACTATAAAGTGGGAAGTAATTAATATGGACTTCATTACAGGCTTACCCCGTTGTCGATGAAAGTATGATTCTATATGGGTGATTGTGGATAAACTCACAAAGTCAGCTCATTTCTTACCGGTCAGAACGACATATGTGGCATAAGGTTATGCAAAGCTTTATGTTAAAGAAATAGTGCGACTCCATGGTGTCCCAGCATCTATTATCTCAGATAGAGGAACTCAGTTTACAACTAATTTCTGGAAGTCCTTCCAAGAGGGTTTGGGGACTCAAGTGAGCCTTAGCACGACATTTCATCCGCAGACTGATGGACAAGATGAACGTACCATTCAGACTCTTGAGGACATGTTACGGGCATGTATGATAGATTTTGGAGGAAATTGGGATGATCGCTTGCCACTCATTGAATTTGCCTATAACAATAGTTATCATTCTAGCATCCAAATGACACCATATGAGGCTTTATATGGGCGGAAGTGTAGATCCCCAATTGGGTGGTTCGAGGTAGGACAGACTAAATTGATAGGGCTAGACTTGGTCCAGCAAGCCATAGAGAAAGTTAAGCTCATACAAGATCGGTTATTAGCAGCCCAAAGTCGTCAAAAGTCCTATCCGGATAATCGTCGAAGGGATTTAGAGTTCCAAGTGAAAGATTGGGTATTCTTAAACGTGTCACCAATGAAGGGTGTAATGAGATTTGGCAAAAAGGGGAAACTTAGTCCCCGATACATTGGGCCTTATGAGATTGTGCGCAAGGTAGGCAAAGTGGCCTATGAATTAGATCTACCTCCTCGTTTGGAGTCAGTTCACCCAGTTTTCCATGTCTCGATGCTTCGTAAATGTGTTGGAGATCCTGCTAGGATTGTGCCAGTAAATGATGTTCAAGTGATAGAATTTTATGAAGAGATACACATTGCCATATTAGATAGGCAAGTACGGAGGCTTAGAAACAAAGAAGTGGCCTCAGTTAAGGTTTTGTGGAGAAACAATAACCGAGAAGAGATGACATGGGAAGCGGAAGAAAATATGAAATCCAAGTATCCGCACTTATTTCAACCCCTAGAAGAAATCCAAGACGAGACCTCAAGATCATAAGGTATGTGTGTTTTCTTTTTTATGCTTTTGGGTCGTGTGTGGCCAAACTCTATTGCTATTATGTTGTGGCCCTGTGAGACGTTGTTATTATGGGCTGTTGTGACAGGATGGTAGTGCCATATTACAGAGGAAACTCTGGCAAAATTTTTATAGAATCCCCGAGAATTTGACATTCGAGGACGAATGTTCTTAAGGGGGGAAAAATGTTACACCTCGGAAAATTTTCCGTTGATGCACAGTGAATAGATTAACGAAGAGCACGGAATATATGGTATTTCAATGAGTGAGGAATGTCATTTGATGACCCTAATTAAGATTTCAAAGACATTCGTAGTAAGAGGAGAAAGTTTGCCAAGAGAGGGCAAGGCATGCGATGTGTATCGGAAAGGATTTACGAGTAACAAGTTAATGATGATTAAATAGCGTCTTGGAGAAGAATTATAACGTCCCTTAGGTTGTTAATGAGGTGATAAACAAGTGTCAAGAAGGTTCCATAAGGATTGGAGATCACACCAAGTAACGGGAACAAGATCTGTGAAAAGATGAGTTATACGGTCGATTATACGGTCCGTATAATGTTATACGGTCCGTATAATGGTCCGCAGAATCATCACAGTGAAGTCCCTCATTGGTGAGATTATACGGTCACTTATAAAGACTATATAAAGTTATACGGCCCGTATAATGTGCCGTATAATTGTCACAGAGGCGAGATGTTGAAGAGGTCACTTTACGGTCACTTATACGGACCGTATAAAATTATACGACCCGTATACAATACCGTATAATGAACACAGAATCGAGAGGTTGAAGGGGTGATTTCACGGTCAGTTATACGGACCGTATAAGTGTCCGTATAATTTTCCCGACAGATCAGATTTCACGCTATTAAAAAGGGACCAAGTCATTATTTCATTTCATTTTTCATCCAACACTTCAAGAACTCTCTAGAAACCCTCTCCACTCTTCATCTACAAGAACCCAAGAGAAATTTATGATCAACTTCATCAAACTAAGAAAACCAAGTGTAAAAAACCCATTAGAGATCATCCAAGTCAAGAAATATCATTGGAGATGAACTAGGGTTTTAGCTCAAGTGAAGTATTTCCACCCAAAACTTATTCCTACAACATCTAAGGTAAGTTTTATGATATTTCCATGTTATTTAAGGTATCGAGAAGTTGAAACACTTGGATTGTAGAAGGAGATAGAAAATGGGTCATGAATGTGGGAATAGTGTCATTTTTGAGTAATGGCTTGGGTTGAGTAATGATTCTTGATATGTTATGATTATAATCATGTTATAAATGACATTAAGAACATGGGATAGACATTGTATATGAGTGGATATAATAGTGTGCTATGACCATGAATATGGATTAATTGGAAATGAATTGAGAAGTAAGGATAATGTATGTAAATAAAGAGTATTGTTATGATATTGTGAATGTTATGATAGATGTTTGGGAGTTGATGGGGATAGCACCAGTAGTCCAGATGGGTTTACAGGAATTTTCTATCAGAAGTGCTGGGATATAGTTGGAGATGATGTTCATGCCATAGTCCTAGCTTTCTTTGATGGGGCAATACTACCAAAATCCTTCACTCACACCAACCTAGTTCTAATACCAAAGAAGCATACTGTTCAAAGTTTTTCAGACTTAATACCTATTAGTCTGTCTAACTTTATTAACAAAGTGATTTCAAGAGTAGTTCATGATAGGTTGGAAGGTGTGTTGCCTACTTTGATTTCAGCAAACCAGTCAGGTTTTGTTAAAGGGAGAAGTATATTTGAAAACATTCTCCTCACCCAGGAAATAGTTTCAGATATCAGACTAAGAGGTAAGCCTGCTAATGTGGTCATAAAATTAGATATGGCTAAAGCATATGATACGGTATCTTGGAAATATCTTATGCATGTTTTGAGAAAAATGGGGTTTGTTGAACACTACATCAACATAATTTGGAGATTGGTTGCATATAACTGGTACACTGTTTTAGTTAATGGTCAGCCTACAGGTTTTTTCCAATCAACTAGAGGAGTGAAGCAGGGGGATCCTCTATCTCCATCTTTGTTTCTTTTATCTGTTGAAGTGTTGTCAAGAGCCCTAAATTCTTTATTTGAAGACAGGAGTTACATAGGGTTTGGGATGCCTAAATGGACTAATCCTATTAATCATCTAGCATATGCTGATGATACAATTATTTTTGCATTGGCAAACCCAGAATCCCTAAAGAGTATCATGGAGGTTTTCAGGAAATATGAGCAGTCATCTAGACATCTCATTAACAAAGCAAAAAGTTCATATTACATGTATGCTAAGGTCAGCAATGAGCTAATCCAATCAGTGGGTACCATTACAGGCTTTGCCAAAGGTCAGTTTCCTTTTACCTATTTGGGTTGCCCCATCACTCATGCTAGGAAGAAGAAAATTTTCTTTTCTGATCTTATAAAGAAGGTGAAAGGGAGAATATTATCATGGAAAGGTAAGTTGTTATCATTTGGGGGAAAGGCTGTTTTGATCAAAAGTGTATTGCAAAGCCTGCCAATACACTTACTTTCAGTTTTGGCACCTCCAAAGTGTGTTTTAAATGAACTTCATAAAATATTTGCAAAGTATTTTTGGAGTATTAAGGAAGATGAAAAAAGTAAACATTGGTCTGCTTGGCAGAATATATGTCTACCAACTCAAGAAGGAGGATTGGGTTTCAAATCCCTGTTTGATATTTCAAATGCTCTATTTGCCAAATTGTGGTGGAGGTTTAGGACTACAAGCTCACTTTGGGCAAATTATATGTGGAACAAATACTATAAAAAGGAAATCCCTACTTTGGTCCAATGGAAAGGGGGAACACAGGTGTGGAAGAAGATGCTTGAATTAAGGGAAGAAGTAGAACATGAAATTTGGTGGGAAATTAAAGCAGGATCAACAAATGTATGGTATGAGAATTGGACAAAACTGGGGGAATTACATTATATGGTTCCATCTGATTTTCCAATTAATGAAGAATTGGAGGAAGTGGCAAAATTAATTCAAGAAGGAAGATGGAAGGAAGAAGTGTTACAAGAAACTTTTCCAGTTGATATTGTGAATTTCATTAAATCAGATATCCATATTGAGTAGTTATAGGGATACCGGGATAGGCCATGGTGGATGCCAACTACCACAGGAAAATTCACAGTAAATAGTCCTTGGAATATGCTTAGGCATAGATATACAGAGCAACAGGATTACAAAAATTTATGGATTACTGGGATTCCTTTTAAGTTATCATTTTTCCTGTGGAGATTATGGAAATTTTAACTTCCAACAGATGATCAATTGAAAAGAATGAGAATACATGTGGCCTCTAGATGTTATTGTTGCTCTAATTCTTAGGAAGAAGAAACAATTCATCATCTTTTTGTGACAGGCAATTTCGCAAAAGAAGTATGGAACTTTTTCATGAATGTTGCAGGATTGCACGTAAATCTTATCCAAATACACCAAGTTATCAGAACATGGTGGGAAGCATATTGTGGGAACAAGCTTAAGCCAATTCTTCAGGCAGTTCCACTATGATAACTTGAGAATTATGGAAAAAAAGAAATGCAATCAGACATGGAGGTAATGCGAGTTTGAAGAGAGTGGTGCATGAAGTAAATAATAATTTGTTTTATTTAGCTAAAGCTAGGTATCCATGGTTAAACAACATCCCTTTTCTTTGGCCAGAGTTGGTGAGGTTCTTAGGAGGTTACAAGTCTTTGGTTTCTACTAGAATTGTATACTGGACTTTTCCTAGTGAGAGATGTTATAAATGGAATACTGATTGGGGCATCAAGAGGGAACCCTGGTCCCAGTTCATATGGTTTCTATGTAAGGGATTGGAAAGGAGACTAAGTGTTTGCACAACGCAAGGAAATAGAGATGACGACCAATGTAATTGTTGAAGCAAGGGTAGTAATGGAAGGTTTAAATTTTCGTGTAACTAAGAAGATTCTACCAGTGGTTGTTGAAACTGATTCTATGCTGATAAGGAATGTGTTGAACAAAGAATGGAAAGCACCATTGTCACGACCCGACTAGGGGCCGAGACGAGTACCCGGGGCTAACCACCGAGCACCACTCGTTTCCTTACTCGTCATGGCCATTCTACACTTCTTTACCATTCATATACTCATAATCATAAGACAACCATTTTTCATTTGAAAACATAATTGATTTTATATACATAAGCCCTTCGGCTATCAAATAATAATATGTACAACCATAGCATCGTGAGACCATACTACCCACACATGCGTATCTACGAGCCTCTATTAGAGTACTAGACATATGGACGGGACAAGACCCCGTCGTGCCCAAAATACATATACATACATATATATATATACAAAAGAATAAACCAAGTAGCACCTCCGGAACAATGGAGTGCTCTCAAATCAGCTGACAGCTCCTACAGGTCTGGATCAGGCTCACCTCCCTATCTGCCTGTGGGCATGAACACAACATCTAAAGGAAACGGACGTCAGTACGAACATTGTACTGAGTATGTAAGACATGATCGAAATAAGCATAGTAAAAGAATCATAAACCATAGGAGAAGGATATAACCTGCAGGAGTTCTATAGATGAGTACATTTCATACATATATCGTATATTTATATAATCATGGAACATGTATCATCACATCATCATCATCGTTAACCCGCGGCTGGGTAACCATCATATGCCGCCCACTAGTGGTGTCATGTCCGGTCCTCTAGGCACGGTGTAATCATAAGCAGCCCGCATTAGCGGTGACATGTCCGGCCATCTAGGCGCGGTGTAATCATATCGTCATATAATTATTCATAACTTAACATTATTGATCATTTCATAGACATATCATGACTTAGCATCATTATACATTTATCATTAAAGACATACATTAGGATTTGAAGGCAACTATGGCTATGTCGGGGTGACATAAGGTCGTGAACCCCCGATTATATTATGGAGTAATCATCAACATCATATCTCACATTGAAGGAACTAACGATTTAAGGTGAGTGTACGCAAAGAGAAGCATCGATGAAAACATACTTAGAATTATTAGCTTCATGGACATCTTATAATACACTAGGATTCCTCATACTTATATTCGCCATCATCATTATCATGCTCGTATCGTATTCCCTTTCTTAATCATATGCGTATGTAACTTGTCTATCCATGGACTCATAGTCTCCATCGTATAGGAAATCATGGAAAATTTGAAAGATTCATGCCTTAGAAAGAAAGGATTGGTCTTACATACCTTTTACGTTTAGCTAATCTATCGCGTGCTTGTTCTCCTTCAATGCCCACGTTTCTACCTTCAAGAGAAGTCGTATGAACATTAGCTAATCGATTACTTAGACGTACTTACTAAAGCTAAAAAAATTGGGCAGCATTTCCTTTGTTTATACAACTTTTCCCATATTCTATATCAACTCCCAAACATTTATAACAACATTCACAATATAATAGACAACAATCATCATCCATCTACATTATTCGTATTTCGCCATTTCACTCCCATTTCTCCATAATCATGGTCGTCATTCCTTATTGTGTTCTCTCACATATAATACTTATTCCATGCTCTAAATGTCACTCATAACATATTTACAATCACAACATACCAATATTCATAATTCAATCCAAACTATTGTTCAACAATGACACTATTCACTCATTCTTGACCCATTCTTCTATATCTTTCGACAATTCAAGTGTCTTAGCCTTCCAATACCTTAAACAACATGGAATGGTCATAAAAATCACCTTAAATGATGGATGAACAACCCTTGAGTGGAACTTCTCTTCCTACACAAAAACCCTAGCTCACTTCCCTTGAGTTTCCTTGGTGTAGATGAACTTTTGTTAGATTTCATACACTTGATTTCATGGATTTGGTGTAGTTAATCATGGATTTCCTTTGATTTCTTGTATATGAAGTTTTTGGAACCTTCTAGGGGTCTTGAGAGATGAAGAAGTGTGTGTGAAATGAAATAAATGAAGTGGGATCACATATATATAATTGAACTTACTCAGCCCGTCGGGATTTCCACGGACACTTGCACGGTCCGTGGAATATTGTACGACTCGTAAAATCAGTCGTGGTTCACCACCAAGAGACCATCACCTCTACTGGGTATTCTACGGACCAGTATACGGTCCATGGAAGGTTTCACGGTCCGTGCAACATGGTCGTGGAACTCACAGCTTTTTCCGAAGTTGCTCTCGTCGTTTCGTTTGATCTCCAATCCTTATACAACCCTCTTAACACTTGTTTAGTACTTCATTAATAATCTAAACATCCCTATAACTCGTGCTCAAGACCTAACCAAATAATTCTTAATGCAATAGTTTACGAAACCTCTCCTAAACCTCACTTATACTCCACTTATTATTATCAATCCTTATTCCATCAATTCATATAGCTCCAAGATCTTAACGTCCGCATTCTAAGACCACTAAACATTTGTCTTACAGTCTTAAGAACTTCCTGTTATCCTTAAGCTCGCATTGGTTCATTCACTATGCGACGACATGAAATTTCCATGGTGTATTGCCACATTAGTTGACAGAATAAGATTTATGATGGAGGAAAACAATGTGACAGTGCAACATGTGTTTAGAGAAGGAAATAAGCTGGCTGATTTTTTAACTAACTTAGCTTTTGATTTTGCAGGTACAACAAGTTTTAATAGTTTTTCTGAACTGCCTAGTGCAGCTAGGAAAATCGTAAATGTGGAGAAACAACAAATCCTTAATCTCAGAATTAGAGTAGCAAGGAATAACAATTATCAAGCAGGGAATAACAACAATCAAGTAGAAATGTAAGAGATAATGGATTCAATTATTACAAACGCTTCAGTGGTGGTATTAGTTTAGGCTCATTCCACTGAAGCTTTAGTAATGATTGAAAACTATATCTCTACGTCATCAATGACAGTACCAACAACTGATTTCTCAGTCACAAAGGACTAACAGCCCAGATCTACAGGTTTTATACTATAAGAGGCTATTT
This sequence comes from Lycium barbarum, assembly GCF_019175385.1. Lineage (NCBI taxonomy): Eukaryota > Viridiplantae > Streptophyta > Magnoliopsida > Solanales > Solanaceae > Lycium > Lycium barbarum. The sequence continues at coordinate 48,198,245 of NC_083340.1, forward strand.
ACAGAGAAAATGAAGTTGTTACCATGTTTACACTTATCCTTCAGCTAGCAAGCATAAATGAATCTCAAATCGGGTCTCTGTTTTGGGACGAGCTTCATCTTCTTCGGAGTTGGTTACTCCTCGGCTAGATTTTCACTGCACCAGGTGAGAGCTTAGTAGGTGCGAATAAAGTGAAAGTTTGCCAGAAAAGAAGAATTTGGTACCTGGATATAGCTCAGATTAGAGATGAGTTCGTGTTATTCTGACGGTTTGGAGTGATGCTGGGTCTGAAATCATCGAGATGTTGATGATTTTTAGATAACCTCCGTCACTTCCATCTCCGACGGCCTCCTGGTAGCACTACTAAAAAACTACCAAAAATCGACGGACAAAAAACCGATTCTCTGCGTTGGTTTTTTACATTTCTAATTTTTTAAAATTATTTTAATTAGAAAACCGACGGACGACGTCGGTTTTTTTGGCAGAATTTTGAAAATATATATTCGCCAAAAAAAATCGCCGTCGCACGTCGGTTTTATTAAAAAAAAAAATAATAATTAATATAAAACCGACGGACAACGTCGGTTTTATTTTTAAAAATATTTTAAATAATATGCAATTCAATTTGTTTTTTTTAAAAAATAATAAACAATTTTTTTTAGGAAACCGACGGACAGGGTCGGTTTCCAATATTTTTTTTAAATTTTTGGGTCAAATCTGGTCAAACGTGCGGGAAAAACCGACGGACAGGGTCGGTTTTGTTAGTTAGTTTTTCTTTAAAAACATGGCAGACGGGTTTTATACCCATTTCTTCTCCTCTTCCAAATTAAAATTCTCATTCCCCTCAAACCCTACCCGCCGCCCCCCTCCCCTCCGCCCAGCCCGCCGCCTGCGCAGCCCATCCCCACCAACTCCAGACCCGTTTTGAAGTTAATTAATTGAGGTTAGTTTCTCTTAAATTAGGGATTTTAAAAGAATTATTAAGTTATAATATTTCTATAACCTCAAAACTAAAATATAGACTTTATTTGACTAGATTTACTTTTCAATTTTTAGAATTAAAGTTAGAATCCATAAGTTATTAAAGTTAGAATTGTTATTGAGAATTCAAAGTTAGAATTGGTTGGGATTGTGCTTTTCAAAATTATATTAAAATTAGAATTTGTAAATTATTAAAGTTAGAATTGTTATTGAGAATTCAAAGTTAGAAGTGGTTGGGATTGTGTTGTCTTAAGTTATATTTTAAGTTAGAATTCTTAAATTATAATATATTTCTATAACCTCAATAATTTATGGGTATATTTTTGTAGATGGATCATATGTGAATGTATAATATGAATAATAGTAATCGTTTACTTGATAATAATACAATTCTATACTTGTTAAATTTTTAGCTACGATCAATATATCATTATTGAGTTATTAATTTTATGTATGCAGATGTCATCAGGTGGTAGTGATGAAGGTAGAGGTAGAGGTAGAAGTAGAGCGGGAGGTACTAGTAAGAGAAAAGATAAGAGACCTATAGATCCTACATCTACTAGTAGTCAGTCCATTCCGTCCGCTCCACATATGCAGTCTACTCCGCCTCCTTTTTTTATGCCTGGCTCTTCTATACAGGCCCAGTCTGGTCAGTGGGTCTTTCAGCCGGCAACACCTCAGCCGGCATCATTTACTTATCCTACTTCTATACCTATACCTATGTATTGCCCACCACGTGGCAGATCTCCTAGCACATCGGCCACTTTGTCTCCTTCTCCAAATGGTACACCTCCAAGTGTATCTAATTTGCGCCTTAGAGATAGCAGCTCTGAGCCTGAGTCACTGCCATCCAACCAGTCTCAAACCCATCTTCGTCCTTCTGCACCTGCACCTGCTCCTACACCTGCACCTGCACCGGCTCCTATACAGGCACCGATATATCATGGTTTACATCCGGGAGATAGAGATGCGATGGGTCAAATTTTCATCGTGCCTGAGGGAGCTGGGTAATATTGTCTTTTATTAAGTTTTCCTAAAGTTTTTTTTTCCATCTTAATCTAATATGCATTAAATTCTTTAACTGCAGGTTCTATCCAGATCATGACACTACAAAAGTCTTGCTGGATGTTATTCGGAGGCTTTATGGCGATCATTTTTATACTTCATGGGGTGAAATCCCATATGATACTCGACAGGCTATGTTTAGAGAGTTTAACGTATGCATCTTACTAAACATTTTATAACTTGAATTTACTTTTATATAAATCATCTAACATTAGCTATTTGATTTGCAGATGTATTGTACATGAGATCCAATGGACAATGACAGGGTTGCTGCAAACTTTGAGAGGAAGGGGAGTGCAAGGTTGTCTGATTGGTTTTCGAGGGCTAGAAGGTATATGAAGATGCCCCAATGGCTCAACGCTGAACAGTGGGAGAAACTTAAGGCATATTGGCGAACTCCCGAGTTTATCGTCAAGTCTGAGCAGGCAAAGGCTGCCCGTGCATCCCAGAAAGGTGGCTCTTTGCACACTGCGGATGCAAGAAGTCAGGGGCACGTGGCTAGGACAATGGTAAGTAATTTTATACTTTTAAAGTTACCTACGATCAATATATCATTATTGAGTTATTAATTTTATGTTTAACTTTTTTTTTTTTTGCAGAAAAAAACTATGGGACAGATGTCAACTCAGGATCAGCTATTCCTAAGACCCACACAAAAAAGAAGAAGCAGGAGTCGGATCTGACCGTATGGTTGAGGATAGGGCTCGTAATTCCTATTTAAGTGATAATTTTATTATTTAAGTAATTATATATAAGTTTAATTATGATATATTCGTTATATACTAAGTTTCATTTTTTAATATATAGACGCAATTTATGGATAATGTGAACCAGTACTGCCAAACTCAGCCTGAGCATCCGAGCCGTCCTCCACCGGAATTAGAGATAGATTTTTGGTGTAGAGCAGTTGGGGGAGTACAAAAGGGTAGAGCGTACGGTCTAGGCCCAAAGAACAACTTAAGTCGCCTTCGGTCAGGATTGTGAGGTGAAGGGTCTTCTCGACAAGCCGACGGAGTTGATAGTGTTCAGGTCGCAGCTATGGCGCAACAAATTGCTGAACTTAATAGGAAATTAGCTGAGACTGAGGCAAAAAGAGTTGAGGAAAGTAACACCATGAAAGCGAGCTTTAAATCGCTCATGACACAAGTTAAAAGCCACATTGCATGTGGACAATTTGGTGTGCCCCCTTCTCCCGCCCCCTCCGACCCAGAAGATGATGATGACGGTGATTACGTAGCCCGGACACCGGATGATCAGTTGTAGTAGTTTGGATTTAATAATGGACTTATGTTAAAACTAGTTAATGGTATTTTTGGTTGGACATTTAAATATTTCTGAACTTTGAAGGTCTATTTAGATCGTATTTGATGTGTTTAGATAGCGTTTGATGTGTTTTATTATTACTTAGGGTGATTTTATGTGCTCTAGCTCTTTTAGAATTGATTTGGAGCATTTTAATGCTAGTTTTGAGCAGCTTTTGGTATTGGTTTCTGTGCAGGTGTGGCTGCAGAAAATGCATGAATTGCATGCAAGAAATTTTCCAGAAAACCGACTCAGTCCGTCGGTTTGCTGGAAATAAATTCTTAAATTTTATGAAAAAACCGACGCACTGTGTCGGTTTTTTATTTAAAATAAATAAATAAATAAAAAACTGACGCAGTGCGTCGGTTTTTTCATAAAATATATATTGTTTTTATATAAGATCAAAAATCAGAAATTAAAAAACTGACTCAATCCGTCGGTTTTTTTAATTTTTTAAAATTATTGGATAAAACCCGACGGACCACGTAACTGACGCTGTCCGTCGGAAAAAACCGACGTTGTCCGTCGGTTTTCGAAAAGCGAGGCTATGTAAACCGACGGACCGTAAAGAGTCGGTTTGCCGTCGGTTTCATTAAAAAACCGACGCGATCTGTCGATTTTCGTCGTCGATTTTCCCTTTTTTAAGTAGTGTAGATCGGAAGTTTCGAGACATTAGAGAGTTGTTTTAGGAAGTCCGTTTGGTTCTGATTAGAAGGAATTACGCAACTTTACTCTTTTATATTTTGCCCTTTGGCTTTTCAGATGTTTGGTTTTTTTGTTTTCTTTTTCCTTTTCTTTGATATGTACTTATTTATTTATTTAACAAAATATCAATTTCCCCATTATTTATTTAAATAGTGGCACTTTTTTTTTTTTTTCCATTATCCCCCAACCCATTTTTTTCCCGCCATTAATTTCACTGGACCCCCCCAAAGCCTCCATTCTTTATTAAAAAATAATCCCTTATATCCCTGTTGAAAAATAATCCCTTATGATCCTGTTTGGATGGACTTATTTTAAGCATTTTATAAGATGCAAACAGCTTATAAGCTTAAAAAAATAAGTTGAAATAGTTTAACTTATTTTTTTTGGTTTATAAACTGTTTGCAATTTATAAATTATTTTAAATAAGCTAATTTAAACAGACTCAATTATTTTTTTAAGCTTATTTTAAACATAAAATAACTTTAAATTAGCTAGTAAAAAAAAAAAGGCTGAAGCAGCCTATATGCAACTTATAAACCAATCCAAACGTGCTCTATATCCCTTATACTATATATTGAAAAACCGTAGAAGTATGTAAGGGTTTTCTCTAAAAATAATCCCTTATATTATCCTAATATTTTCACTTTGTCGAAGCTTCGCCGGTGAAGGTTTCACTCCGGCGAAGGTTTCTTCTCCGGCAATAGTTTCACTACAGTGAAGGTTTCTTCTCAGTCTATCTCCATCTACAGGTATTATTATTGTGGTTGAGAGTTTGTATTCTTAAAAATCAGAATTTCCATTATCCAAATGGGTTTCCATGAAATTGATGTTGTTTTTTCTAATTTGGTTAACTATCTGCGAAATGCTTGGATGAAAAATCGAAGAATATTGGGGGAATAATGGGTTTGAAGCTTGGTTTCAATTCTTTGGGTTTCAATTCATTGTAACCCAAATTAAAATACCAAATAGTAGTATTTTAATTTGTTAATGTAGTTGAGGAGTAGTGTGAAGATTAGGAAGTTACCATGTGCAGTTTTCTGTTCTTATTCAACTGCCGCAATAGCTCTTTTTTTTTTTTTTTTTTTACATCAATTTGAAGTATCTTGTGCATTTTATGGTTTTTATTTCTACTCTCTACTTTATTTCCTTTATTTTTGCTATTTAGGTGTGGAAAGTGGGATTAGCTGTTTTTAAAGTTGTCTTCATCTTGAAAGAAATTATAGTATTTGCTAAGGAAAACTAGAAACAATCATAAAATATTAAAGATCTGCTAAGTCAGTGTAGAGATGTTCTGTGTAAATTTACTTGTTTGTTAAAATGCCTAAAAGAAATTGAATACGTGTTCTGCTCCTTTAACTGCAAACCCATCTCAAGGCTTTGATTCCAGTGCCGCTTCTTCTACTGCCGTCAAAATTGTCTGATCATTCGCTATTTTCTTTACAAAATTACCCCCTTTACAACCTGTTTCTTCAGATTGTTGACATCACAACCTGTTTCTGTTGCCTGTTTACCTGTTTGTTAAAATGTCTAAAAGAAATTGAATATATGTTCTGTGTAAATTTCAAGTCCCATTATTCAGTGTTGAGATGCCCCTTACCTGTTTGTAAAATGCCTGAAAGAGATTGAATTTATGTTTTGTAAATTCCAAGCCCCATTATTCAGTGAACTTTACATTTTTGGAACTTATATTCAGTGAACTATATTTTAGCATTTCTTAGTTTGTTTATGTAGTAGGCTGCTGGGGATATAAATTGGCTCAAAAGAGCCATCATCTTGTCATAAAAACTCTCAATTGTAAACATGCCCATATAGTTGAACTACTATAGAAACTAATGAAATTCACTGAGTTGCTTCTATGATTAATAGCTGAGTTTTCTTATATTTGTTGTAACTTGCATTTGAACTTCAGTCCTAATCTGATGGGAAAAGATTAATGGTTTTTGGTTTAGAAAGTTTAAACTTTTAATCTATTAATGAGTTTTGGTTTAGAAAGTGTGAAGATTATATCTTGATTCATTATATCAAAGTGCTTATGGTTTGGGAAAAAGGTGCTACCCTGTTAGTGGTAAAGTTTCTATCTTAATTCAATATATCTTGATTCATTATATCAAAGTGTGAAGATTGCTAATTTTGCAAATTTGGAATGAATTCTTAATGGGTTTTTGTTGAGAAAGTGGTAAATTTTTTTTTTTTTTTTTGAATAAAAAAAAATGTTAATGAGTTTTGGTTGAGAGAGTGTAAAGTTTCTACTTTGATACATTGTATCAAATTGTAAGTGAGATTGGTCCAGAAAGTGTAAAGCATATGTGTTGATTAAAAATGATTAAAGATCAGGTTTAATTATTTTTTAAGGCTACATATAGATCGTTTAATTTTTCTCCGATTTCTGATCTCCGCTTTGCTTATGTGTGTGTATATATATATTTATTCATTTTACGAGGAAAATACCTGGATAGTCCCTTAAGTATGTGCATAGGAGTACTTTTATTCTTTATATATACTACTGAATATAAATCATCCCTTATGTATATAAAAGTGGACAAGTTTAGTCTAACCTTTAACGGTGTTTGTAAAATTAATGATAGAAAACCTCACGTGCCCAAGATAAGATAAATGATCTACGTTTACAGGCTGCCCAATACTCCTTGAGCACGGAGAGCGTCAGCTTTACAGGTTACGTTAGCGCCGACCTCCACTTTGCTTTATACCCAACATAATAATTTATTGTTATTTCTTCACAATTATGTACTCCAACACTTTTCGGCAGTCTTTGAGGTAATTTTTCAAATAGCACAATGGCTAGTCTCTTGATTCAGATGAAAAGGAAAAACTCGTATCCTTTTGCTGAAGAAACAGGGTGAGCACAAAGTTTGCCTTTCAATTAAGTAATTGGATTGCTCATTAATGAAATTATGAAAATCAACACTTCTAACTGTTTGATTGAAACAGAAAAGAATAAATAATTTGAACCTATTAGGTGTAATGGAAGAGGAGAAGGGATGGAAGAAGAGAAAATTATCAGAAAAGTAAAAAAATGACCAGCTATCGCTAGCTTTTGGACTTCTACCGGTTGTTTTACAAATTCTATTAAAGCATAGACTAAAGTTGTCCACTTTTGCAAAGATAAGGGATGTTTTTTATTCATTAGTATAGATAAAGGACATAAATATTCCTATACCCATACTCGAGGGGCTACTAGGTCTTTTCCTCTTCATTTTACTGTTTTTACACTTTTCTCAGTTTGGAGCTGTAAAATATAACGATTATTCAGTTTTGTAACGTTAGTAAGGTTCGTTTCTGAGTAGTTCTTAAAGGTGTTATGGAGGTCTGCTTTTATTTTTGCTAGAACTATGATTTAGTTTAACGAATCTGACTTTAATGCTGATCTTATTTGTGTTTTTTAATGTTTTTTAGTTGTAAATGATTGTTTTTTATTTTTGAGTAAGCAGATATGGTCAATGAGTTATAGTATTGCTCCTTTCATTCTGTCTTCTTTCTGTTTGCTGTTATATAGTCAAACTTACCTTAATAAACATAAAAGCGGGAAATGAACTGAAGTTATTTGAAGTTTGGAAACGAGTTTTGAAAGTTAAAAATTCTAAGGCTATTTTCTGTTTATGGCCAGTCGGCAGTAAAAGAAATAAACCGACCAGCCATTTCTGGTTTTCCCCCTAAAAGTTGTATCTGATTATCAATTAAAGGATAATGTTTCTTGATACTGCTGAAAGTTGCAATTTGAATTTTCACTTTGATGGTTTGCTCGTGTCATGTAGGATATTCAATGGATGTTACAGATAAAAGTTGGATGGATCTCCGAAGATCCACCTATGAATATATGCGTGGAGTGAATGATTTTCTTGATAAGGCATTTGAACGAGCTTCTCAAGGAAATGAAATATTATGCCCTTGTAAAAGGTGCTTTAATCGGTATTGGCATGATCGAGAGGGGGTGGAGGGTCACTTGGTTGGTTATGGATTTGCTCGTGGATACACCAAATGGGCTTTCCATGGGGAAGGATTTTCCTCAAGAAATAAGCCGCATCTAACCAATGATATTGAAACTTCCGACATGCATGACGATATCGATGGATTACTTCATGATACTTTTAGAAATGTAGAAGGTGATCTGAGGCTTGAAGGAGTGAGAGAGGGACCATCTGAAGATGCAAAGAGATTTTTTAAATTAGTGGGGGAAGGAAAACAAGAGTTGTATCCGGGGTGTAAAATGTTTTCTAAGTTGAGTTTCACCATTCGGTTGTACCGGTTTAAATGCATTCACAGGTTAAGTAATGTAGCCTTTTCAGACTTGTTAGACTTGATAAAAGAGCATTTTCGTTTGCTCAGCTCCCCGAGTCTTTCAACAAGGCAAAAAAGGTCATAAAAGATTTGGGTCTTAGTTATGAAAAATATTCATGCATGCCCTAACGATTGCATGTTATTTTGGAATGACAATGCGAAGATGGATAATTGCTTTGTGTGTGGTTGTGTGTGGTTCTTCTAGATGGAAGAATGTTTGTGATGATTTGACTAATAAGAACACTAAAATCCCAGGGAAGGTTTTAAGGTACTTTCCTTTAAAGCCTAGGCTTCAAAGGATATTTATGTGTTCAGAAACATCTGTAGCTATGAGATGGCATGCTACTGAATGACCCAAAGACGGGAATTTAAGACATCCTGCTGATGGGGAAGCTTGGAAGGATTTTGATTCATTGCACCCGGACTTCTCTAAAGATCCTCGTAATGTTAGATTGGGTCTTTCAAGCGATGGTTTTAATCCATTCCGAACCATGAGCATTTCCCATAGCACATGGCCAGTTATGTTAATGAACTATAATTTGCCACCATGGATTTGCATGAAGTCGGAGTATATAACGTTGTCAATGATCATTCCAGTCCATCATCTCCTGGAAACGATATAGATGTGTACCTACAACCACTAATTGCAGAGTTGAAAGAACTATAGGAAACAGGAGTGGAAACATATGATGTTGAAACTAACCAAACATTTGTAATGCGTGCAGCTTTATTGTGGACAGTTAATGATTTTCCAGCACTAGCAATGCTTTCTGGATGGAGCACCAAGGGGAGATGGGCATGCCCCATTTGTAATTATGATACTTGCTCTCAATATCTCAAACATAGTCGTAAGATGTGTTACTTGGATCATCGGACATTTTTGCCTCCTGATCATCCATTTCGAAGAGATAAGAAATCATTTGATGGTAAAAAGGAGCATAAAGCTACACCTACTCCCTTATCAGGCATAGAAGTGCTTGAAGAGCTACGTGAATTCAATAATGTCTTTGGAAAGGGCCAAAAGAAACGATCTCGGAAGAATGATGGTCCATGGAAGAAAAGATCCATATTTTTTGAATTGCCGTATTGGGCACATAACAAATTAAGTCACAATCTTGACGTGATGCACATAGAGAAGAATATATGTGATAGTTTGCTTGGGACTTTGTTGGATGTACCGGGAAAGTCCAAAGATCATGTAAATTCTCGCTATGAATTGCATGAGATGGGGATACGCAGGGAGCTTCAACCATTAAAAGATGATAAAAATGGTAAAGTTCATCTGGCTAAAGCTTGTTTCTCCATGAAACCAGAGGAGAAAAGGTTGTTTTGCACAGTTTTAAAAAATGTCAAATTACCAAAAGGGTGCACCTCTAATATATCACGTCGGGTGCAAATGGAGGAGATGAAAGTATCAGGATATAAGAGCCATGATGCTCATTTCATAATGCATTACTTACTCCAGGTTGCGGTTAGAAAAGTGTTACCCAAGAATGTGTCTTTGGCCTTGATTAGGTTGGGGAATTATTTTAGAATCATATGTAGTAAGGTTATAAGAAGAAGTGATCTTGATAAAATGAAGGCTGAAATCATAGATATAGTATGTGACCTTGAAAAGATTTTTCCTCCAACCTTTTTTGATATAATGACACATTTGCCTATCCATTTAGTAGATGAATTGAGCTTGGGGGTTCGGTTCATTTGCGTTGGATGTTTTCCAGTGAGAGAAACATATGTAAGTACAAGGGGTTTGTTCATAATCGATCTAATCCAGAAAGATCAATAGCGGAGGGATTTTTGGTCGAAGAGTGTTTAACCTTTTGTTCGAGATACCTACATGATGGGGTGAAGACAAAATTTAGTAGGTATCAGACCGAGGATGATGAGGGCATTCAAACAAAGGAAGATGACTTTTCATATATATTTCCTAAGACAGGCCATCCAATTGGAAGTATGAAGAAAAGGAAAGGCAAGACTTTTGACATGGATAGTCATGAGTGGTTTGAAGCACATTGGTATGCTTTGTTCAATACTGGAGATGAACAAGTAGAGACATTTATCAAGTAAGATAAAATAGTCATTTGTATTTTTGAACTTCATTTATTATGATAATGTGTTTTAAATTTCAATTATATATACCTAATTATTAAATATGACATACATGCTTGCAGGGAACATAAGAATATAATTGATAAATGTGCTAGAGGAAATGCATGGGTAAAAGCACAGATTCATAGTCGAGAATTCAGTGATTGGTTTAAAGAGAAAGTTAAAAAGGTTAAAGTGCCTAATCATTTAATATGGCTATCTTATGGGCCTAATGAAGTGGCAAAAAGATATAGTGAATATTTTATTAATGGATACCAATTTCATACGATGCAACGGGATGCCCGATGCAAGACTCAAAATAGTGGAGTGACTTTGTCAGCAACAGGGACCAAAATCCCGTTGATGGAATGGTTACCTATTATGGAGTTATTAAGGATATCATTGAGATTGATTATTGGGGTTGTTTAAGTGTTGTACTATTTAGATGTGATTGGTTTCATAATGAAATCGATGGATATGGGTTGACTAGGGTATACTTCAACAAAAAATGCAGCATGGATGACCCTTTTGTACTAGCATCTCAAGTGCATCAAATTTTTTATTTGGAGGATCCAATTGAGAAAGAGGTTTATTATGCAAGAAATAAAGTCCCTGTTGATTTGTATGATTTGGAGGAAGAGAATTGTCCTAATATTGAAGAAACATTTTGGGGGGAGCTTAATGATGACATTGGTTCATCAGAGAGATTACCCGATGTTGATGTCAGATGGTCGAGAGAAGATCTCCTTGTTGACATCATTGATGTGCCTTCCGTTGCACATCATTCACAAGATGTAACTATAGAAACATCGGAAGAGGAGGATGGCTTTGATGATACTGATTGGGATTGGATGGAGCCTGATGATTGACAAAGGATCTACTGAACTTATTCAATTATATACTCTTCATCATTTTTTGTAGTGAGTAATAAATGCCTTTTTGTAATGATGTGAATTTAAAATTTGACTCCGTTTACTATCTCTTCTCTTTCAATAAATGTGCTTACTTTCATGTTTGTCTCTAAATTAGTGCAAGAGATGTTGGATACATTATGAAATATTTCTTTCTCATATTCATTTCGAAAAAATTATTTTTATTGGTGAGCACCTTGTTAAGTCTTTTTTTTTTTTTCCTCATATTCATTTGCAGTATCCATATTTCTGCAATATCTTGAGGACTCTTTAACTTCACAGCAGACCAATAAAATTTCAGGTTCTAATCTCTCACTCTATCTCTCAGTTTTTTTCCTTCAAATCTAGGAAGATCACATAGAAACTCTATTTTAACTTATTTCAATATTACATTTTGAAAATTACAGTTAGCAATGGAATTTATGAGAAAAAAACATTCATCACAATAGTTCACCGTAATAGTTCTTACGAAAGTTCAGAAATGGGTTCTTGTATTCTTTTGAGATAATATAAAATGAATTTTGAATTGTCAAGTAGTTTCGCTGCTGCTACAACTTGCTTTTTTCTTTTACTTTCTTCTCTTCTCTTCTGTTCTATGTTGTTATCTTTATGTGTCATGTGCCAATCATGTAGAAACAAGAGACCACTTGTTTTTTGAATGTATTTTTTGCTAGGGACTGGTGGAATAGATTGATGGTGTGGTTACAATATCAGGATGGAATAAAAATCACATGGGAAGACGGTCTATGCAGAAATAGAGAAATCTTGGAATTTTTAAAGGGACAACCATATATTATAAATAGTATTGCGAGAGAAATACTGTTTGTGTGAAATATCTGGGCAACTGGGATTCTTCTGAGATGATTGAGGATTTACTATTTTTAATCCAGGTTGTTTTGTATATTCAATTTCTTGGTGTCTACAGTAATCTGTATGCTGCTCTTGATGTTAAGTTGGCTTAAGATAAAGTGGCTTTACTAGCTTTTGTGCTGATATTGTACGTGAATAGTTGTCTGTTGTTAGCTTGGCTGTGGCTTAATATTTTATACTGGTGATTTTTACCAGTTAATATATTTTATTGATTTATTTATTTATAGAAAATGTCTGAAAAAATACTAAGAATCGGAAGAAGTTGATGAATCTGCACACAGCAGGCAAAAAAAGTTTCGCTTTAATCCGCAATAAATTGGTGTGCTCTCTTAATTTTTATAAGTCTTAACTTGTCATTTTAAGCGATTTTTCGTATCCATTTTCATGTGACTAGGAAAAAAACAAGGAAAATGTATCACTTAAGGAGCTCTTTGTGGAAACAAGAGCAAGGAAACCCGGGCGCTCGTACAAGGAGTCCAATGAAAACACATCTAGTAAAATTGTACGTATATTATTTATTGCAAGTTCTTATTGAGATCAATTATTAATTCTTAGTTTTTGTTTACTTGAATCCGCTTGTTGGATTTGCCTTATTAGGCTGAAATGGAGGAAATTGAAACACAACTGAGCGCACATGATAGTCAGCCTGTTGATGCATATTCAGCCGTTACGGATCCTGAACATCCGGGACGTCTAAGATTATATGGAGGGGGGGGGGGGGGGGGGGGGGTTACAAAGACTTCTTTGAAAAGAAAAGCTGGCAATTTTGAACCAACTTCAAATGCCACAAATGATGTAGTGCAACAAATGCAAGAAAAGATCCAAAAAATGCAGGAAGAAATGGAGGAGCAAAAGAGAACTATACGATCAGAGGTTACTGCAGAAGTTACTGCAAATGTAATTGCACAACTTCAGCATGCAGGATTAATTAGTCCAGACATGCTAGCAACATTGTTTGTTCCTCACCGGGAGAAGCTACTTCTGCACCACAGGCTGCTAATCAAATAACCCGTCGGCCATCTACAGATAGCAACAATTAAGGTTAGTGTCACTTCTCTCTGTAACCTGTTGCTGCTTCTTAGTATCATGTTGCACAACCTGGTTCTGATTTTTAGAAGTATAAATTTGTTACACCACCTGGCTGTGTTTGTCTCCTTTTGCTCCTTTGCTGTTGTGGTTTCTGCATGTCTGTGTTTTCCTTCCAACCTGATTTAGCTTGATTAGAAGCACTTGAATGCTACTTTGTATTACTCTTGTTCACATGATTTACCCCTGATAAACCAGCATGAGACCTTTGAGCCTAAAAATTCTGTTGCTTATGAACACTAGACTGGGGAGTCACAATGTCATGACTCTTAGATTTTTCCACATTATCAGCTGCATCAGCACCTTGAACTGATTTCTCAGGAGTAGCTTCTACACTTTATTGAAAATTAGCCGCTTCTTGGCAATTTGCATTCACACTCTTATCTGGTATATACACTTGCATCTTTTCTAGAAATTGAGTGCCTTGTACCTCTTGATCTTGAACTTTTTTAACTGCTGCCTTATTTATAGTCTCTACTTCATCAGTAACTTTATTAAACATGAGATTAATTTCTTGTGAGGAGGACAGTGATCCAGGAGACTGCTCCTGCTTATTTCCTTCACCTGAAAACTAACCATCTTCCACATCTTCTTCTAATTGGTTACTTCAGAAATTCCTCTCACCACCAGTGCAAGAATCAGTAGCAAAGGTAGTAGAAGGGTTGACATACTTGATTAATTGTAACCATCTCCACAGTTGGTTTAGAGAAAGCAGCTTCCATGCATTGTTTAATAGGTGACTGCTTCTTCTTTCCAGGAGTAAAAATTGGTGCATTGACATTTAATGGCTTTTCCACAACTTTGTCCCCTACTGCAGCTTCTACCACCTGATTTCCAACAGTGTTATATACTTCATTCCCTTGAGGCAAAGCCAACTGTTTAAGGCTATTTCCATCAGTTGCATTATCTATTGCAACCAATAGCAGTTTCACTGCAGCTACTGCTGCATCCACCTGCTTCTGTACAGCTTCACTTGCATTTGCCTCAACAAGAAATTTTTGCACTACAACTGCTTGCTTCCTTGAACCAAGTTCTATACTTATCTGATCAGTTGCTGCAGCTGCAACAGATAATTCACCTCCCTGAGCAACTGAAGGCAGTTGATTTCTCTCAGTCCCATTTAATTATTTTGCTGTCTCCATCACTGGCACTGTTACTGCAACCAACTGTTTGTTAGCATCAACATCAACCACCTCAACAACTTCTTCATGCTCACCCTCTCCATCCTCTAGAGCTACAAACTTATTATTAGTTTGAATGCTCTTAAGGTCAACAGTAACCAGTTCCTTTCCAGTGTTAGAATTCACTTCGTTTCCTTGTGTCAAAACCAACTGACTCTGATCATTATCATCCACCCTAGCAGGATTTTTTCCATTGTTAGTCTGCCATTTATAGGGGTCTTTAACATTGCCAAGCACTTTCCCACTTTGTAGAACCTTAATAACATTCTTATGAAACTTGTCAGGATGAAAAACTTTATGTTTGCCTTTGGTATTACGCCTTAACAGGTTCTTGAGCATTGTTAGAGTTAGCAGCTTGCTTACCTCTATCATTAGTTCTCTTCGCATCACCAGTGTGTTCCTTATTAAGTTCCTCACTTTGCTCCTTCTCAGCTAGTAGTTCAGGATGCAGATTCTAGCATCCTTCTTCGTCATGACCTTGTAGGCAACACTCTTTGCAATACTTAGGCATGTAATCATAACGAATTTCAACCCACCTCGATTTAATCTCACCATTAGATGTATCTATAGATTGAATTTGAACTCTTTTAGGATGCTCAGCTAAGAGATTAACCTCCACCTTCACACGAGCACAACTTGGCCTTGTTTTATTTTTGGTTGCCTCATCTAATGTTAGCGGCTTCCCAACTGCAGAAGCCATTGAAAAAATCTGAGATTGGCCAAAATAATTAGGAGCCAACGTGGGAAAAGATATCCATGCAATCGCAATAGACGTTTCCCATTTCAAAGTTCTGATGGGATGATACCATTGCGTCTCCTTAATCCAAAAAGAAGGTTTTGACATAAGTGTAACATAGTCTTCCAACAAGCTACACCTAATCAAGACATGTCTATTACAAAGTAAACCAGCTATAGTTTTGTGCCTAATGATTATAAAGGTTGAGGAGTAATGAGAATGGAACCGATACTAATACATGGCAAGAAATGTGTTTTCAGTGATTATTTTTATGAAAAACATACACTCGTTTTTTTGTTGTTTTGTACTTTTTCTCATAATTGATCAAAGCTTGGCTAGACAAGAGTGTTTTCTTTTCTTTGGAAAATATCATAAACTGAATATTAATTCTTGTATTTGGTACAGTTCTTTAAGGTGAAACTTTGCTAGATCTACTTTTAACGTTCAATGTTTTTTTTTTTTTTGATATTGCAATTTTAAGGATTTGATTGAACTTTTCTAATAACAAAATTCATTACTCTCTCCATTCAACTTTTGTCTTCGTTTCTTATGTTAAGTGACACTTAGATTTTGGGGTGATTTATTGCTAAATAGTTGTATCTTTTTGCCTCTATCTGAGCAGATTGCCTCTTTCCACTGTTCCTTGTAGCCCAATTTTATATTGTCAGATAGTGCTTCCTTGCCTGATGAACTAAAGATGAACTTAATTGGAGTAACATGGATAGTAACGATTCATATAAATTGATTTCAACTTGCTTGGATTGACGTCTAGTTGTTGTTTTTGTATGCCTGGTTAAGATATATAGCAACAGTATCTCAATTTTGTACAGTTTACACATAATGTAAAAGGCTTATCTTACATTAAATGGATTAAGCCTATACAATTTGAGAATAAATTTCTAAGACTGACCAGTACTCCGATTATATCCGAGTATATACATTGCTAAATTAGTTGGAATTATAATTCTTGGCCTTGTTCTCTTCTGTCTTCTTGAGATATCTCTTAAGAAGCTCAGTTTGAGAATCATCGACTTGAACAATTGCAATAACTGATAAAAATAGAAGCTTTCTCTTTCCTTACATGTATCTTTTTTTGTTGTCACTTTAATTTATTTGGTATCAATTGCTTGCACAAAAAATCTTGAAATTGTTCAGTAGCCATTTGCTTCATACCGCGTTTTTTGAAATGAGCTGAATGGTTATTTTGGTTCTGTTGTCATTAGTATATATATGCATTGTAGAGATTAAATTCTTTTATGAAAGATTTACTAAATCATTTTTCATTATCATTTGTAGGTGGTGAAATTGAACAAGGGGATGAAAGAAGTGAAGACATGACTTAGGAGGATTGGGTTGATGTTTTTGAAAACTGAAAACTTGTGTGTTCCACGTCTTGAATAGTCAAATATTATCTTGATATTTTGCTTTTATAGATATTACCTTACCTCTAGGATCTGTATGATGTGGGATCTTGGATTATTATTTTGGTTATGAATAGTTTCTTTTGATTGGTTTATGTTGTGTTAGCCCTATATATAATATCTGTTGCAATAGCGCTATAATATCTGATGCAGTAGCCCCATAATAACTGTTGCAGTAGTACAGCAATAACCGTTGCAGTAGCCCATAATATTTGTTGCAGTAAACCCACAATAATCGTTGCAATAGTCTTAAAAGTAATTATTGCATATTGAAAAACCGTTGCATTAGCTCTATAACAACTGTTGCAATAGGAAGAAGCAGTCATAAATAAGTGTTGCAATAGCGTTAAATAACCGATGCAAAAAGCTATATTGCAACGGTTCGTAGCCGTTGCAATAATGACATAATTGTTGCAATAATCTTGAAGGGTAAACTGTTGTGATAGGTTAATCTATAGCAACATTTTTTCGAACTGTCGCAACTAACTGTCGCAATAGACCTATTGCAATGCAATCTGTTGTAACAGTCTCCAAAACCGTTGCAATAGCGCTATAGCAACGGAAAAACAATCTATCGCGACGGAAATCAAACTGTTACCAAACCACATTCGCATTCGTGCTAGAGTAACATTATGAGCTATGTGTATGTAGATAACATATTTAGTTGTTGTCATGTACTGTACGTATGCATATAGTTGCAAATTGGATTCACACATAGATGTGGTTAAGACACGTGTATGTGCGAACTATGACATGTGAGTTATTCGTGTGACATGTGGATATGGATCCGTCCCCCTAGAGTTACTATTCTTGGGCACCCTAGCCAGTGTGCGCCCAAATGTGCTGGGAGCACCGGTTATGGATAAAAGTGGAGTTTTTATCATGTGCATTTGATTTCGACTCATGTTGCATGCATATCCTTTATATGTTTGACTTATGCATAACTAATTATGTTGTATCCGTGCATTTATCTCTTATGTTTTGTTATCTGTCAAGATTTATATGTTATCTGTACAAGTTGATTAAGTAAGTATTTCAAGCCAACCATCGCCACTACTTTGATGCGGACGACCAATGATATTTATTGGGTACACTTTGTTTATTGTACTCGTGCTACACTTGCAGCACATTTTGTGCAAGTACTAATCCCTTCAATAGTGGATCACGTGATCAACTTTAGGAGTTGCATAGAGATTGCCCTGGTGAGATATTGCTTCATAACACTTTGGAGTTTTGCTTCTATTTTCAGTGTTGTTACTATTTCTATCATTCGATCAGTACTGTATTTTATGGACCATGGTGTATTTACTCTTGTAACTGCTCATGACTTGTATCGTCAGTTCTTGATGGATGTTGCGTTTTGTTGATTCCGCAGATTATGACTTTACAACTTTGATTTTAATTTAATCTTTACTTTCAAATTTGTTATTGTCTTTTCTGAATTTTGAAAAGGGCAAAGGTACAAATATACCCCTCAACTTTGCGATTTAGAGTAGATATGCCCTTCGTTACAAAAGTGGTGTATATATATCCCTGCCATTACAAAATGGTGCAAATATAGCCCTGTAGTTACAAAATGGTGCAAATATACCCTTTTCACTGACGGGATTTTTTTTTTTAAAATGATTTAATTTATTTTTTAATTAAAAAAAAAGTCTACCTAATATTTTCTTTAGTAGACATAATTTTCTAAAGCCACATGGTAATTTTTTTTTCTGGTGTGTCGGGTCTGGTAAGTTTAAAAAAATATCTTTGTGACTTTAAAAAAATAAGTCTACCCATTTTTTTTAAACGAACCAGACCCGACCCACCAGAAAAAAAATTACTATGTGGCTTTAGAAAAGTATGTCTACTAAAGAAATGGGTAGACTTTTTTTTTAAAGTCACGTGGCATTTTTTAATTAAAAAATAACCTAAATGAAAAAACATTCTATCAGCGAAAAGGGTATATTTGCACCATTTTGTAACGGCAGGGGTATATTTGCACCATTTTGTAACGGCAGGGGTATATATACACCACTTTTGTAACGAGGGATATATCTGCTCTAAATCGCAAAGTTGAGGGGTATATATTTGCACCTTTACCCAAAATTTTGAAACTAAACTTTGTAATGGATTCGCCTAACGAGTTAAGGTTAGGTTTCGTCGCGATTTAGGTAATTGGATTGTCACAATATACTTTGATGTGAGTTCAACATGATACCTCTGATATATCTCAACATCACTAGGACTCTATTGTAAGTAGGCAGGCCAAATCTTCATTGCAGGCCAAATCTTCATTGTCTTTGGCAAATTATAGTAGTGTTCCTTTCCTTGTAAGGAAATTTTTTTATGACACCAAAAAGTTTTCACAATATTGTATGTTTAGTAAAATATTTTCAGTAATATATTTCTTTTATTGACTTTTGAATCAACTTACGTGCATGTATATTATTCATCTGACAATCTATTACTCCATCTCACAAGCAGGGGCAGATCTACCTTATGAGGTAGGGATGCCACGCCACCCGCACTCTTCGGCAAACATTCCGGATATGTATGCAAATATCTGTGGTGAAACCTATTTATAAGTTAAATGGCACCTTGAGTAAATAAACCTGCTCGGGGGCCAGTGGTTTGAGCGAGCCACTTAAGGTCTTTGTGTCTCCGAGTTCAATTCCCACAGCAAGCATTTACAAATATGTTTTTCCCGGGCAATTCTCTTCTTTTGCGGTGGTCTTTAAATTTTGCCCCTCATATTTTAAATCTTTAAATTTTGCCCTTCGGCTAAAACCCATGTGTTTTAGGTTCGAACCCCACTCAGTCAAAATTTTTTAAAAAATTCGCAAAACAGAGTTTAAATTTCGCTATGCCCCCACCGGCATACACTTGTTAAGGAATTACCAAAGTTATGCTGGACCCGGCATACTTATGCCTTATGGGCAGACTTGGCATAAGTATGCCGGGTCCAACATAACTTTGGTAATTCCTTCACAAGTTTATGCCGGGTCCGGCATACTTATGGGCAAACATTTAATGGGCAAACTTTTAGTTAAGCCTTAACTAAAAGTCTTTTCCTAGTTATGCCTTATGGGGCATACTTTTAGTTATGGCATAACTAAAAGTATGCCCCATAAGGCATAACTTTTCCTTAAGACATAGACTTTGTCTTATAAGACAAAGTTTTAGTTATGCCTTAAGGAAAAGTTCCGCCTTATGGGGTATACTTTTAGTTATGCCTTATGGGGCATACTTTTAGTTGTGCCTTAACTAAAAGTCTGCCCCATAAGGCATAACTAGGAAACGACTTTTAGTTAAGGCTTAACTAAAAGTTTGCCCATTAAAAGTTTGCTCATAAGTATGCCGGACCCGACATAAACTTGTTAAGGATTTGCCAAAGTTATGCCGGACCCGACATACTTATGCCCAGTCTGCCCATAAGGCATGAGTATGCCGGGTCTGGCATAACTTTGGTAATACCTTAATAAGTGCATGCCGGGTCCGGCATACACGCGACCCAAACCTTGCCTTGCAATTTTTTTTTTAATTTATGCTTGAGCGGGGATTCGAACCCAGAACCTCATGATTTCTGCGTGAACGCTCAGGATTGCAACGCTCAGGGCAAAAATTAAAGACCAGCAATATGAGGGGCATAATTTAAAGACCACAAATATGAGGGCCAAAATTTAAAGACCACCCCAAAAGAAGGGCAATCTGCGCAAAAAAATGTTTTCCCCCTACATCCTCGCCTCTCTTTCCTCCTCCTTTTTCTTTTCCTTTTTTTCTTCTTTTTCTTCTTCATTGTTGCTTAAAAAAAACTCTCTCATCTTCATCTTTTTCTTTTTCAATTTACTTACAACAACCATTATTTTGTTTCTTTAATTAAAATTTACTTCATAAGAAATTTCTTTTGAATTGATTTTATTTAATTAACATATAATTTTTCTCTTTCTGATGACGTGATATTCATCTATATTGGAGGATAATTTGAGCACCATTTTATTTACTTTTAAAAGATCAAAAGGGTTTGTTTTGCTAGATATTTTGTGTTGATTCTTATATTTTGAAAATTTGAATCCTTTTTTTTTTTTTGGCAAACGATTGCCATAAAGCTTGATAATTGAGACCGAAAAAACTAACTCAAAATATTGAATGTAAATTAATGTTGTCAAATAAAGAATATGTAATAATTAAGCTAGATATTAGCAAATACTAATTGGATGCGCTCATTCAAGAGTTATTTGTTTTTGTCGTTTTCTTCTAGACTAGAATTTAAATTTTAAATCAAGTGTGAGAAAAGCTAAACCAAACGGAACTTATTTATTTATTTACGAATAAAAGAGATAATAGACCTAATCGAATTAACCCAAAATTAACTTAACCGGCCTATCCTTCCTATCCGGTCTTTGGGGTTAGTGCTAGGTATTGCCTATATTTAATAGTGGCATCCGCAACCTCCAAATCGTGAATCCGCCTCTGCTGAGAAGCACGTGTGTTCTGTATATTTGCTCATCAAAGACATGTTCACACTAAAGTGAATTATGTAATCGAAGTTCTAACTTATAAAAGCACAAAGAAAAGTTAAAGCGCAACTTCTTCAATAATCTTGTTAACTGCTAAGTTGACAACATAGTCGTAGCAGTAATAATCATATAAGATGGGAAGTTATTTGGAATATTTATCAGCAAATGTTGACAAAGAAAATTACAATGGGATGGAGGGGGTATTAGTTAACAAATTCAAATAATGAGTATTTGATCATTGGCTCAAAGTTCTTTTTCCAGTACAGTAAATATGGGTTTCATTTTTAGATTTCTTTGATTTTGATCTGAATAAACATTAATAGGGTCATATAGTGAATATTAAATGATCTTCACGAGTTCCTGACTTCCTATAAAGGTCAGATGGAGGAACGTATGAGTTTTATTTGTTACATGTGTGACTGACGGTGCCTACTTTGTCATATCCAAATGAAGTACTTATAGTTTAGTTTACTAAATTCAAAAGACCTTAGCCGACAAACTAAATTAATTAGGGTAATGCTAGAAAACTTATTTAGAGGGTTTCAAGGATTTCTAGAAAGACTAGCCCTAGGAGTTTCTGATAATGACACTTAAACTGCATAACTTAACATTTTAATTAGTCAGGGAACTGCATTTTAAATGTGTTATTGATGTCTTTCTAATTTCTCCTTTTGGTTTCTCTCTCACTTCTTGTCTCAACATGTCTATGAAATATGTATCATTAGGTCTAACAAATAGGAAAAAGAGAAGAATTTTGTTCTTTTCCATTTCCCCACTCAACACATTTTCTCTCCTTTCCCTCCTCTTACTTGTGTTTTGTTTTTAAAGAATTGCTTTTACAATTTTACCCTTTACCCTTTTACTAAGTATGCAGAGTAACAAATTAACTACCTTTGTTTCCCCTAAAGAAGACCTTGCGAGGTAAAAACAAAATTCAGACATCTCGTGTTTATTATCTTTTTTTATTTTTGGTTTCTTATGCGGTGTTTACTGAGACCGAATGTGACCGGACCAGTTTCCGATCACGTCGATGTGTCGGTAAAACCCTAAGTCAGTAGAAACCCTATACTAGTATAATTGCAATAGTTATTTATGGTGAATTTGTAATTATGGTAAAATAGGATTTTAGTTCTTTTAGAATTGGGTTACCTTATTGGACTAGGGCAAGGAGGACCTTACTTCTATATAAGGTGGTCATTATGATGAATGAAAGGTTGAAAGAATTCTCCCATTATTCTTGTCTCAATAAATTCTCGTCCCTGTCTCGATTTTAACATGGTATCAAAGCCACGTTAGAAAGAGCACAAAAACCCTAAAACAATGACAGGTGACGGACTGGCGATAAAAGCAAAGGAATCGCCGGTGAAGAAAACAAAACCCAAAGAAAAACCCTGGAATTTTGGTGACATAAGTCCAATTGAAAGGTGAAAATTACGAAGAATGGGCTAGATCCATGAGGACAGCCCTAAAAGCAAGGAAGAAATTTGGTTTCGTTGACGGTACGATTAAGAAGCCGGATGAAGAGTCGCCAGACTTGGAAGATTGGTGGACTATGAATTCATTGTTAGTGTCGTGGATTCGCAACACCATAGAACCAACGCTTCGCTCAACGATTTCACATAAAGAGGAAGCGAAAGAATTATGGACCGTCATCCGAGAGCAGTTCGCCGTTATCAACGGCCCTCGGATGCAACAACTAAAGGCGAAACTCGCGGAGTGCAAGCAGAAGGGAAGGACCATAGTGGATTACTATAGAAAACTCACTAAGGGCCTGTTTGGAAAGCCACCCAGGTAATTGGAAAGGTGAAAATTACGAAGAATGGGCTAGATCCATGAGGACAGCCCTAAAAGCAAGGAAGAAATTTGGTTTCGTTGACGGTACGATCAAGAAGCCGGATGAAAGAGTCACTAGACTTGAAAGATTGGTGGACTATAAATTCAGTGTTGGTGTCATGATTCACAAGACCATAGAACTAATGCTTCGCTCAACGATTTCGCATAATGAGGAAGCGAAAGAATTATGGACCAACATGTGAGAGCGGTTCGCTGTTATCAACGGCCCTCGGATGCAACAACTAAAGGCGGAACTCGCGGAGTGCAAGCAGAAGGGAATGACCATAGTGGATTACTATGGAAAACTCACTAAGGGCTTGTTTGGAAAGCCACCCAGGTAATTGGAATTGGGTGTAACTACACAGTTTGGTCTGTTTGTTTTACCAAGTAATTACACAGCTAGGTAGGAATTGGGTGTAATTGAGAGAGTGTAATTACACTCTCCAATTCTCAAGGGGGAGAGGGGTGGGTGGCTGAGAATTGGGTGTAATTACACCTTGTAATTCTAGGGTTACTTTTTAGTTTTATTTTAATTTATTTTATTTTTTAATTTATTTTTATTTCTATTATTTTTATTTATTTTTTATTTTTACTTTTTAATTATTTTTATTTTTTAAAATATATTTTTATTTTTATATTATTTATCTTTCATTTCCTTTCTTCTCAATCCAACCTTTACTTTTTGTGGTTCCGTATAATTGCTCATAGTTTTATTTATTTATTTATTTATTAATTTAGCATAACTGTGCTATTATTCTAATTTTTGAAATTAGACCTCTTAATATTAGAAAGAATGAGTCATTAACAAACTTGGCATATAATGAGTGACGTTATTAAAGTAGAATTTCATTATGAATGAGGTTATAAACTTTATTTTTCCTTTCTTTTGAATTATATTTACTTAAGTCACGTTGGAACTTACTTATGTAATGTTGGAATTTGACATACGAGTATTATGTTAAACTTTTTCTTTTGGATTTTGAATTTAGGTTATATTTTTGATTTTAATTTATTTGCTTTAGTACTATTGACTTGTTATTTCACATTGCATGTTGTTTATTTTTCACTTACAGTTGATAGAATTTTTTGTCAAACATTTGAAAAATGTTATGGCATTATATTTATAAATATTATTTTTTGTCAAACATCCCATCCATGATGTTCTCACAAAAAAAGTCTGCTTTTAAGTTTTATAATTAATTAAAATTAAAATATTATTAATTTAAAAAAAATATATCAATTATTTTTTACAATATTAGTTATAACTATATGATTATTAATTAATATACTTTCAAGAAACAATGTGTTATTAAATAACTAATTTAATATCATTTATAAAGGCACATGTTTTTTAATATTAGTTTTCAATTTTTGATAATTGATTTTTTTAAAAAAAATAAACAAACGGTGTAATTACACTTGTGCAACCAAACAATACACTTGTATTTACACTGTAATTACTAGGCTGTGTAATTACTACCCTAGTAATTACACCAATTCCAATTACCAGGTGGCTTTCCAAACAGACCCTAAGCTGTGGGAGGAATTGGCAAATTACGAACAAATTCTGTTGCAAGTGCAGAAAATGCATGTGCAATCTAGTGACGACCCTAGAAACCAAAAGAGAAGAAGAAAAAGTGCATCTTTTCCTCATGGGATTGGATGAAGTAATGTATGGAACGGTGAGGTCGAACATAACCCTAACCAGGAACTGTTGCCATCATTAAACAAGGTCTATTCGAAGCTAGTGCAAGAAAAGTGTGTGAGAGGAATCACACGGAAAATAGAGGACTGGAGTGAAACCATGAATTTGACCAAGGTGAAGGGAAGAACGATGGTGCATTCTGCACACATTGCAAGAGATCCGGACACGTTGTGGACGGATATTTTCAACTCATTGGCTATCCGGATTGGTGGCCGAGAAATAAAAAAAGAGACAGACAAATAAGAGGAAGAGGACGAGGACAACAACAACAACAGAGGGGTGGACCAGGATCCGATCGTGGAAGAGACAATTACCAGGCTAACGCCGTAGTGGACAAAGAAGAAACTCATGCATAGATAGAACCGGTGAACACACGTGGGACATGACCTCACAATTTGAGCGAAGATATCCGAAAGACCGTGATTCACGTGTTGAATTCACAAGGAATAAACCCGAATGAAAAGATGGATGATAATACCAAAAACTCATCCTGGATTATTGACTCCGGATCTACTAACCATGTGACAGGTAATATGAAGGAACTGAACGATCAGCGGGACATTTCTGAGTGTCTGGTTAGGCTTTCGGATAGAAGTAGCTCGGTGGCCATGAGAGAAGGAACAACCAGGCTATATAATAGGATTTGGCTGAAGGATGTCCTTTACGTTCCGGATTTAACATGCAATTTAATTTTTGTGTCACAACTTGTTGATTATTTAGATTGATGTAAAATTTTAAAAAATTATGTGTGCTATATAGGACCCCACTAGGAGGAAGCTTCTTGGAACGGGTGAGTGTCGAGGTGGACTTTACTATTTTCAGAATGTGTCGCGAATACAAGCTATGAAGGCGGAGGCAGTCGATTGGTTTGATCTTTGGCACAAACGGTTAGGTCATCCTTCAGCACAAGTGACGAAGTCCATTACGGCGTTAGGCTTAAAAGATAGTAGTACTAGATTAGATAAAGATTTTGATGTATGCCAAAAGGGAAAAGCAAACACGAAGTGTTTTTGCTTTAAGTGATAATATAGCTTCTAAGATTTTTGATATGATTCATTGTGATTTATGGGGACCGTATAGAACCCCTTCTTCTTGTGGTGCTTCATATTTTTTTACTGTTGTGGATGATTGTTCGCGAGTCGTGATTGATAGGAAGTTTGGTAAGAGGGTGAAGATCATTAGAAGTGATAACAGAACTGAGTTCACATGTATGAAGACTTACTTCTTCGAACATGTAATTCTTTTCCAAACATCTTTCACAGGGACACCACAACAGGGTGGAAGAGTTGAAAGAAAACACCGTCACATTCCTAATGTGGCGCGGGCATTGAGAATTCAGGGTCATCTTTCGATCAAATTATGGAGAGAATGCGTCTTGACTGCGGGGTACTTGATCAATAGAACATCATCTTTGGTTTTGAATGGGAAAACCCCCTATGAAATTTTATACGAGGAGGAGCTCCGTTATGATCACTTAAGGGTGCTAGGGTCACTATGCTATGCACACACAAAGGGAAGAACGAGTGACAAGTTTGAAAGTCGGAATCGTAGGTATGTATTCTTGGGATGCCCCTATGGACAGAAGGGTTGGAGATTGTATGGCTTAGAGAATGATGAATATTTAGTCTCAAGAGATGTGTACTTCTACAAGACTAAGTTCCCTTTTTGCTGTAGGATCTGGTAACTTAGTCGACAACATAGAAGTGATCCCGGATGAAGCGGAGGAAGAAAGGAACCAACACAACTTCGAAGAAAACCAGACTGATAATGTAGGTATGAACAAAACTTAAATGGACGAAGTACAAACACTGGATAGCGAACCTACGGATCAGCTAGGATTAGACCGGACAGATGCCGGTCCAAATAAAGAAAACACGGAGGAACTACAAACGGAAGGTATCCGAGCCAACGATATGCCACCGGAGGAACAATTGGGTCGGGGTAAACGTCAGAAGCATGAATCGATTCGGTTACGCGACTATGTCACTGAAACATTCCGAAAAGCAAGTCCATTAACGTGTCCACCTGATCCTCAGCAACCCTCAGGCGCGCCTTATCCTTTAGCTCACTATATATCTTGTGATAATTTTTCCTTGCAACACCAAAGCTTCCGGTAGCAATCACCACAGGAATCGAGCCAAAAACGTTCTCGGAGGCAATGAAAAAGGAACGTTGGAGAAAGGCCATGCAGCAAGATAGTCAAGCATTGGAGGATAATGGAACATGCACATTAGAAACATTGCCACCGGATAAGAAAGCACTCAGATGTAGATGGGTATACAAGACCAAGTACAACTTTGACGGGACAATCGAGCGATGATGTGCTGCATAATTTCGGCACATTTGATGCTTTTTGATGGCGAGTTATACTTGTTTTTCAAGAAAGTTTGGGTCTTTTGATGTGTTTTATCATGTTGCAGGTATTTAGTGTGTTTATG
The DNA here is from genome assembly GCF_019175385.1 of Lycium barbarum. Lineage (NCBI taxonomy): Eukaryota > Viridiplantae > Streptophyta > Magnoliopsida > Solanales > Solanaceae > Lycium > Lycium barbarum. Next base: position 48,225,344 of record NC_083340.1, read on the forward strand.
GCGAAAGTCGGAGCATTTAGTAAAAAAAGCAGAAAAAGATGTGCAAAAAGTGGAAGTAACTGAAGATGGAATTTTACGGAGGAAAAAGACGGTCCGTATATTATTTACGATCATTCAATGTTGGCGCAAATCAGTTACAGAAACAACTGCAGGGAATGAAGAATTGACGGTAGAAAAGTACAGACCGTAGAATATTTATGGTCTGTAAATTCCCACCGTTGATCAGCAACTACAAGTCCAAGTCTGAAGACTGAATTCACGGTCAAGATATATAGACCATAAAACATTTACAGTCCGAGAATGATGGGCGTAGATTCTGAAAACAGGCATCAACTTTACGGACAAGAGTAAGAGATTTACGGAAAGTATATTATTTACGGTCCGTATGATGATCCGACGGGGGTAATTTTTTCAACTTATATTCCACGACTTGGACTATTAGAAATACATGATTTAGGGTTTTTGTGGATGATTATTCATCAGATTTCAATTCTATTATTCTAGCATTGAATACTTTATAGTTTTTGAAGCTTTTTGGGGAACAAGATAATTGCAATTACTTTATTCTAATTCCAATCAATTGTAAGCATTACGATTTCTAGTATCTTATGTTGTTGTTTCTCTAATATGAGTAGATAAATCAATTACTAAGGTTGTGAACCCTAGGATGGGTGTTATGTGATTGGGAATTGAAATTGATATATGCATAATGGATTGTTTGGGTTTACTTATTCTTTGTTCTAGATTGTTAGTTGATGGTTGCAAAAATTAACTTAAGCCATAAACCTTGTTTTATTTGGGAAGATAAATTAGGGTTTGGAGAGAACAAGTAACAAGAACTCGGGGCGTTAACCCTTGTTTAATAGATTCACTTAGGGATATGAGGAATTTACTTGGCACAAGAATAACCGTTCTTCATATACACTCTTTTATATTTGGGAAAATCATAAAGAGAGATAGTTCTTAACTATTGGGAAATATTAGGGATTCTATTAGAGGTTAAGTGCATTCTTATAATGATCTATAAACAGGAAGCTACAGGACATTTAGGATATTATCTTTCCTTCTGTCTTAGATCGTGCGATAGAGCCAGAGTCTAGGAAATATTATTTCTGACCTCTTTTCCTGTAGGTAGGTGCAGAATTGCGAAAGATGAAGAGGCCAGCTTCAGATAGTGAGGGTGCTAAGAAGGCCCCTAGGGTAAATTCAGGACCCCAGGCTCCAGGACCGAGCAGGAGGAGCCTCAGTTATTCTATCGAGACTGACCCATCGGAGGACCCTGCTACAATTCCTCCAGAGTTTTTGATATCTAGGGAGGCGGTCCCCGAGGCCGTACCAGTTGCTCCTATGGCAGGACACCACGTTAGACCGGCTACCCCGGTAAGCGTTACAGGTTACTCCAGCCCCTTATCCTGGTCGTCGGTAAACCAGGAGTTGCCCGGTTATCTACATTCCCCGGACTCCGATGAGAAAGATGATGAAGGCCAGACGAGTAGATAGCGGGCAGATGGTGACAAGGAGCACACTTCGCCCTACAGATCACCAGATCGGACTAGAGACTGATCGACTACAGGTATATGAGACCTTATCGAAATTTCCTATGTATGTGCATTTGCTATAAATTGTTACCTAATAGTGGCAAACGAAAATCAAAGGGGTCGACAACCAAGTATTTACGAGTAACAGTGACCAAGGTGTTCCCATCACCGTGGGAATTTTGAAATCTAGGATGGAAAATAGTTGTACATAGTGAAAGTTGGATATCAAGGTTACATAATGAGAATTTGTATATACGGAATGGCAAACTAGCCATCATTATGGTGAGTTATGGTAAACATAGTAAAGAAATGGGTTGAATGTATATATATTGCAGATAAGTTCAGTTAGAAAGTGTGCACAAAAGAAGCTAAAGGAATCAGTAACTGTAAGCAGAATATATGTTAGACATAGTTTGAATGCTGCAGGTATGTTTGAAACCTGCAGTTAGAGATTGAAAGGGAAAATAATCAGGAAAGTGTGACAGGTACAGTTTGAGTTGGATACACGAGGTAAGTTCGTTATTTTCATCTTGTGACTGATATAGGAAGCCCTGTGCGGCTACGATACGATATAATATATATGTGTATGTTGGCCCTGTGAGGCGTTGTTGGTATTTCCTGCGTGTAGGTTTTGAGATAGTAAGAAATACAGAGGAAACTTTGCCAAAATTTTCTTAGAAATAAAAAGAAAATGACATATAAGTTCGTAATATTTTTTGAAAGGTCGTGTCAACAGTAATGATAAGATTTGGCTAAGTTGCGAGTAAGACCGACTTCCAGAGATAAGTTAACCGTTGAATTGATGGTAATAGTGATTATGAGATCGGTATCAATATGGTAAAAAGGGAATGCTAGGGTAATTTGGAAGGGCTTGAGATGCTAAAAGATGATTTAGAAAAGGCTGACAAATCTTGATAGGGTGTTATATTATGGTATCAACGGAATTGACAAGCAAGGGTAAATTACGACGAGTTTATAGTTAGAAGAAGTAATAATATGATTGAGACAAGAGTACAAAGAAAGAAGAATTGTCACGAATATGAATGTACTGATAAGATAGCTTGTGAGGTATTAAGGATAAGCTTAACCAGAAAGGATAAAAGGTTAAGAAGTGTTACACTATAGGATTGATTACGACCAGAATATAATGTGAATACAATAAGAATTGTTTGAAAATGAGTAAAGTCTGGTGAGGAAGTGACTAAAAGAGATGACGTGATCTATGTGACTAAAGTATAAAGGTCAGCTATAGAATGAATAAGAATGATTCATAAAGTCCTATAGGGAAGGTTCAGAATGGAGATTATGTGATAACGAAAGCGAAAGCGAGCACAAAAAAAGGAGGAGTTAATCAAAAGAAGGAAATAAGAAGGAAGCGAGCGAGATGACAGCGCAGCCGAGAATAAGAGTAATACAAGTGACGGAGTTGCGAAGAGACCAAACTATAGAAATATGAGCAACGAAGCAGAATGAGTGCCAGAAAGTGACTGGTATGATAAGGGCAAAGAGGGATGAACAAAATACGTTTTGAAAATGAGAAAGAGATTATGCAGAAGTAGTGTTTTCCGAAGGATACAGAGGTAGCATGAGATTCCTCGTGCACGGAATAAAAGATGGACACAGACTGGAGAAATGGTAGGGGAATACTGAAGGAAGCACCCAAGATAGACGTAATTAATTGAGTACGAGTATAAAATAAAAGGGAAATATATAGCTACGAACTTAAGGGTGTAGTACGACGACAAGGTGATAAGATAAACCATTACTAAGGTGAACTTGATGTGATTCTGGGTAAGTCAGAAGTCAGTGTTGGGTACACAACAAGGGTAAAAAAGCATAAGGCATAAAGAGTACTGCGCGTACATGACTTCACCTCGAGAATAGTGGAATCCTTAACGGACAAGGATTGTAGGCCTGAAGGACAAATAATGTATTGTAAATCTATTAAAGGAAACATATGATACAACTTGGGATAAAGATAATGACACAGCAGATCTTGGAACACTTATCATCGGAATATAAGTGCTACCCAGTTAAGAATTTGGAACGACTACAAGTACTAACTAATTACCGATCGAGGTAAGTGGAAAGTGACCATGGATAAGTTGCTACATGGGTTACATTACTCAAGTACAGATCATCAGATGAGATTTTACACTATATATAGAAAGGTTCTCGTCACTTCGTGATTTTCTTAAGGTCTCGTACGAGGATAATCAAGTTATAGATTATAAAGAAAAGACATGGATATGGTATAAGTACAACCCCAAAGGGGGGAAGCGGGTGAAAGTAAAGTAAGTATAAATGGAAACAATTGACACTACAACACATTTAATGTGAATGCTTAAACCCTAAGCGAGATCCCTTGCTGGGACAAGTCAGTAAAACCTGAAAGCTAGCAATGCATGGATGGAAGTAAAGATGGTATTTGAGATGGTGCGGAAAAGCATCTGTAAAGATCTCGAATAATATGGCATTACAAAGGGGGTGCTTATAAAAAGGCAGAAAACGACAAAAGAATGGTAACGAATAACTTAAGAGATGTTACGAAGGATAGCAATGCTATACCGGATTAGAAGTTAAAATGTTGGCAACAGAGTTGTCTGCTAATGATATTGTGACTTAGAAGTAGCAAAGGAAAAGGGATAAGAAATCTCCTATAGTAGGATATGAGGAAATCAAATGGTGAATAAAGGAAGGGAAGGGAGTAGGACATGAAAGACAGCAAGTGAGTTTTAGTACAAATAAGATATGCAAAACAGAATGAACCAGGAGAGGGGAAAACTATGACTAAGATTGGATATACTCTATACAAGCTGTACAAGAATAGTTATGTAATCTACGAATATTTCTATACTAAAAATGAGACCAAGCGTGTACTTGATAAGAAGGGTAAGAATTCAGTAACAACAATGTGGGTATGACAAGGAAAGGTGAAAAATGGTTTGAACCAAATTGCCGGGACAGAATTAGTACTGAGGACTATGCTAGGTTATACCTCAGGGGGATAGTGTGACTTCACGGGGTCCCCACAGCTATTATCTCCGACAGAGGAGCTCAGTTTACAGCTAACTTCTGGAGATCGTTCCAGGAAGGATTAGGGACCCAGGTGAGTCTTAGCACAGAATTCAACCCTCAGACTGGCGGACAGGCCAAGCGTACTATTCAGACACTACAAGATATGTTACGGGCCTGTGTTGTTGATTTCAGGGGTAGCTGGGACGATCATTTGCCACTTATTGAGGTTGCTTATAATAATAGCTACCATTCGAGTATTCAGATGGCACCATATGAGGCCTTGTATGGGAGGAAGTGCAAGTCACCTATTGGTTGGTTTGATGTTGGTGAGACTAAGTTAATAGGCCCAGACATGGTTCAACAGGCTGTTGATAAAGTAAAGCTTATTCAGGAGAGGTTACTGGCAGCCCAGAGTCGACAGAAATCATATGCAGATAATCGACGTCGACACTTAGAATTTCAGGTTGGTGATTGGGTGTTCTTGAAGGTGTCACCCATGAAGGGTGTCATGAGATTCGGCAAGAAAGGGAAGCTAAGCCTGAGGTACATTGGGCCTTATCAGATTATCCGTAGGGTAGGCCGGGTTGCCTAGGAGTTGGACCTACCGTCTGATTTGGAAGCAGTACATCCAGTCTTTCACGTGTCAATGCTTCGCAAATGTATAAGCGATCCCTCCAGAGTATTTCCCGTGGATGATGTCCAGGTGACGGAGGAGTTGACCTACGAGGAGCAACCTATAGCCATACTTGATCGGCAGGTCAGGAGATTGCGTACCAAGGACGTGGCTTCCGTCAAGGTATTATGGCGAAACAACAATAGAGAAGAGATGACCTGGGAAGCCGAGGAGGAGATGAAGAATAAGTACCCTTACTTGTTCTCTACGTCTATAGGTAACTTGAACTCCTCACTTGATTATATTGATTGACCGATGAAACTATATGTTATAACGATAAGAGAGACTTCCCCAAAATTTTTATAAGACCTTACAGGACCAATTCAACATTCGAGGACGAATGTTCTAAAGGGGGGAAGGATGTTATATCCCGTATTTTTATACGTCGAGTTATTCGCAAGATAATCGACTTAAGTTAAAGACGGGATCATTTTCGGATACGAAATAGGAACTTTTAATTTTCAATTTTAATTAGAACACAAATTGTTTATAAATTTTATTTAGTATAGAAATATTATTAGAGATTAGGGATTAATTAATTGTGATTAGATTATTAAGTAAGAATTAGTGATTAATTAAAATTAATTAGTCCTAATTACTAATAGTGGGCCCCACCCGTTTTAATATATATATATATAAAAAGAAAAATGACAATTCAAGAATTGATTAGTGAGTCACAAGGGGGGGGGGGGGGGCACGTTTCTATCTATAAGCAACCATATATATAGGAAATGAAGTGAACAAATTTACAATTTACTTTCATTTTCAAGAAAATTAAGTTAAGAAAAATTACAAAACCTCCATGGCTGCTCTCGGCCAGCCATGGTGTTGAAGAAAAATTTGTGTTCTTGAATGTTTATCAAATTTCAAGTGCATTACAAGTTCAAGGAGGTGATAGCAACATTGGATATTGAGTTGAGGAAGAAGAAATTGTAAAATTGGAGCAATTGAGTGTAGAAATTCCTCTGAGAAAATTTAGGTAAGATTTTCTTATTTTGTGGTATAATTGTGTTAATAGTGTTGAAATGGAATTATAAAAATTGGATTGGACGAAATTGGAAGTAAGAAAATGCATGAAATCGTTGTTATATGAAATTGTGGGTTGAAAAGTATTCAGAAGGGTTGTTGGATTGTTAGAATTTTTTATGGGCTGAATTGTAAGAATTTTGTATGTATATCTCTATTGCTGTTATTATTGGTATTTCTGTGATAACAGGAGGATAATTGGAAATTCGGGTTAGGCGAATATATAGGGGAAATGCTGCCCGATTTCCGTTAAGTCCTTAACTAATGAAAAACCTTAATCGAGGAAGTATAAGTTAAAGAATGAGTTCTATAAGCGATGGGCTATAGATTTACGAGAAAGTATAGTTACTAACGATAGCGTTACTTTTATATTAAATAGGCTAAAAGGGACGACGAAGCGAACGAGATTACGATTAATCTTTAACAGGTATGTAAAGTTGTCCCTTATTTCTTTTGGCATATCTTAGATATAAGTGATGAATGATATGAGCTTTGGGGTAATTCCATTCATGAGTTTCGAGTGTGATTCATGATTCCTATTCACTTCTTGATGTTAGAACTCTTAAAATGATTGAGCTTCCCTCTCAAGTTTTCTATCGTTGGATAGTAGTCGATATATATAAGCTCCTATTCTTGGAAGACTCTACGATAACTCATGTCCTTGACTTCTATAAGCTATTTCATATTATCTTGATACATGTCTACGATTCCTAAGGCTATTTTGATATACTCTATAATGACATTCGAGGGACACTTGATATGATTGTCGCTATTGATACTCAGGTGTTAATCTCTTCTTTTTTATTCTGTTTGAGTCTTGATAATGATTTAAATTGCATATGGTTGCTCACTACTCTGTTCGTGCATACCTCAATATGTTTTTCACCGAGTCCCGGGCCGGGTATGTTATCGTGCACAGTCTCACTGCATTGTTCACCGAGTCCCTCACTAGAGGGCCGGAATATGATATATATATATATATGATGGTGTTATGCTGTGTTGGCGTGATGGTGTGATGATATGATGGTGTTATGATGTGTTTATGGCGTTATGATGTGTTTATGGTGTTATGCTGTGTTATGGCGCCAAGGATGGTATGTGGCGACCATGTTCACCGAGTCCCATAATGGGCCGGGTATGATATATGATATTGACATGCATGATTTATGTTTCAAAAGGGCAAGTGTTTTGGTATTCTGGACATTAGACTTTTCTTATGTACTCCCTATTTCAGTTATGATCCTTTTTACTATATTTCATGCTTTATACACTCAGTACATATTCCGTACTGACTCCCTTTCTTCGGGGGGCTGCGTTTCATGCTCGCAGGTACAGACGCTCGATTTGGTGGTCCCCCAGCTTAGGATTCCCTTTCAGCTGTCTTGGAGAGCTCGGTTGTTCCGGAGCCTAGATTTTGGTACAGACCTTCTTATATATATATATATATATATATATCTATATATATGTTTTTCTAGGGGTACGACGGGGCCCTGTCCCGTCATATTTCACTGTTGATACTCTTAGAGGTCTGTAGACATGTGTGTGGGTTGTATACAGATTATGATCAGCTGTGTCTATATAGTTATTGTGGAAGTTCTGTTGTTGTAGCAGCCTTGCCAACTTGCATATGTTATCGTTTCGTAGTGGCAGCCTTGTCGGCTTGCGTAATATAATGATATGTAGTGGCAGCCTTGTCGGCTTGCGTAGCATAATGATATATATATATAGTGGCAGCCTCGTCGTCTTGCGTATGTTATTTCGTTGTGATTGATTGAGGACCTATAGTATCAGTCCGACTATGTTTAACGGGTACATATGGTGTCCAGCTCGGGCACTAGTCATGGCCCGCGGGGCTGGGTCGTGACAAATACCCATAGCATACACTCTATCTATGGGGGACACTACCTTGGTTTCTTTAATCATATTCATTACAATCAACACAATTAGTTAACAAACCAATTTTCTACTAAATCAACGGAATACGAAATTAGATTGCAAGAAAGTACTATACGACTCTTGTAACCTTCTCACACCATATTTCATGTGGGATTTGATCCCAACCTAGTTGGGTTACTATATTTGACATCGTCGGCTTTACATCATTTAATAGGTGTAATTTGAGCGTATCAAGCGATATGTAGCTCGGTTGGTCATTTTCGGAAATAAAGGTGGAAGGAATTGATTACAATGAAACGTTTGCTCCGGTTGCTAAGGTAGTAACAGTTCGGACCTTCCTTGCAGTTGCAGCTACGCAAAATTGGGAGTTGCATCAAATGGATGTTCATAATGCCTTCTTGCATGTCGATTTTACGGAGGAATTATATATGAAATTGCCACTGGGATTTCGTGTTCTTGGTCCGGGCCAAGTATGTCAACTCCGAAAATCTTTGTATGGTTTGAAACAAGCCCCACGGTGCTGGGTTGCGAAATTGTCAAGTGCTTTGATGAATTATGGGTTCAAACAGTCGTACTCAGACTATTCTCTCATCACGATGCACCGAGGAGGTATGCAACTTAACGTCTTAGTCTATGTGGATGACTTGATTATCTCAGGCAACTGTCATAGTGCCATTGAATGATTCAAAGACTACCTACTGCATGTTTTCACATGAAGGATTTGGGCCCTCTGAAGTATTTTCTGGGAGTTGAAGTTGCACGTGGACCAACTGGGTTATTTCTTTGTCAACGAAAATATGCCTCGGATATAATCTCTGAGTCCGGTTTACTGGGAGCTAAAACAATCAATACTCCTATGAAACAGAATCACGGTTTGGCGCTGGCCAAAGGATACTAATATACCTCAGTTTTACGAGACCTGAGTTGTCGATTGCGTGCATGTTCTGTCCCAGTTAAAACTCCCTACTTAAAACAACTTTAGGACTCGAATCGAGACCTTTAATTAAAGATGGAGGGATATTTATCATCCACCATGACCTTTAATGTTACATGTATATTTATCATTCATGCATCTAATATGACCTATAAATAAATATCCATTTATTAATTTCGATCAAATTCTTCAAGCTGGAAGAGCTCTCCATAACAATCAGTCATTTTCTTTTTCTTTTTTAAAACCAACAAGTTATATTAATAAATGTTTGCTGAATTTTCATGTGGGAAATAAGGTGGTTGTGAAGATTATAGCTGTTTACCTCTTAATTTTTGACAATTTGGCACTTGTTAGTTGTTTACCCCGAATTTGGATAATCAATTGAATTTGTGAGTGAGGTATAGGATATGTGGTTGTGCCTTAATCTATTTGATAGAAAAAGAAATGTATGCGTATGCTATGGAGAAGCAACTGATAATCAGAGGTTTGCTATAGATTTATATGTCTACTAATATTAGTATCACTTGATTGAATAAATTTAAGAGATGAACACAATAACTTTGGACCGAAAATCAGATATTTGGGAGAGAGAGAGAAAGTTTATATATTTTTTGCTATTACAAGAGTTCTTGATATGAGGAAGCCAACTCTTTAAAAGTAGGGCAATGGCCCCTATTTATAGAATTTCCCCATGGGCTTCATACAACAAGTGTGTCTAAAAAATAAAGAAAAAACTCTCAAGTGGAGTAGGTTGGATTAGGTTGATCGTACGGTCTAACACCCGTACGATTGGCAGTTGAATATGGCAACACGTTACCGATGCGTGGCGATCGTATAACGGATCATACGGAACACCGGCCACGATCAAAACAGACCAACGACCACGATGGAACGGACCAACGGCCACGACGGAATCGGCCATGGCAAAGCCGGGCCAAGCGATGTTCCTCCTTTTCCCCGATTCAAGCACTCCTCCGACCCAAAAAGAAAGTCTTCGCGCATGTGCTTGTTTCTTTCTTCCCTCGGTCACCGGTATTACCGGCTCAGCAGATACCCGATTTTTACTGTATACAGATAGTCCCCACACTTTTCGGACCGAAGTTTTATCAGAATAACGGGAAGTGGATGAATCAAAGAACCGGTGGCTCCATTCGTCCGTTATTATCCTTTCATTTTGGCGGGAACAGTTGCGTCACGTCCCTCTGCCATCGACCACGTGTCATATCCCGGATGGTCAGCTCTGACAACCACCGTAACGCACGTCGTTTTTAGTCGATTCTCATTAATTATGGGACACGTGGCCTTCCCCGGTTGGCTGGGCTCTTGTAACCGCCCGATCCCATGCCTATAAAACGTCCCTTACCTCTTCACTTCAATATTTTTACATCTTCACCTCTCTATTTCATGTTTTTTGCCTCTTACCCATTTCATTTCTTTACTCATAATCATCTGAAATCTCACATTTCTTGTTGATCTGCTGTTTGCACTACGTGAAAAAGAAATGACACTGCCAATTTCTCCACTTGTCGTTTTTGCGTGTTGCTGCTTCCTCCTTTCGTTCTTTGCCATTTTTGAGTTCTTCCACTGTCACCTTCACTTTTAACTTCTTTTTTGCATTCTCCTAAACTCTCTTTTCCCATATCTTCAAATGTCTGCCAGTACTGAAACCGCTTCCCATGATGTCCCCTCGGTTTCTTCTTCTTCTCAAGAAACCGAGCCAACTTCTCCGGCCAAGGGGAAGGTTACCTTCGAACCCACCGCATCGGACATCATATCGGCCAAACCGAACTTCAACAAAGATTACGAGGTTGAAAAGCCTTCTCCGGTATCCGATAGAGGGTTTGATGTGAGACGATATCCCTCATCCATTACCGAGGGAAAACTCGACTTAGTCCGGGCTGATTGCGGGTGAGACACCCGTTCAGTTCAAGTTTTTTCCACCGGGCCAAGCGAATCAGTTACCGACCATCGGAAAGGTTTCTTATACATTTATACTTACCCTTTCACTCTCAAGCTCGACCCCCCGGTCGATCCGGTCATCTTAGACATGTGCCGGACCTATAACGTAACCTTGGCACAGATTGGCCCGATCGTTTGGAGGGTCGTGGCTTGCCTCCGGCTATTGGCTAATAATGCCGGGAAGGAACTCACGCTGGCCTACTTGACACGCTTATATTCCCCGAGGTTGTTCCGGGGTGGCGTAATAAAACTCGCTAAGCATAGCCGAAATCCATTTTTCTCAAAAATGGACGCAGATAGAGACAGGGGATGGTTGGAGCGATATGTCCGGGTGCGGACCTCGGACATTGTCCTGGACGACTACATGCCTTTTTCGGAAAGGTGGAACAACAAGCGTAAGCCTGAATTCTTTTAATAATTGCTTTTGTACGCTTTGCCGAACTTCAGTTCCACTTTCTCATCACTTAGTCTTCTTATTTCCATTAGTCGTGGGTTGGATTCCTCCGGTCGTCTGGAATCTCAACGAATGGGTTACTGCTCTCCTCAGCCAACATGCTCACGACGATAGGACGTGGGGTCATCTGTCTCGTGGCCGATGGGTCGCCCAGAACCACGGTAATACTTCGCTTCTATCCGTACCCATTGCATCTTCTACCTTTCTGTAACACCTTCGATTTTCAGGCTTACCTAAGGGCTCGGTGGATCCAAGGCCGGAGTCAGCAGCAGAACCAGTAACGTCGGCACCCGAGTTCAATTCAGCGGGTGCCTCTCGTATCCTTGCTGCTGCTGCTAAGAGAAAAAGGTCCTCCGACAAAGGGCAGAAGTCGAAGAAGAGGGCGAGGAGCGTTACTCGGACCTTACGGGATGAAACTGAGCCCGATATTATCGTTCGGAGGGTCGGCGCTGCCCCTTCCGTGGCTTTGATCCCGGAGGAGGCTGTCACCGTTTCACCGCTTCCATCGGCCGGGGAAGCGCTTTCAGCTCCGGCGTTATACACAGGTTTGGAAGAAATTCATTGTCCACTTCCTATAAGGTCGGTTGAATTCATCGATATTTCAGGTGATGCCTCGTCCGAAGAAACCCCTTTGCAAAGGACGAGGAGGTCCGAGAGGGCTCCTGCCGAGGCCGGTCAAAGGACTGAGCCGGTCCCGAGGCGGAAGTCCCCAGGGATGTGGGTCCGCTGCCGGACCATGAGACTACCGCAACTACGGAGATCCTTGCTTTTGCCGAAGCTGCTGAAGTCCATCCGGGTTCCCTAATTCAGCCCTCAAGGTCGGATGAATTCGAAGACATGTTTTCAGACACTCCTCCTGCAACCGGCGAAGCTGTAGGTTTCGGACATCTTCCTATCCCTCGAGCCACGAGGGCAGCTAGTCGGACCATCGAGTCCGGTTCCTAGTGCGCATATTTCCGGCTCCAAGTGTGGAACCGAGGAGGACGAGGTCGGCTATGATCACCGTTCCCGAGGATTGCAGCTTTCTTTCTCGACCGGTGAGGGTGGCAAGCTACCTGAGGCCCCTGGTATCGGACTCGGACAAGCAAAATATGAACAGGGTCCCTTGGCAATGCCTCATTAACGAGGGTATGCACGCGGGCAATTGGGTAAACCTACCAGCTACCTTTGCATAATTTCATTGAGAATTTTAGTCTCGTTTGTTCAAGCTTTTAACTTGCTTCATTTGCAGAGTGTGGTGCTCGTCAACCAGGCTTTCGTTCGTGCCCAGCAAGAGGTGGATGATCTCAAGGGCCAACTGGATGCTCAAATCCGTGAAACGGAGAAATATCTACACCTCCTGCGGGTGAAGGATGATGAGTTGAACTAAGCAGTTGCTCTTTCCAACCTTTAGCCCGAGCTCGATGCAACAAAGGCTGAGAATCATCAATTAAAGGGTGAGCTGGACGAGATGGTCGAATATAACTGGCGTCTCGAAGCGGACAAGATCGGCCTTAGCCGTGACAACGCTTAATTTTCCTCGAGGCCTTGTGAGCTCGAAACCACCCTCTCTCAACTCCGGGGGGAGCTGGATTCGGTGAAGTATGATGATACGAGCTTGGCTGAGAGGAATCGGCTGCTCCAATCTGAGAGTGCCCAGTACAAAGAGCGTATGAGGGTGTTCGAGGAGAAGGCGGAGAAGAGGGCCCAGATATGTGATGATCTGAAAACCGAGCTTAAGGAGACGACCGATGCTAATGACGCTCTGAAGGCCGAGCTCGAGTAGGCCATCCATATGCAAAATGTCCTCGGAGAGGCTCGGGCTGTTCTGACGGCAAAGTTAGCCCAGACCGAGGCCGATTTGGAGGAAGCTCTGAAGAGCGTGGAGGCCGCCGAGGCTCATGCCACTATTGCTGATGAGTACGAAAAATGGAAGTCTCGGAGCATCACCCTTGAGCAAGCCGAGCATGGCTTTATAGATCTTCCGGCCGTTATTCACGAGGCTAAAAGAATCGAGGAAGAGGATAAGGGTGCCCTCAGGGATGACTCCGACGACTCTGAGCGGACAGTGTCCGAACACTCCGGCTCCAGCCATTCTGGATAGACTAGGGCCTGTACTTAGCCTTTTTATTTTTTGCCTTTGTCGTAGTCTCCGATGTAAAATCCTTTGTATAAATAGAACATGCATTTTCCTTGATTCTTTTCTTCAAATGAATGTTTGTTATGACTTCCGCCCGAATTGTCGGTTCGTTTGTAAGGAGTCATTATTTCTGACTGTGCCTACATGTCGGCTTTTTCTCCTCCTCCGGTGTACGTCGTCCGAGATTTTTATGGAGTTTTTGCCCATGGGACTTATCTTACGTTTTTAGGGCCGATATATTTCGGACACCTGAGTCTCAGCCTTAGCTAAATTTTGATGTAAAAGTCCCCGTTTATGGGGTTAACGATTTTGGCTCGGTTCGCTATGACCTTGTTGCCATTGTCGAATTTCGACCGTAGTGCCTGGTATAGGGTGTATAAATGAAGTAGTGCCGAAATACAGCGGTTATCATCGGGGTAAAGTGTTTTAACAGGAAGACATCCGAGATATCATTATCCAAACTTTCGATAATTTTTGCATTGCAAGTGTTTGTATATATGAGAATGAATTTTTTCCTTCTGCCTTTGCCGTAGCAAATACTAAATGGACACGATTCATTCTGATCGTTTGGTCCTTATATCAGAACCTAATGTAGAAGGTCCGGTTCTTGATTTTGCCGTAGCATATATTGTGTGGACACGATTCGTTCTGATCGTTTGGTCCTTACATCGGAACCTAACATTGAAGGTCCGGTTTTGTTTTGTTGAGGGCGGCCTTCGGTTTCAGCTAACCAGGGTAAACTTCGAAGTGGGTATGATAGTCCCCTAGCTCTTATCCGAGCTGCAAGATCGGGTGAGTGCTATTAAGTCCCTACTCGTTCGGTGTGACCCCGAGTTTCCGGGCGTTTGTCTTCGTCTTCGTCGAGTAACACGTTGTACTTGTTGCCTCATTAAAAACCTTGTTGGAAAACCCGTTTTGGGACAAAACCGTACTAAGGAAAAGAGTGCAACACGTGTTTTCAGGCCTAAACTCCAACTTTATCCGGCTCTCGATTTTTCTGCAAAAGAGAAAGTTTAAATAGAAAAGCATGAAGAGTCCATACCTTAGCAGTAGTATCTTTTCAGATGAGCCACGTTCCAATTATTGCGCAACCGTTGCCTGTCCATGGACTCCAGCTGGTACGATCCTTTGCCCGTTATCCCGGTTATCTTATACGGACCTTCCCAGTTTGGACCAAGGTTTCCTTCGTTGGGATTCTTGGTGTTCAGGGTAACTTTTCGAAGCACCAAGTCCCCAACTTGAAAATGCCAAAAATTACCTCTTCGATTGTAGTACCTTTCCATTCTCTGTTTCTGGGCTGCAATACGGACTAACGCGTTTTCGCGAAGTTCATCCGTGAGGTCGAGTTTTACGGCCATGGCCTCCTCGTTTGACTCCTCGGTAGTATAGCTGAACCGGAGAGTGGGTTCACCAACCTCTACGGGAATAAGGGCTTCAGCCCCGTAGACTAACAAGAAAGGAGTTTCTCCCGTACTTGATTTTGATGTGGTTCTGTACGCCCACAACACCTCCGGTAATATTTCCCTCCAGTGATGTTTTAACGCTTCAAGTCTTTTCCTCAGATTTTGGATTATTGTCTTGTTCGTGGATTTCGCCTGTCCGTTTGCACACGGGTGATATGGAGTTGATACAATTTTCTTAATCTTCAACCCCTCGAGGAAATCGTTAACTTTGCCACCTACGAACTGGGGTCCGTTATCACAAGTTATCTCAGCAGGGATGCCGAAGCGACAGATAATGTGGTCCCATATGAAGTCAATGACTTCCTTCTTTCTGATTTTTTCAAAGGCCTGCGCTTCAACCCACTTAGAGAAATAATCAGTCATAAACAGAATGAAACGGGCTTTACCTGGTGCCCATGGTAATGGACCGACAATGTCCATTCCCCACTTCATGAAAGGCCAAGGTGAAACCACTGAATGCAGCAACTCCCCGGGCTGGTGAATCGTCGGAGAATGTCTCTGACACCGTCACATTTTTGGACAAAATTTTTTGAATCTTCGTCCATCCGGTTCCAGTAATAACCTGTTACACTTTGGGAATTTCCCCGTTAGCGTATAACGAATAGGCCAAAGAAGGGTATGACGAATATGATATTTTGACGAGTAAGAAAGAGTATTAGATGACCCTAAACGAGAACTCAAAAACATATGAGGCACGGAAAGAAAGTTGCTAAGGAAAGCAAGCCATATATTGTGTATCGGATAAGAATTTCGAGCGACGAGTTAATGATGGCATAATGATGTCTCGGAGATGAGTGATAATGTTCCTTAGATTGGTAGTGAGAAGTTAAACAAGTGCCAAGAAGGTTCCATAAGGATCGGAGATCAAACGAGTCGACGAAAACAAGTTCCGGAGAACTAGACAACATACGGCCAGACATACTGGCCGTATAATATTCACGCACCGTATGTCCAGTCCGTAGATCTAGTCCAGAACAACAAGGTTCACTGGACCAAATATACGGTCCCAACATACAGTCAGTAAAAGTTATACGGACCGTATGTTGGTCCGTATAAAGTGGCTCGGCCAGCTTTTGTGTTTAAATATAGGGGACCCTTTTCATTCCATTTTTATTTCATCATTCACTCCACAAGTCAAGAGACCTCTAGAACCTTCTCTAACACTCATCCACAAGAAAATCAAGGGAAATTCAAGATCAACAACACCAAATTCATGAAAACAAGAGTGTGAAACCTAGCTCAAGTTCATCTTCCTCAAAGAAAACCAAAAGAGGTGAAGTAGGGTTTTGCTGCTAGAGGAGAAACTCCACTCAAGACTTGTTCAACCATCATCTAAGGTAATTTTCATGCCTATACCATGTTGTTTAAGGTGTTGGAAGGTTAGGATACCCGAATGGTAGAAAAGCATAGCAAATGGGTCATAAATGAGTGAATAGTGCCATGGCTAGATGGTAGTTGAATTGAATCATGAATGTTAATGTGTTGTGATTATGAGTACGTTCTAAATGACATTTTGATCATGAAATAAGTGTTATATACGAGGAAACGCGATAATGAGTTATAAGTATAAATGTGGAGAAATTAGAGAGAAATGGTGGATTGTGGTTAATGCATGTAAATGATGATTGTTGATTTCAATATTGTGGATGTTATTGTGAGAGTTTGAGAGTTGATATAGAATACGGGAAAAGTAGTAGAAACAAAGGAAGTGCTGCCCAATCTTCTCTAGAAATGGTAGCGCATTCTTATGGTTGATTAACTAATGTTAGTGCGAATTCCCTCTTGAAGGTAGAGACGTGATATCGAAGGAGAACAAGCGAACAATAGCTTAGTTAAACGTCAAAGGTATGTGAGGCTAGTCCCTTCTTTCTAATGGCATGAATCCTATAGCGTAACTTCTTTCTTCTCCATGAGCCTATGTCCATAATTAGCTACACAAGGTAATGAGTTAAAGTATAGGGATTCTAATGATGTTACTTATCGCTTACACTCGCCTTATATGCTAATTCCTTCAAGGTGAGACAGAATGTCAATGATTGTTCCATAATGCAATCGGGGGATCACGACCTTACGTCACCTCGATAAAGTATGGTTGGTCCTGAGCCTTATGCATGTATTATGATAAGCTAAGCATATTATGATGAGCATATGATGATATTACTTTTACACCGCGCCTATTTGGCCGGGCAGTCACCGCTAAGGCAGGCAGCTATACGATACACCATGGCCAAATGGCATGGGCAGACACCACTAGTGGGCGGCATGAGATGGTACCCCGGACGCGGGAGGCCTGGACGCAGGCTCATGTTATGATTATCACACCGATCCGATATGGACGGGCAGTTTATACATTATGCATATATGATATGATGATGAGCATGAGTAAGACAGCATGACTTGTTTTTCTTATACTTGACAGTTAGATTCTGATGTTCCATATTAGTATCTTCTTTACATCATTGTCTTATTTCGTTGTTTATGCCTCTCATACTCAGTACAATATTCGTACTGACGTCCGTTTTCTTTGGACGCTGTGTTCATGCCCACAGGTAGACAGGGAGGATAGCTCGATCCAGATCCGTAGTAGCTGTCAGCTGATTGGAAGCCCTCCAGTGTCTCGGAGGTGCTTATGATTATTCTTTTGTGTATATAGCCATGTATATGTATTTTGGGCACGACGGGGTCTTGTCCCATCCCTATGTTCAGCACTCCAGTAGAGGCTCGTAGATACGCAGTGCGGGTTAGATGGACTCACGAGATCGCTACTGCATACATATATATATTATTTTGATAGCCTAAGGGCACATGTACATGAAAATATTTTATGTTTTCATACGAAATATGATTTTCCTACGCTATGAGCATAAAGATGATAAAAAGAGCATTAAATGAGTAAACTGAGCGATAGAACGAGCGGTGCTCGGTGGTTAGCCCCGGGTACCCGTCGCGACCCCTAGCTGGGTCATGACATAACCGGCCCTGATGATCTTTCGGACTAGTGCTTCTGCACTGGAATGGTTGCCGCAAGTTCCTTCGTGCACCTCTCTCATCACATACTTCGTCTCTCCGAGGCCCAAACACTTAGCCAGGGGTCCGAAGAAAGACCGCCGATGCAATTGGCCGTCCACCAAGCAAAAACGCGCAGCTTTGGTCCTTAATGACTATGATTCTTTTGGGTCATTGGGGAGCTTTCCATCACGCAAGTAGTCGATGTACTTGTTGCGCCAATCCTAAGTTAAACCCATTGTGTTTATTTCGGCGTGTCCGTTTTCTATTGCCGTGTTCAATAAGTGCACCGTAGTCCCGGGGTTGATTTCTTCCCCTTCGACCGAAGATCCCAAATTCGCCAATGCATCGGCTTCGCTGTTCTGCTCCCTCGGTATATGCTGTATGGTCCATTCTTTAAACCGGTGTAGTATCACTTGAAATTTTTCCAGATACCTCTGCATCCGTTCGTCCTTGACCTCGAAGACGCCGTTTACCTGGTTTACGACCAAGAGCGAATCGCACTTTGCTTTATTTCAGCCCCCATACTCCGGGCTAACTCCAAACTTGCAATCATAGCCTCATACTCAACTTCATTGTTAGTCAATTTAACAGTTCTAATGGATTGTCGAACGGCATCCCCGGCCGGGGTTCTAAGGACGATTCTTAGCCTGGAACCTTTAAGGTTCGAGGCCCCGTCCGTATGTAGTGACCAAATACCCGAGGCTTTCTCCGAGGTTAGCAGAAGTTCTTTCTTGACCTCGGGGACCATAGCCGGGGTGAAATCTGCCACAAAATCGGCCAAGATCTGGGCTTGATGGCCGTTCGAGGTTTGTATTCGATATTATATCCGCTAATTTCTACGGCCCATTTAGTTAATCTACCCGATAATTTTGGTTTATGCATGATGTCTTTTAGGGGGTAAGACATTGAAAGTAGGGCTTGAGCTTTCTAGAAGCACTTACCAATGCCAATGCCAATTTTTCCAAGTGGGGATAACGGGTCTCCGCATACAACTTACATAATAGATAGGCAATTGCGTACCTGATTCTTCTCGGACCAAAATGCCACTTACCGCTATCTCAGAGACAGCAAGGTAGAGAAAGAGCTGCTCGTCCGCCTTTGGTGTGTGCAACAGCGGTGGGCTGGACAAGTATCTCTTTAATTCTTATAAAGCTCTTTGGCACTCCGGTGTCCAAACGAAGTCGTTCTTCTTCCTCAGTTAGGAGTAGAAACGATGACTTTTGTCCGAGGACCTCGATATGAAGCGACTCAACGCCGCTCCTTCTGGTGAGCCTCTGTACTCCTTTGACGTTATTCACCACCTCGATATCCTCGATGGCCTTGGTCTTGTCCGGGTTGATTTCGATCCCCCGGTTTGACACCATGAAACCCAAAAATTTGCCGGACCGGACCCCGAAGGCACATTTTTCTGGGTTGAGCTTTATGTTATACTTACGGAGCACGTCGAAGGTTTCCTGCAAATGTTTTAAATGGTCCTCTGTTTCCAGGGACTTAACAACCATGTCGTAAATATAAACTTTTATTGTTTTCCCTATTTATTATTCGAACATCCCATTAACTAGGCGTTGGTAAGTTGCACCGGCATTTTTTAATCCAAAAGGCATGACATTATAACAGTAAGTCCCATATCGGGTAATGAAGGATGTTTTCTCTTGATCCTCCGGGTGCATCCGAATTTGGTTATACCCGGAGTAGGCATCGAGAAAACTTAACATCTCATGCCCGGCTGTCGCATCGATCATTATATCGATGTGAGGCAACGGAAATGAATCCTTCGGGCATGCTTTGTTTAAATCCTTGTAATCAACACACAATCGAAATTTATTACCTTTCTTCGGCACCACCACCACGTTAGCTAGCCAGTCCGGGTACTTTACCTCCCGGATAGAGCCTATTTTCAAAAGCTTAGTTACCTCGTCTTTTACGAAGGCGTGTTTTGCTTCCGCCATGGGCCTTCTCTTCTGCTTCACCGGGGGAAACTTCCCGTCTAAGCTGAGCTTGTGAGTTGTTACTTCCGGTGGTATACCTGTCATATCTATATGGGACCACGCGAAGCAATCTGCATTAGCTTGAAGAAATTCAATTAACTTGTTCCTGAGCTCCGAGGCTAAACCCGTGCCCAGGTATACCTTTCTGTCCGGTAGGTATTCGAACAAGATGATCTGCTCCAGCTCCTCTACCGTTGAATTGGTCGCATCCGAGTCATCCGGCATGACGAACGACCTAGGTACATCGAAATCATCCTCTTCATCCCCCGGGTCCAACCTCGTGTGCTTTGATTGCTATTTGGCGTCCGGTCCCCCGGTTGGATCTTCTTCCTTGTGATCCGATTTTTTGGGCTGAGGTATCGCCTCCTCGACCACGAACATCTCCCTTGCAGTGGGTTGTTCACCTCGGATGGTTTTTATCCCTTCCGGGGTTGGGAATTTCAGCAGCTGATGTAATCTTGAGGGCACGACCCTCATGCTATGTATCCAAGGCCTACCCAGCAGTGCATTATACTTCATGTCCCCTTCGATCTCATAGAACACCGTTTGCTGGATAGTGCCATCGATGTTCACCGGCAATAAGATCTCCCCCTTTGTGGTTTCGATCGCCATGTTGAACCCGCTGAGTACCCGAGCTACCGGTACGATCTAATCGAGCAGTCCTAGCTGTTCGACCACCCTCCATCGGATGATGTTGGCCGAGCTACCTGGGTCAATCAAAATACGCTTAACCTGAGTTTTAAAGATAAGTACAGAAATTACCAATGCATCATTATGCGGTTGAATGATGCCTTCTGCATCCTCATTGCTGAAAGAGATAGAACCCTCGGGTAAATAATCCCGACTGCGCTTCTCGTGAAAAACACAAACCTTGGCCCGTTTCATCACCGTCCCTCGAGGGGCATCGGTATCCCCAACTATCATGTTGATTATATGCTGGGGTTCTACTGGCTCGGCCGTTTTATGAGTCTCCCTTTCCTTGTAGTGACTTTTGGTTCGTTCACTCAGCAATTCTCGGAGATGACTATTCTTCAGTAATCGGGCTACCTCCTCCCTTAGCTGGCGACAATCCTCGGTTCTGTGACCATGGGTTCCATAGTATTCACACACCATGCTCGGGTCCCGTTGGCCCGGATCCGACCTTAGAGGTCTTGGCCATTTTACATCTGGGATACGACCAATAGCCAAGATGAGGCCCGAGGTGCTGACGTTGAAATTGTACTCCGATATCTTCGGCAAATCCTTGTTGCCGGCAGAGCTTCCGGCATCACTCCTGAATGAGAGACCCCGACTGTTCGACGGGCGCTCGACCCGTTTATCACCCCGACCGGAGAAATGGCTCGGGCCAACCCTGGATTTCTCCGACCTAAAGCTTGGCTTCTCCGAATGGGAGTATGGCCGATACCTTTCCCTCGACGATACGGCCTCCGTTTCGTAACCTTTCCTTGGTTTCTCAAAACTTTTGTTCACATTTAATGGCCCCCGGGGAAGCTCGAGTTGATCATCCTCCACCCAAATCTTCGACTCGTATCGAATATGCACATCAACCCATGTCACAGCCTCGTACTCCAGTAAGCTTTCCTTTAATTTGAACGAAGCCGTTGAGCTCAGAACATTGAGCCCCTTTGTGAAAGCTTGTGCAGCCCATTCCTCTGGAACCGGGGGGAGCTCCATTTATTCCATTTGGAATCGGTTGAACAACTCACGCAGTAATTCATCGTCTCTCTGAGCTATACGGAAAATGTCTGCCTTACAGGCCTGCATCTTCTTGGCACCGACGTGAGCTTTTATGAAGGCATCGGCGAGCATTTCGAAAGAAGTGATTGAATGCTCGAGCAGATGGTCATACCACGTCAATGCTCCTTTTGACAGAGTTTCCCCGAACTTTTTCAGCAATACCGATTCAATTTCGTCTTCTTCTATGTCATTGCCTTTTATAGCGCAGGTGTATAAGTTCACGTGTTCGTGTGGGTCCGTTGTACCGTCATATTTCTGGATATCCGGCATTTTGAACCTCTTAGGGATTAATTTCGGAACTACACTCGGAGGAAAAGGCCTTTGGATGTACCTCTTCGAATCCGGCCCCTTCAGTAAAGGCGGAGCCCCCGAGATTTGGTCCACCCGAGAGTTGTATGTTTCTAGCCTCTTTTCGGTCGAGTCTACCCGCTTTGCCAAAGTTTCGAGCATTCTCAGAACCTCGGTGGAGGAACCAGCTCTGGACCCATCGCTCTCAACCATCCGAGCGTCATCTCTTCTGGGCTCAGCAACACCCTTCGCCTCCTCCGATGTCGTTTTATCCCTTCCGTTTTGCAACCGGGCTATTGCGATTCCCTTTTCGGCAATCGCCGCTCTCTGTTCTTGCAACATTTTAAAAATTAAAAGTAACTCAATATTGTCATTCGGGGTATCCGGTTCTTTCCGGCCCTGAGTCCGGGATAAAGTAATCGAATTGTGTGTATTTACAGGATCAATGGCCGGCTGGGCGGCATTCTCCTGGTCTACGGTGTTTTGACGGTTGAGGCCCTCTCTCGAATTAACGGGGTTAGGGTCAGCGGGGTTTGGTAATCCTCGTGGTTTGCTGCCTTCATTTTCGGCCACGATCTCGTTATTGTTAACGTGACCAGATTGCCCACTGTCAGCCATTTGGTCCGTTTTTTCAGAGACGAACAGAAGATATTTTTGGTTTTATGGGTAATATAGGGATCAAGATCAAAGACCACTATTATCCTAGCCCCACGGTGGGCGCCAAACTGTTTACCCCGAATTTGGATAATCAATTGAATTTGTGAGTGAGGTATAGGTTATGTGGTTGTGCCTTAATCTATTTGATAGAAAAAGAAATGTATGCGTATGCTACGGAGAAGCAACTGATAATCAGAGGTTTGCTATAGATTTATATGTCTACTAATATGAGTATCACTTGATTGAATAAATTTAAGAGATGAACACAATAACTTTGGACCGAAAATCAGATATTTGGGGGAGAGAGAGAGAGAGTTTATATATTTTTTGCTATTACAAGAGTTCTTGACATGAGGAAGCCAACCCTTTAAAAGTAGGGCAATGACCCCTATTTATAGCATTGCCCCATGGGCTTCATACAACAAGTGTGTCTAAAAAATAAAGAAAAAACTCTGAAGTGGAGTAGGTTGGATTAGGTTGATCGTACGGTCTGACACCCGTACGATTGGCAGTTGAATATGACAGCAAGTTACCGACGCGTGGCTATCGTATAACAGATCATATGGACCACCGGCCACGATCAAAACGGACCAACGGCCACGATGGAACGGACCAACGGCCACGACGGAATCGGCCATGGCAAAGCCGGACCAAGCGATGTTCCTCCCTTTCCTCGGTTCAAGCACTCCTCCGATCCAGAAAGAAAGTCTTCGCGCATGTGCTTGTTTCTTTCTTCCCTCGGTCACCGGTATTACAGGCTCAGCAGATACCCGATTTTTACCGTATACATTATTTGGTCGCTTTGTTTTTTCTTTAATAAATTTAACTTGGTCCCTCTGTGATTGACACACAGCTTAATTTCATTGGGAAATTTGCACGATTGTCCTTATTAGGGGGTGGTCTTAAATGTTTTCCCCTCAAATTGCTGGGCTTTAATTTTTGTCCTTCATCTAAAATATCTCGAGATTTTGGGTTTGAACAGTCAAAAAATAAATAATTCGTAAGGCAGAGTTTCGTAGCAAAATTAGGCTTATTCGGGCAAAAGTTAGGCCTTAGAATTCCAACAGAGTAATAAAAAAAAAATTCTGCCTTGCAAAATTTCGCAAGATAAACTTTTGCCTTCAGGCTTAACTTAAATTTTGCCTTATAAGGCATAACTAAATACCGCCTTAAGGCAAATTTTTGTTATTAAATCTGTATTGCAAAGAATATTTTGAACCAGTAAGTTAGACTAATTCTTGAAACAGAAAACAGAATCTGTCAAGTTTTTGCAAAACTGTAGAAAACGAAATTAGCAGAAACTGAAAAATAATATGAACAGTATATGGAAAACCAAATCGAGCCCACTGAATTCACAGTGTGTCCTTAAGGAAATTATTCCCCTCAATGTACCTGAGGTTTTGGAATCTTTCCTCGCAGGATAGAACGATTTACTCACCAAAATAGCGGTACAGCAAATTCAGGTGACTACGAACCACTCAAAGGTAGTATATCACACGAGAGTTTTTAAGAAGTGCAGAGAAAGAAGAAGATGAATATCAGAAAATTTCGTAAGGAAAAATTCTGAGGATCAACAAAAATATATAGCCTGTTTGGGAAAAGGTTTGGAACTTTTCAGAAAAGTTTACAACCTTTCAGAAAAATTTCGTTGGAAAAATGGAGGGAAATGTTTTAAATTAATCCGGGAAAGAAAGAAAACGGGTCGGGTTGCGGGTCAGGATCTTTAATTAATTAATTAATTAATTAAATAATAATTAATTAAATAATTAAAATTAAAGAAAATTTGGTCCAAAAAGATTATCAATCAATTGACCAAATCCGAAGCCGAAGCCGAGCCGAGCGACGACGACGGCGCGAGGGGAGACCCTCTTCTTGACCCTTTAGCAACACGAAGGAGTGCTTCTACTTTTAAGTAGGAGAACTTTTCTTTCCACCACCTATGAGGGACAAATGCTTATTTCATAAAGCAAGAGGGAACAACTCATTTTTCCCTCCACTTCTTTTCCCTCTATTTCCCATTCAACCTATCAATTAAACCTAACAATCCCCCACATGAATGGGGAATGTATATAAGATAAAGGAATGCACGGACAAGTGTGTGATATACAAGTGAAGATTAATTGCATCTGGATAAGTAGGTTTCCCTTTGAACTTTCCGTAGTGAACTTATATCGGTTATACTCGATCAATCGGTAGATGTGATATCTTTGAACCGTCGAACTTTGTTGTATAACTAGACAACATAAGTCACACAATTAAACCTCAACCATCTATGGTTCTCACGGTTGTGTTCGTTTCAGCCATGAACATCGCCTGGTTTCGTGCATGCATAGAGAATGGGCCTTTACCATCATTCCCATTGAAGCGGCTTATACTTCAAACTCACATAGGTGATTTCTAAACGTGTAGTCCTATAGACACACTATCTGGTCATGTTTTGCCAGACTTAGATAATCATTAAAAAACTTTAATGCTTTATTAACTCATTAAAACGCCTTAAGGTTTTATCCTTGTTTCTGAACATTGTCATTATCACGAGAATGGGTTGAGTTATTTGACAATGTTGAACCGTCATTCATAACTTTGTTTGATCTCTTTGAACCTAGTTCTTGGGATCTCTAGTATACTAGGTAGAGTTACCGCCATGATGACTTGTCCTAGGCCTTAACCCCATTCCCCTTGATGATCTTTCAACAGCCTCTCTAGATAGGCCTTTTGTTAGCGGATTCGATATGTTATCTCTTGACTTTACGTAGTCAATAGTGATAACACCACTAGAGAGTAGTTGTCTAACGGTATTGTGTCGCCGTCGAATGTGATGCGATTTTCCATTATACATAACGCTCCCTGCCCTACCTATTGCCGCTTGGCTATCACAATGTATACATATAGGTGCCAAAGGTTTGGGCCAAAATGGAATATCTTCCAAGAAATTTCGGAGCCATTTAGCTTCTTCATCAGCCTTGTCTAAAGCTATAAATTCAGATTCCATTGTAGAGCGGGCGATGCATGTCTGTTTTGATGATTTCCAAGACACTGCTCCTCCACCAACGGTGAAAACATATCCACTTGTGGATTTAACTTCAAATGATCCGGTGATCCAATTTGCATCACTATATCCCTCAATTACTGCAGGATATTTATTATAATGCAAAGCATAGTTTTGGGTGTGTTTCAAATACCCCAAGACTCGTTTCATTGCCATCCAACGAGTTTGATTGGGATTATTCGTGAATCGACTCAGCTTGCTAATAGCACATGCTATATCTGGTCGTGTACAATTCATAATATACATCAAACTTCCCAAAACTCGTGCATAGTCCAATTGTGAGTCACTTTCACCCTCATTCTTTTGAAGTGCAAAACTTACATCAATTGGAGTATTTGCAACATTGAAATTTAAATACTTGAACTTGTCAAGTACCTTTTCAATATAATGTGACTGTGATAATGCTAGACCTTGTGGAGTTTTATGGATCCTAATTCCTAAGATCAAATCAGCAACCCCTAAGTCTTTCATGTCAAATTTTCTAGCGAGCATACGCTTCATAGCATTTACATCGGCAATATCTCTACTCATTATCAACATATCATCAACATATAAACAAACAATGACTTCATGATTTGGAGTATTTTTAATGTAAACACATTTGTCACACTCATTAATCTTAAATCCATTTGCCAACATTGTTTGGTCAAATTTCGCATGCCATTGTTTGGGTGCTTGTTTAAGTCCATAAAGTGACTTAACAAGTTTGCACACTTTCCTTTCTTTACCAGGAACCACAAAACCCTCAGGTTGTTCCATGTAAATTTCTTCCTCCAATTCTCCATTTAAGAAAGCTGTCTTGACATCCATTTGATGGATTTCAAGACCATATACGGCTGCCAGTGCCAGTAACACCCGAATAGATGTTATCCTTGTTACCAGCGAATATGTGTCAAAGTAATCAATGCCTTCTTTTTGTCTATAACCTTTAACCACAAGTCTTGCCTTATATTTGTCAATAGTGCCATCACCTTTCATTTTCCTTTTAAAAATCCATTTTGATCCTAAAGGTTTATTTCCAAGAGGAAGATCAACCAATTCCCATGTATGGTTGTTCAAAATTGATTCAATCTCACTATTGACTGCCTCTTTCCAAAATGCTGAATCAGAAGAAGACATTGCTGCTTTAAATGTTTGAGGCTCATTTTCAAGCAAGAATGTCACAAAATCTGGTCCAAAGGAAGTAGATATCCTTTGACGTTTGCTACGCCTTGTATCCTTTTCACTTGGTTTACTTTCCTTTGGTTCTTCTCGCGGCCGTTTAGATCTTTCACTTGACGACTCACATTCAGTTTTATACGGATAAATGTTTTCAAAGAATTCAGCATTATCTGATTCAATTACCGTATTAACATGAATTTCGGGATTGTCCGATTTGGGAACCAAAAACCGACAAGCTTTGCTGTTTGTAGCATAGCCAATAAAAACACAATCCACAATTTTTGGTCCGATTTTTACCCTTTTGGGCAAAGGAACTTGGACCTTTGCTAAACACCCCCACACTTTGAAATATTTCAAGTTGGGTTTTCTTCCTTTCCATAGTTCATATGGAATAGATTGTGTTTTGCTGTGGGGCACCCTGTTGAGTGTTCGATTAGCTGTAAGGATAGCTCCTCCCCACAAGTTCTGTGGTAAACCGGAATTTATTAATAAAGCATTCATCATTTCCTTTAATGTTTGATTTTTCCTTTCCGCAATTCCATTTGATTGTGGTGTGTAGGGGGCAGTAGTTTGATGAATAATTCCATATTCTAAACATATCTCTGCAAAAGGAGATTCGTATTCTCCACCCCTATCACTTCTAATCATTTTATCTTTTTATTCAATTGATTTTCCACTTCATTCTTGTATTGCTTAAATGCATCAATTGCTTCATCCTTACTATTAAGTAAATACACATAACAATATCGAGTGCAATCGTCAATAAAAGTTATAAAATACTTTTTCCCACCGCGTGATGGTATTGACTTCATATCACATATATCTGTGTGGATTAAGTCTAAAGGATTTGAACTCCTATCCATAGACTTATATGGATGTTTAACAAACTTAGATTCAACACAAATTTCACATTTTGATTTGTTACACTCGAATTTAGGCAATACTTCTAAATTAATCAATTTTCGTAAGGTTTTGTAGTTGACATGTCCTAAACGAACATGTCATAAATCATTTGACTCCAATAAGTAAGACGAAGCTGAATTCTTATTAATGTTGTCAACAACCATTACATTGAGTTTGAAAAGGCCCTCGGTGAGGTAGCCCTTTCCTATGAACATATCATTCTTACTTATTACAATTTTCTTACTAACCAGCACACACTTAAACCCGTTTTTGACGAGTAGTCCGGCTGAAACTAAATTCTTCCTAATTGTTGGAACGTGCTGAACGTTGTTGAGAGTCAGCACCTTGCCGAAAGTCATCTTCAGAAGTATCTTCCCATATCCTTCAACCTTGGTTGTTGCAGTATTTCCCATAAACAGTTCCTCTTCGGGTCCAGCGGGAGCATAGGTTGCAAATGCTTCTTTTACAGCGCAAACATGTCGAGTGGCACCAGAATCAAGCCACCACTCCTTTGGGTTTCCAACCAAATTGCACTCCGATAGAATTGCACACAGATCATCCATGTCATCATTCTTCTCCACCATATTGGCTTGTCCCTTTCCCTTGTCCTTTTTTGGGAGATGACAATCTGGGGCTTTGTGGCCAGCTTTCCCACAATTATAGCAACTGCCCTTGAATTTTTTCTTGTTCTGCTCCTTACTCTTTCCAAAAGGTTTCTTCCTTTTCTTATTCTTTGGACTAGCTTCTTCAACGATGTTCGCTCCCATAATCGTTGAATTTCCACGCGACTTCTTTTCAGCAACTTTATTGTTACATCCGACATTTTTGTTCATTCGGAAAATTCAAGATAAATTGACTTGTGATGAATAAGGCCACAATTGGGCCTTACTTGGTATGAATGTGTAAGTTATGAATACCTTGGTGTGGAATTTCGAAAGGAGGCCAAGGGCAAAATTGGAATTTTGGAAATTTGCCCATGAATTATAATATGTGACCAACCATTTTGGGCTCCAAAAATTCATAGAATAAGGCCCAATATGGGAGGCCCAACCGGCCACAAAGGGGTCCAAACCCATAAAATATTTTTTATTATGTATATAATATTATATAAGTAGGATAAGATTGTGAGAACCTTCAAGAAAAATCAAAAGAAATCAAGAACAAAAGAGAGGAGCATTTCGGGTTTGGAGAAAAAAAAAAAAGGAAAAGAAAGAAAATTTTTTGGAGCCAATCCTTTGGTTTAAAAAGTTCATCTCTTGAGAGATTATTGCTAAGCACAAGATTCTCTACAAGTTGATATAAAGATTGTGGCAAGAAAACAACTTCATCTTCCAAGTGTAGAACTTGAAGAAAGGTAAGGATTTCATGCTTTTGTTGTGTTAAAAATGATGTATGTATGTTGTAGTATGTGTGAATGAATGAAAAATATGGAAATTTGGTGTGTTGGAATTTGGGGTGTGTGGCCGAAATGCATATATGTATATGGCATGTCTATGGTGACTTGAAACTATGTTGAAATCTAGTTGTAGTGTGGTAGGAATTGTATTAGAAATTAAAGTTGAATGAATTAAGGAAAGTTGAGAATTTTGAGGTGTGGTCGTGTGGTGTGTGTTGGTGTTGGAAGGTGAATTGAATCTTGTTAGCATGTTAATTGTGTTGTTATGGAAGATTGGTTATTAAATTGTTGAAGGAAATTATTGAACTTTGTTATGATTTGTGTATAAGTGAAAATGAAAGTGTTAAGAGGCAAATTATGCGTATGACAATGAACTTGGAATATAAAAATGTGTTGATGAGTTTGCATGTTGAAAGTTAGGAAGGGATTGGAAAAGTAGTGACTTGATGGAAAGTTGAATGTTTGTGAATTTTATGAATATCTTGTGAATATTATGAGAACATGTTATGGATTCCTCCGATGTGTGTCGTAATGATTTTGATGGATAATGGATATGAAAATAATAAGTTTTGGTTGGAAATGTAAGCTTGAAACGAAAGATGATTCGTCGTGTCGAAAGGTGGCTAATAATGCCATAGCGTATGAT